>NW_024420490.1:908372-1111831 GCF_014898765.1 Herpailurus yagouaroundi
ATCTTTTCCCATTCCGTTGGTTGCCTTTTAGTTTTGTTGGTTGTTTCCTTTGCTGTGCAGAAGCTTTTTATCTTCATAAGGTCCCAGTAATTCACTTTTGCTTTTAATTCCCTTGCCTTTGGGGATGTGTCGAGTAAGAGATTGCTACGGCTGAGGTCAGAGAGGTCTTTTCGTGCTTTCTCCTCTAAGGTTTTGATGGTTTCCTGTCTCACATTCAGGTCCTTTATCCATTTTGAGTTTATTTTTGTGAATGGTGTGAGAAAGTGGTCTAGTTTCAACCTTCTGCATGTTGCTGTCCAGTTCTCCCAGCACCATTTGTTAAAGAGAATGTCTTTTTTCCATTGGATGTTCTTTCCTGCTTTGTCAAAGATGAGTTGGCCATACGTTTGTGGGTGTAGTTCTGGGGTTTCTACTCTATTCCATTGGTCTATGTGTCTGTTTTTGTGCCAATACCATGCTGTCTTGATGATGACAGCTTTGTAGTAGAGACTAAAGTCTGGGATTGTGATGCCTCCTGCTTTGGTCTTCTTCTTCAAAATTACTTTGGCTATTCGGGGCCTTTTGTGGTTCCATACGAATTTTAGGATTGCTTGTTCTAGTTTCGAGAAGAATGCTGGTGCAATTTTGATTGGGATTGCATTGAATGTGTAGATAGCTTTGGGTAGTATTGACATTTTGACAATATTTATTCTTCCAATCCATGAGCAGGGAATGTCTTTCCATTTCTTTAAATCTTCTTCAATTACCTTCATAAGCTTTCTATAGTTTTCAGCATACAGATCTTTTACATCTTTGGTTAGATTTATTCCTAGGTATTTTATGTTTCTTGGTGCAATTGTGAATGGGATCAGTTTCTTTATTTGTTTTTCTGTTTAAGCTTAGGTTTTTAAAAACAACAGAGATTTATTGTCTTACAGTTTGGGACGTCCGAAGTCTGAAATTGGTCTCACTAGGCCAAGAGGAAGATGTTAGCATGGCTGTGTTCCTTTCTGAAGGTTCTAAGGGAGAACTCATTTCCTTGCCTTTTCAGCTTCCAGAGGCTGACTGCATTCCTCAGCCCATGGCCAATTTCTTCATCTTCAAAATCAACAATTCTGTCACCCCAACCTCTGCTTCTGTCATCACATCTCCTTCTTTGACTTTCCTGCTTCTCTCTTTCCCTTATTAAGACCTTTGTGATTACATTGGGCCCACCAAGATAATCCAGGATGATCACTCCATCTCAAAATCCTTCATTTAATCACATCTGCTGTGTAAAGTAACATATTCACAGGCTGTGGGGATTAGGAATATCATCACTAGTGGATTTTCTAGTCGTACATACTATATCCAGGCCAGAGTGTCCCTTTCTCTGAGCCTTTTGGTTCTTGCTTACACCACCTGCTATGGCAATTCTGCCATTTTTACTTGACTTGGTGCAGACTGTTGTTTTCTCCAAGCTTCCAAGAGTTATCATAATTGTATGTCAGCACAGTCTTCTCCTTGCATCCTTGTCAGAATGTCAAATCCTACATCACAGGAGAGTGTTCCCAAATCAATACTCTCTCTTTGATCCAACTTTGGCTCGCTTCCCCTTGATCCAGCACCTCAAGACTCAGTACCATTGTTTTCTTCTGGATCCTAACAGCATTTGTTGGCTAGATCCTGCAAGAACTTTGGGATACAGTCCTCTTCCTCTCTCAGAAGGCCAGCACTTCTCTGTCAGGGTTATGGTGTAAAATGACCCTAGTTCGTCTACTATTGGCTGGAGGAGAAAAAAGTATTCTGCCCCAGTTTGCCACCCTGGAAAGGTTTAATAACCTGTGGGCTACAGTATGCCAGAGGCTGTCCATGCTTCACTGCCCCCCAGTGATGGGTGCGTAATCCACCTCCCAAATCCTGTTTTAGAGTGAGCTTCTTCTCATCACTCCTGGCACCAAATCTCTTAGGTGTAGGAGTGTTTTTGGAAACACCTATAAGGGTGGGAGGAAAGCAGGTTTGGGCAAAGAGGGAAGTTAAGTTTTCACAACAATGGCCTCAGTTGACCCCACTTGGAGAGCTCTGCAGCTGAAATTGCCCTTCAAGTTGTCCTGCCTTGAAGCAAGGGGGCCAGATCTTGCTACTCTTGCATCAGCTAATCAACAACTGTGCCTGCCCCCAGGGAAGGGGTGTGACCCTTACGCAGTGACTCTCTTCAACCCAGGGAAATTCCCAAAGAGAGATTCCCAGTGTGAACTGTGAGCCACCAGTATTCAGCTCATGGGGAGATGGGCTTCAGTCCTGAAGGGAAAACGGGCAGCACACACTACAAGGACTATGGTAAAAAAAAAAGTCTCTAAAAGCTTTGCCCCAGAAGCTTTGATATGCGGAGATGACTTTTCCTGACCCTCAGGTGGGAGCTGTGGCATCTTGGACCTATTATATAAAAGTGCTAGGGTCTGGTCTTTCTCCTTAACATCAGTTGCCAAGAATGGAACCTGACAAATAAAAGAACCTCCCCAATACAATATAAACTATTTTTAAACTCCTGTTAATGCTAATTCCTGTTTCACCCATTTCTCCTTGGCCTTCATGGAAAGGAAAGGAATAACAAATTTACCTCAAAAAAGCCTTTCCTGGGCCCTGATAAAAAAAAGTGAAAAGAAAGAGCCTCCAAATTAGTAGGCAGAAAGCAGACTGGGGTAAAATTGCCCAAGAAGTGGCAATATAATCTGTTATTGGGCCTCCACTGGTATATCAAGAAGTTCATTCCCACTTGAGAGCACCATGAAATCAGCCTTGCCCTGGTTGCCACTCCCTAGTGTCAAGCTCTCCAGGTTTGTAAGCCTGGAAGGATTTGTCCAGGATCCAGTGATAATATATTTCATAGGCCATAGATTTACAGCCTAGTGAGTTAGATGATGTGAATGTCACAATGTAGAAATGTGCCCATGAAGAAAATGGGTCAAAGGCAAAATGGGGATTATGATTCCAAGGAATAGTAACTTTCATATGGCCTCAGTCACTACATGATGAATTTCTTGGGAGAACATCCCTCACCAAGGCTGGGGGATCCGTTAGGGGGAGCCAGAGAAAGAAAATCAGCATTTAAAGTGTTCTTTCTTCAGTGCCCTTTGGGACTCACTCAGTTCTTGCTGTGCTTATAAAAAGTCACTTAAAACATATATGATGTACATCCATGCTCACAGCATTATTCACAATAGCTAAACTGTGGAATCAACCCACATGTCCATTGATGGATGAATGGATAAGCAAAATGTGGTCTATATCTACAGTGGAATATTATTCAGCCTTTAAAAGGAAGAGAATTCTATAATATGATACAACATTGATGAACCTTGAGGACATTACATTAAGTAAAATAAGCCAGTCACACACACACACAAAAACCCAAAAACAAATACTGGATGATTCCACTTTATATAAGGTACTTAGAGTAGTCAAAATCAGAAAGACAGAAAGTAGAATGGAGGTTTCCAGGGGCTGGGAGGAGGGAAGAATGGGGAGTTATTGTTTCATGGGAATCAAGTTTCAGTTTTAGAAAATGAAAAGAATTACAGGAATGAAGGGTGGTGATGGATGCACAACAGTGTGAATGTATTTAATATCATTGAACTATACACTTAAAAAGGGTTAAGATGGTAAATTTTATGTTAAGTGTATCTTACTATAATTTTAAATATGTTTAAAGCATACATGAAACAAAGAGAACAAGGGAAAAGAAAAAGAAGCAGAGACTTAAGTCAATAAATTAAAAAATAAAAGAAAGCTAATGTTTTTTTTGTAATTTTAAAAATTTTTAAAACTCCTTTAAAGTTTTTTTTTAAATAAACATACCCAGTATAAACAACAGAAAGAAAAAAAAATGAGACAAATGAGACTTTAAATGAGGAAACCAAGAGTAAAATAGGAGAAAACCAAAAGACAAAATAAAAATAGTAATAATTAAAAACCCAATTAAAAAAAACCCCCAATTTAAAGAAAAATGGAAAATTAGTAAATTTAAGATGAAAAAACTGAGATCCAGGGAGAAATACAATAGTTGACCATATAAGAATATAGTGACCATATAAGAAACAGAAGTTGAGGGAGGTACAGTTAAAATAAAACTTAAAACTTTTTGGTTAAAAGGTGAGGTTAAGAATTAGCAGAAAGAAGGGGAATCTGGGTGGCTCAATCAGTTAAGCATCTGACTTTGGCTCAGGTCATGATCTTGCAGTTTGTGGGTTTGAGCCCCATGTTGGGCTCTGTGCTGACAGCTCAGAGCCTGGAGCCTGCTTCAGATTCTGTGACTCTCTCTCTCAAGAATAAAAAAAAAATTAAAAAAAATTTTTCAATGGATAAACATTTTTTAAAAAAAGAGTAAACTGAAGCAGCAACCCACCCCAGGGTAAGAGGTTTGGGTAATTGGAAATTAAAGGTTTGCAGGAAAAGCCCTGGGGGAGGGGAGGGGCACTGCCCAGCTGGTCCTGGCCTCTCTGAGGGGCACAGCTGGGCTAGTCCTGGAAGTTTGGCAAAAGTAAAGAGCCATTGCTGTGGTGATACTAGCTGGCAGGAACAGAAGTGGACAGGAAGGAGCAAGGCCCTTCTCCCAACCTTGAAGTCTCCGTCTAGTGCCCCCCACCAGCAGAGCCTAACAGCTGACAAAGGTTAGCAAAGTCTCATCCCCAGCATGCCAAAGCACAGTGCTGTCCAGCCAGGTGGTCACTAGCCACAGGGAGCTCTTGACGTTAAAATTTAAACATATGAAATAAAATTTAAAATTCAGTCCCTCACTTGTACTACCTATATTTGGAGTGCTCGAGAGCTCCATGAGGCTGGCAGCTACCATGTAGGACAACACAGCTGTAGAGGATGGTGAGGCCCTAACTCACGTAAGAAGAAACACAAATGATCTTGGCAAGTTTCGCCCTCTATGTTGTGTCTTAAGACCCAGAGAAACTGTCCCTACCCCAGCAAAAAGTAATCTTTCTTCAAACAAGTAACAGTATTGTGCCATTATAAAAAGGACTTTTCTTCAATGTGATCGGGACGGTGGTGGTGTCATGGCAGTGACACTATTTCTATACATAGAAACCTCACCTTTTAACCTAAAAGTGTTAAGCTTTATTTTAACTGTACCTCCTTCAACTTCTGTTTCTATTGTATTTCTCATGGGATCTCAGTTTTTTCATCTTATATTTATTAATTTCCCATTTTATTCTACATTTAGAGTCAGGTCCTGTGCAAAGCATTTTGATTTCAGTATTTCACTTAACCCCCAACACTATGAGCTAAGTACTTTTTTGATCCCATCTTACAGATATAGAACCTAGAATTTAGAGTGGGTAAGGAACTTATCAAAGCCACACAGTTTATACAGAGCCCTTGACTTAACCCTCTGGGATATATTGTCTCAGGCTGTTAAAAGGAGCTGACATTTCACAAGAAGATTTTATTTGCATGCCATTGTTCAGTAGAACATTATTTTCTCAGAAAGAATTAATTGGTCAAAAAAGCTAACAATAATCGCACTTAATAACATAAGGAATTATGACAGTGAAAGTAATTTCAGTTTAATAAAATTCACTCCCAGAAGACTTGCAACAACCCAAAAGGGAGAAATAAAGTTTCTTTCTGATTTTATGATGAGTCATCACACTCTATCAGATTCAATGTTTAGAAATACCTTTGAGTCCTTCATCTTCTGTTTATGATGTTTGCAAGATGATTGCTTAATTTATAGTTAGAGACTAGAACTCTTTGTATCCTCACTTTCTATAGCATTAACACCACAGTTATGTTCATCAGAGGCAACATGGTTAAGACATGCTTGGGTCAATCGCTAGCTCTGTGGTAATACAATATTATGAAACTCCTCAAAGCCTCTGTTTCCTTACCTTACAGGGATATTGTAAAAAATAAATTAGATCATGGATATATGCAAACAATCTAGAACATTCTTTGACATGTATAATTTGCACTATTATTAATAGGTTTTAGGTGGTTTTCTAACAGAAGGCAAGGAGACAGAATTATTTCTTATCTTTTAAGCATGTATACATTCATTTGTTCAATCAAAAAGTGTTTGTTGAAAGCCTACTATGTGCCAGGCACTATTCTAGGTTCTTGGATAGATCACTAACACATTGGACAAAAATCTGTGCCATTAGAGAAAACACAACCAATTTCTGTATATTAATTTCATATCCTGCAACTTTACTGAATTCATTTATTACTTCTAATAGTCTTTTGGTGGAGTCTTTAGCATTTTGTATATAGTATCATGTCATCTGCAAAGAGTGATGGTTTATTTCTTCCTTAACATTTTGAGTTCCTTTTATTTCTTTTTCTTGTCTGCCTGCTGTGGCTAGGACTTCCAGTACTAAGTTGAATAAAAGTGGCAAGAGTGTACATCCTTCTCTTGTTCCTAATCTTAGAGGAAAGCTCTCAGTTTTTCACCATTGAGTATGATGTTAGCTGTGAGTTTTTCACATATGGCCTTATTATGTTGAGTTATGTTCCCTCTAAACCCACTTTGTTGAGAGTTTTTATCCTGAATGAATATTGAATATTGTCAAATGCCTTTTCTGCATCTATTAAGATGATCATACAATTTTTATCCTTTATTCTGTTAATGTGTTGCATTTCTATACACTAATAATGGAGTAGCATAAAGAGAAATTAAGAAAATAATACCATTTACAATTATACTAAAAAGAATAAAAATACTAAAAAGAATAAAATGCTTATGAATAAACTTAACCAAGGAGGTGGAAGACCTACACTCTGAAAACTATAAAACACCAATGCCATGGAAGAGGGGCACCTGCCTGGCTCAGTCAGAAGAGCATGTGGCTCTTGATCTCAGGGTCATGAGTTCAAGCCCCATGTTGGGTACAGAGATTACTTAAATGATTAAAAAAAAAAAAGAAATGGAGGATGACACAAACAAATGGAAAGACATGCATACTCATGGATTGGAAGAATTTATATTGTTAAAATGTCTATACTACCCAAAGCAATCTACAGGCTCAATGCAATCCCATCAAAATACCAATAGTATTTTTCACAGAACTAGAATAAATAATCCTAAAATTTGTAATGAACCACAAAAGACCCCATAGCTAAAGCAATCTTGAAAAAGAAGAACAAAGCTGGAGGTATCATAATCCTAGATTTCAAGACATACTATAAAGCTATAATAATCACAACAGTATGGTACTGACACAAAAAGACACACGTAGATCATTGGAACATAATAGAAAGGCCAAAAAAAAAAAACAACAACCCATGCTTATATGGTCAATTAATCTATGACAAAGGAAGCAAGAATATACAATGGAGAAAAGAAAATCTCTTCAATGAATGGTGCTGGGAAAACTACACAGCTACATGCCAAAGAATAAAACTGAACAACTTTCTTATACCATACACAAAAATAAACTCAAAATGGATTAAAGGTCAAAATATGAGGCCCCAAATCATAAAACTCCTAGAAGAAAACATAGACAGTAATCTCTTTGACATCAGCCATAGCAATACTTTTCTAGATAGGTCTCCTAAGACAAAAGAAACAAAAGAAAAAACAAACTATTGGGACTACATCAAAATAAAGATTTTGCACAGTTAAGGAAACCATCAACAAAATGAAAAGGCAACCTACTGAATGGGAGAAGATATTTGCAAATGATATATCCAATAAGGAATTAATATCCAATATCTATAAAGAACTTAATACAACTCAACACCAAAAAAACCCAAATAGCCAAATTTAAAAAATGGGCAAAGGACCTGAATTTTTCCAAAGAAGACATACAGATGACCAACACACACGTGAAACAATGCTCAACATCACTAATCATCAGGGAAATGCAAATCAAAACCACAATGAGATATCACCTTACACCTATCAGAATGGCTAAAATAAAAAACATAAGAAATAACAAGTGTTGGTGAGGATACAGAGAAAAAGGAACCATCATGTACTACAGGTGGGAATGTAAATTAGTACAGCCACTGTGGAAAACAGCATGAAGGCTCCCCCCAAAATTAAAAATAGATACATCATATGGTCAGTAATTCCACCACTTCGTATTTACCCAAAGAAAATGAAAACATTAATACAAAAAAATGTATGCACCTCTATGTTTATGGCAGCATTATTTATAGTAGCCAAGATATGGAAGCAACCTAAGTGTTCAATGATAGATGAATGGATAAAGAAGATGTGGTAAATATATGTGTGTGTGTATACACACACACACACACACACACACGCACACACATATATATATATATAATAAAAAGAATGAGAACTTGCCATTTGCAACAACATGGATGGACCTAGAGGTTATCGCGCTAAATGAAGTCAGACAGAGAAAGACAAATACCATATGATTTCACTTACACCTGGCACCTAAAAAAACAAAACAAACGAACTAACTAAAAAAGCAGAAACAGACTGAGAACAAACTGATGGTTGCTAGAGGGGAGGGAGGTTGGGGGGGGATCGACAAAACGGGTAAAGAGGAGTAGAAGATACGGGCTTCCAGTTATGGAATGAGTAAGTCATGAGGATGAAAGGTACAGCATAGGGAATATAGTCAATGGCATTGTAATAGTGTTGTATGGTGACAGATGGTAGCTACACTTGTCACAAGCATAGCACAAAGTACAGAGTTGAATGGTCAATGCAATCACGATGCTGTATACATAGAACTAATGTGACATGGTGTGGCAACTATACTTCAGTAAGAAAAAAAAACCTGTGCCATTACAGAGCTAACATTATATTTCTTTAGCACCCTTCTATGAAAGACATTAACCCCATTTGTCACAATACAAATAGGAATCTGCCCTGTCTTTAAGAAGTTTATATTCCATCACCTTAAAAGGTTATAAACCAGGGGCGCCTGGGTGGTGCAGTCGGTTAAGCGTCCGACTTCAACCAGGTCACGATCTCGCGGTCTGGGAGTTTGAGCCCCGCGTCAGGCTCTGGGCTGATGGCTCAGAGCCTGGAGCCTGTTTCCGATTCTGTGTCTCCCTCTCTCTCTGCCCCTCCCCCATTCATGCTCTGTTTCTCTCTGTCCCAAAAATAAATAAACGTTGAAAAAAAAATTTAAAAAAAAAAGGTTATAAAGCACTCTGTGAAAGGAATGACATTTATTAACATAGGAAGTATTCCTGGCAACAGGAATTAAATATGTAGTGGGAAAACATGCTAATTTAGGTATCAGAAAATCTAGGTTTTAGCCCTATCTCTGCTTTTAACTTTTTGTATTATCAATTATATACTCCCTGAGCTTCAATTTTCTCACCTGCCAACATAGGAGTAGGGTCTCAAAGGTATTTTCAGCAGTAAAGTTATATTTGCTATATGTCTATCGGCAAGACTGGCCATGTTTATGGAGATGAGAAAAATATACTTTTTTATAGTAATATCATAACCATAGGTACTACTATCATGTATAACTTGAAGTGAGAGTCAATCTTCTAGGGAATTACTTACTTTTTCTACTGAAGATAAGGAAAGCAGCTGTTTGGACTGTCTCAAAAGCAGAGTCTGAGACAGGAGATAATCTCAGCAGAGTGTTGGTAATTTGTGTGAGAACAGATCCCAAGAAGTTGTTGTAGTAAGACACAGGGAAAGTGAGACAGGAGAGAAAGCCAAGGCCACGAGACCAAAAACAAGGGTTTAAGGGGAGTTTAAGGTTTAAAATGAGGTCATTAGAGCAGACCCTAATCCAAGATGAACATTATCCTTACCCAGACAAGGATGTTCGGACACAGATACAAACACACAAAGAGAATATTATATGAAGACTGGAGTTCTGCTGCCACAAGACAAGAAACTGCCAGAAGCTAGGAGAGGGGTCTGGAACCAAGCCTTCCCTAACATCTTCAGAGGGAGCATGGCCTGCCAACACCTTGATCTCAAATTGCCACCCTCCCAGAAGTATGAGACAAAACATTTCTATTACATAAGCCACCAAGTTCATGGTACTTTGTTACAGCAGCCCCAGGAAACTAATACAGACACTTCTGTGGCAAATCTGTGCATGCAAGTGAAGGGGTTCAAGACAGGCACCCACCCCAACCAAATGTGCCACTTTGGCATGTGGATTATTTTGAGCTGAAGGTACTTGAGACCCTATGTGCTCAAGAAAAACTTTTGTCCCTCCCTTAACCACACAGAAGAATCTAAATTGGGGGTCTTTTCTAGAATAAGGGTTATTAACAGAGAGAAATTTTATCTGAGTGCCCATGTGTATGGTAGGGCAAACATCTAATCACAAAACATCTGCTTTTCTCATTGCCTGTGAAGTGCATTCCTATCCTCTGAAGTCTTAGATCCCTCCCTACCCCTTCTCCTTAGTTCAGGATGACATATAGACCTCATTGTGCCTGACTCTGGAATTTCCGTGTATATGGATTCCCCACACGTACACCTATTAAATTTGATTTTTCTTGTCTTAATTTGTCTTATAATGTTACAGAAACTGGTCTGGATCACCAAGCAGAAGAACCAAGCAGTACTCGGAGATCTTGGAAGGCAGGAGGTTTATTTTACACCAGTGGGCTCAGAGGAGATCATTCTCCAGAGGTCTGAGCCCAGAGCATCAACAGAGGGGACAATTTATAGTCTGTTACTTCCCAATCCCTCATTAGTAGTAATTTGGCGCCTGAGGCAAACAGGGTGGGAAGAAGAGCCCAGATGGGAAGTCTTCAGGCAGGGACTGAAATCCCCTTATCAGTCCTGCGGCCATCATATAACAGATTTTTCCCTATCAATGTCAATTTGTTTCTTAGTCCAGCTAGAAGGAGCTTGAAGGGGACAAGCGTTCTTGCTCCTGTGAAGGGGAAAACGCATTCATGCTCCCCAACACAAGGAACTATGCAACACAGCTATGGTGGAAATTAGAAGTAGGCAAGGGAGATGACTTGGGTACTAGAGACATCTACAGAGTGCACAGAAGGTAGACATCTTGAGGGTGAGAGACTGTCCTGTTGTTTCTCTGCTCCCCCTAAATAAAGGGTGGGAAAACTGCAATACTCAATGGTTAGAACTAGAATGGAGACTGCCTAAAGGTGTGTTCTATGTGTTCATTATATGTGAGGCAATGGTAAACCCTCCTATTATCCTCTCAATTGTTAATATACCTTTCCTTCCTAATGCAGCCATTAAGATACCATGTCCTCTTTCATAAGAACCAATTACATTTGTTGACACTTGAAAAAGGGACATTTTAACAGTCCGATTTCCAGAACAGCCTCCATTCTGCCTAGGGTAAGAACAGCAAAAACAAAACAAAACAAAACAAAACAAAACAAAATGGATGACAATTGTGTTACACCTCCAAATCATACATTTATATTCATAATATTTTATATGGGAAAAGGTTTAAAAATTGTAATGAATTCACTACAAATGTGTCACAGACCTGCCGGGGAAATTGGGAACATGGGTTTTTCCTTGAAATCTGAGATTCTTTAACTGGGTCAGGAGTATCTTACTAAAAGCACTGCCCTCAGACACTGTCATTTGTACTTTCCTTCCAAAAGCATCAATCTCAAAAGAAATATGTGCACAAATTAGTAAGAGGACTTTTTCAAGATGCTGAATATGTTTGATCTGAAGACAAAGCAAGGCTCTTCATGAAAGCCACTTTATCATGCCCTACTTTGCTTAGAACCTGATTCTCCTTCTCCACCTGGCTGACCTGTCCCTCCCTGAAGCTAAGTGGTTTTCTGGAATGATCACATACATTGAACCCTGCTGGCCAACAGAAATCAGGAACTGGGTTTCAATATCAATGCATAATTTTAAAAATTAAACATATTGCCTCATTATAAAAGGAGTTATAATTCATCGAGTTAAAAACACAAAAAGTAAGTTGGAAGTAATGTACGCATTGTATCATAAATAATATTTCCATTTATGATTCTATAAATTAGAAAAGGAAATGTGCTATTTAGAGCCTATGCTATTGGATAAGGAATCTAAAGTGCAGGCTTTTTCTAACATGCATTCTTTTTTTTAAGCATTCTTTTTTTAAGAATAGATTTCTTTTTTTAAGCATTCTTGAGATGTAATTGATATATACCATTCTGTAAGTTTAAAGTGATGATTTGATACATGCATACATTGTGAAATGTTTACTACAATAAAGTTACTTAACATATCCTTGACCTCATATGATTACCATTTTGTTATTCTTGTTGTTACCGTTGTTATGGTGAGATCATTAAGCCTCTACTCTCATAGCAACTTTCAAGAATACAGTGTAGCATTGTTGACTATAGTCACCATGCTGTACAATAGATCCTCAGGACTTATTCATCTTTTAATGTATGCTTATAAGTTTGTAGGTTTTGACCAACATCTCCTGATGTCCCCCACCCTTCAGCCCCTGCAAACGTCATTCCACTCTGTTTCCACAATTTCAATGTTTTTAGATTCCCTACATAAGATCATTGAGTATTTTGCTTTCTCTAATTTCACTTAGCATAAGAGTCTATCCATGTTGTCATAAAAGGCAGGATTTCCTTCTTTCTATGGCTGAATAATCTTCCATTGCATACATTTAGACCACATCTTTATTTATTCATCCATCAATAGACACTTAGGTTGTTTTGAAAATGAGGTACCAAAGTCCCCTACTGTTATTGTATTCTCATCTACAACTCCCTTCAGCTCTGTCGGTATTAGGTGTTCCAATATTAGGTGGATATGTATTTACAATTGTTATATCCTCTTGACAAACTGATCCTTTTATCATTATATAATTATTTTCTTTGCTCTTATTACAGTTTTTGACTCAAAGTCTATTTTGTCTGATACAAGTATAGCTACCCTGCTCTCTTTTGGTTTCCCATTTGCATGCAATATCTTTTCCCCTTCCTCACTTTCAGCCTATCGTGTCCTTGAAGCTGAAGTGAGACTCCATAGCAACATATCCTCAGGTCTGGTTTTTTTAAATCCACTCAGCTACTTTGTGCCCTTTGAGTTAGAGAATTTACTCCACTTACATTTGAAAATAATTAGATAGGTAAGGACTTCCTATTGCCATCTTGTTAATTGTTCTCTGGCTGTTCTGTAGTTCCCTTGTTCCTTTCTTCCTCTCTTGCTGTCTTCCTTTGTGAAGTGGTAATTTTCTGTAGTGGTATTCTTTGATTCCCTTCTCTTAATCTTGTACCTCTCTACCATAGGGTTTTGCTTTGTGGTTACCCTTAGGCTTATTTGTTTAAAATTTTTTTATGTTTAAAATTTTTTTATGTTTATTTATTTTTGAGACAGAAACAGAGCACGAGTTGGGGAGGGGCAGAGAGAGAGAGGGAGATACAGGATCCGAAGCAGGTTGCAGGCTCTGAGCTGTCAGCACAGAGCCCAACGTGGAGCTCGAACCCACGAACCATGAGATCATCACCTGAACCGAATTTGGACGCTTAACCGACTGAGCCACCAGGCCCCTTAGGCTTATTTGAAACATCTTATAAGTACAACAGCCTATTTTAAGCTGCTAAGAACTTAACTTTGATTGCATACAAACTCTTTCCTTTTACTCCCACCCCCACATTTTAGCTTTTTGATACCACAATTTACATCTTTTTATATTGTGCACCTATTAACAAGTTATTGTAGCTATTGCTATTTTTAATACCTTTGTCTTTTAATCTGTATAATACAGTTAAGTGGTAAACATCCCATCATATTTCAGGAAGGTATTTGAATCTGACTATATATACATACCTTTACCAGTGTGTTGTATATTTTCACCTTTCTGTATTACTCGTTAGTGTACTTTTCATTTCAGCTTGAATCCTTCCAGCATTTCCTTTAAGGCAGGTCAAGTGATGATGAGCTCCTTCAGCTCTTGTTGGTTAGGGAAAGTCTTTATCTCACCTTCATTCCTGAAGGACAATTTTACTGGGTAAACTATTCTTGGCTGACAGGTTTTTTCTTTTAGCATTTTGAATATATCATGCAATTCTCTCCTGGCCTGCAAGGTTTCTACTAAGAAATCTGCTAAAAGCCTTATATGGGCTCAACTATGTGAGAGAATTTTCTGCTGCTTTAAAACTTCTCTTTGTCTCTGATTTCAGACAGTGTTATTATAATGGGTCTTGGAGTAGATTGCTTTGGATTCAAATTTAGGGGGGGTGGGTGCCTATTAGCTTCATGAACTTAGATTCCAAGTCTCTTCCCAGGTTTGGGAAGTTCTCAGCCACTATTTTTTAAAATAGGCTTTCTGAGGGCACCTGGGTAGCTCAGTCAGTTAAGCATCTAACTTCAGCTCAGGTCATGATCTCATGGTTCCTAGGTTCAAGCCCCACATTGGGCTCTCTGCTGTGGGCATGGAGATGGCTTCAGATCCTCTGTCCCCCACCTCTCTCTGTCCCTGCCCTGCTTGTGCTCTCTCTCTCTCTCTCTCTCTCACAAATAAATCAACTTTAAAAAATAATAAATGAAGTAAAATAAAATAATCTTTCTGTCTCTCTCTCTCTCTTCTTCTTCTGGGACTCCAATGATATATAGATTATTTCTCTTAATTGTGTCCCTAAGGACCATAGGCTTCCTTCATTTCTTTTCATTCTTTTTTCTTTTTGTTCTTCTAATTGGACAATTTTAAATGATCTGTCTTTGAGCTGACTGACTTTTCACTTTGGTCCTGTCGGCTGTTGAGGCTCTCTAAGGAATTTCAGTCCAGGCTTTGTTTTTTGAGCTCAAAAATTTGTTTGGTTCTTTTTTGTTTTCTATCTTTTTGTTAGACTTCCAATTTTTTTTTACATCATTGCCTTGATTTCATTAAATTGTTTAACTGCATTGCCCTGTAGTTCTCTAATAACCTCTAGAACAATTATTTTGAGTTCTTTTTGGGGCAATTAATGTATCTCCACTTCTTTGGGGGTCAATTTGAACTAAAAGTTTACTATGTTTCCTTAGTGGAGTCATATTTCCCTGATTCTTTGTGATCCCTGTAGCCTTCTATACGTATCTGCACGGCTGAAGAAGCAGTCGTCTCTTCCAAACTTTATGGGCTGACTTTAGCAAGGAAAGACCTTCACCAGTGGGTGGAGGCACACTGGAGTAGATGTGACGCTGGGTCTAGTAATGCAAGGTGCCAACTGAAGGGGTGTGTGGAGACTCTGGGTGTGGGGGCTGTGGTGACTCACTGGCTCAGGCTACTGGGGTCCACAGCATCAACTGCATGGTCCTTGGCAAGCACTGTGGGGGATCTGAAGAAGCTACAAGGGCTGTGGGGTCCTCTAGAACACTGTTACAAATGTGTCTTGTGGGGGGCGCCTGGATGGCTCAGTTGGTTAAGCGTCCGACTTTGACTCAGGTCGCGATCTCGCGGTCCGTGAGTTTGAGCCCTGTGTCGGGCTCTGGGCTGATGGCTCGGAGCCTGGAGCCTGCTTCCGATTCTGTGTCTCCCTCTCTCTCTGCCCCTCCCCCATTCATGCTCTGTCTCTCTCTGTCTCAAAAATGAATAAACGTTAAAAAAAATTAAAAAAAAATGTGTCTTGTGGGTAAGCAAATGAATGAAATGCTTTTGTTTACATGGCCCAGGCAATGGCCCAGGCCCAGGTTCAAGAGTCAGAACTAAAGCAGTTGAATAGGGAGGAAGAGGACAGGTTATATTTTTAACGTACCATCAAGACAGAATCAACAGTTTGTTGACTGATAGATCCTGGGGACTGAGGGGGAGGAAGATGAAAGATGGATGATGATGCAAAGGTTTTTAGGTTGGACAGCTGAATGACGTTGCTTTTAATTAAACTAGAGAACACCAGAAAAGAAAGGATGAAAGGAAAGATATGGGTTGAATCACTGTGTTGAAGATACCTTTATGAGGTGCCTTTGAGATATGCAGTTGTAATCATGGATTTGGATCTAAGGAGAAAACTGGGACTATGTATTTTAGGAAGTCACCTGTGAATATGGAAAGCAACAAAACTGCCACCATAACAAATGTTTTTAAAATGATCTCATCCAATGTCCGTGACAACTCTGACCTATGCATTATTTTTACTGATGAGGACATTTTTTCATTTTAAAAGAGATTTTGAAAGATGAAAAAACTTCCCAAAAGCCACATAGCTAATCAATGGCAGAAGCAGGATTCAACTAACTCTCATTAAATACAAAGTCCATGTTCCTTCCTGTGTCTTACTGTCCCTAAGTCATGGCAGTGGATGGAGTTTTCAAAAACAAACAACAGGCCTGTGGAGTATAGAGAAAATAGGCACGATATTGGGGGCAAGGCAAGAATCCAATGTACTCAGTGTACAGTTCACATTCCAAGAGGAGAATATAATAAAGGGTATGACTGAGAGCAAAGGCAGCCACCCTGCTACAGGGATCCTCACACCCAATAATGGCTGTTATTCTGCTTCCTACAGAAAATTTCATTAGGCTCTTTGAGTGGACATGCCTTTCTGACTCTACAAAATAAAGAGAAATCAAGAATACTCAGGTATCAGTAAGAGAAAAAATGTCTTGAATCTCTGGCTTCTTGTTTCTTTTTTTTTTTTTTAAAGTGTTCAATTCAAGGATTTTTCTTTTTTATTTATATATGAAATTTATTGTCAAATTGGTTTCCATAAAACACCCAGTGCTCATCCCAACAGGTGCCCTCCTCAATACCCATCACCCACCCTCTCCTCCCTCCCACCCCCCATCAACCCTTAGTTTGTTCTCAGTTCTCAACAGTCTCTTATGCTTTGGCTCTCTCCCACTCTAACCTCTTTTTTTTTTTCCTTCCCCTCCCCCATGGGTTCCTGTTAAGTTTCTCAGGATCCACATAAGAGTGAAACCATATGGTATCTGTCTTTCTCTGTATGGCTTATTTCACTTAGCATCACACTCTCCAGTTCCATCCACGTTGCTACAAAAGGCCAAAGGCCATATTTCATTTTTTCTCATTGCCACGTAGTATTCCATTGTGTATATAAACCACAATTTCTTTATCCATTCATTCTGGCTTCTTGTTTCAATATAATGCTTTAAATGTTGTGAAGTGGCCATTACATTGCCAAACTGGTAGTTACCACCAGCCAGTAGCTTCCTTCACTACATCTCTGGAAAAGAGGCTCTAACTTTCATCTTAGTTTTCCTTTTTGATGAAATGAAATACAAATTTGGGGGTAGACGTGGACAAAGAATAACTCTATTTTTAAGTGTTCCTGTATTTTCAAAAGTAATGTATTCACTCCTATATTCAATGAATCTTCATCAATTAGACACTCCTCTTGCTTTCTAGAAGTCTAGAGTTCAGCTGAGGAAAGAGTCTAATCCTTAAGTTACGAGTAGTTTCAATGAGAAGAGACTAGGAGATGGGGGAGCAGTGAAGACGCAGAACAGAGGTGGGAATATTCGCCCATGAAAAGGAGAACAGCAACTCTTCAAGAACAACAGCCAGAGGACAGAAAAGATTGCACACAAAAGCAGCATGATGGCAAGAAAATTGAGGGAATTTGTGTGCAGTGGCTTCCGTTATTTTTCCAGTGGGAATTTCTTCTGAAAATAAAGAAGAAAGGTGCAAATAAGCAGAGACATTGAGAACAATACTCTGTCTTTCACTGGGCTTTTACCCTGTCCCAAACACAAAGATGTCTACACCCAAACATAAGATACCAGAATCACTGGAGCTGGGAAGTCAATTCTGGGAAGTCAAGTGCATAGAGAAAAGGGCCAGGTCAATGTAACATGGTCCAGGTATGAAGCTCACTGATGGAGGATGTGACTGGACATAAGGACGAAACTGGAAATTATTGAGAAGTGCAGAAGAGTTAGCGCAACAGATCTGTTGCTTCAGTGAGACATTTGACAGATCTGTTACAACAAATAAGTGCTAAAGATCCCTATGAGTACCTAAAAGGCAAGTATTTCATGATTTTTAGACAGAAGAGTAAGGCAGTGCGCCTTAAGCTTGGCCGTATATTGGTATCACCTAGGGTGGTCTAATCTACTTCTATATGAAAAATTACCACAAAACTTTGTAGATGAAAACAATGAACATTTATTATCCCATACAGTTTCTATGGCTCAGGAATTTGGGAATAGCCTAGTTCAAGTTTCTGGCTCAGCGATTCTCATGAGGTTGCCACAGCCTGGGCTGCAGTCATCTGAAGGTTTGAATGGGGCTTCCAAGATGGTTCTCTTACATGGCGATTGACAGAAGGCTGATTTGACAGACTTCTCCAAAGAGGATCCAATAGGATACAAATATATATATACACATATATTTGTGTGTATATATATATATATTTGTGTATATATATATACACATATATATATATTTGTATATATGTATATATATTATATATATTTGTACATATATTATATATATATATTATATATATATATATATATATATATATATAAAATAAGGAATTTGTTTACATGATTATGGAGGCTGAGAAGTCCCAAGATCTGTAGGTAGCAAGCTAGAGACCCAGGAGAGCCAAAGCTGTGATTCCAGTCCAAATTCAAAAGCCTGAGAAGCAGGAGAGCTGATGGTGTCAATTCCAGTCCCAAAGCCAGCAGGCTTGATACCCAAGAACAGTAGGTATTTCAGTTCACGTCCAAAGGCAGGAAAAGACTGATGTCCCAGTTCAAGCACTCAGGTAAGAGGAGTTCCCTCTCACTCAGTCTTTTTGTGGTATTCAGGTCTTCAATGGATTAGATGAGGCCTGTAACCATTAGGGAGGCCAATCTGCTTTACTCAGTCTACCTATTCAAACGTTAATCTCATCCAGAAACACCCTCACAGACACACCCGGAATAGTATTTGTCCGAATGTCCGGAAACCCTGTGGCCCAGTTAAATTGAATCTGTAGGGCCCAAGGGCAGGCTGCTCCAAAATGTGCCACTTTGACATACTGATTATGTTAAGGAAAAGTTACTTAAGAGACAACCTGCACAAGAAGGCCACTCAGGCCCTCCTTTGTCCGCCTGAAAGCAAGAAATAAATCTCTCATGTGAAAGATACCCTCCCTGTATCAGGAGGTAAAGAGACATCCTCATCACCAGAGATAGGAAATTCAGGGCTGAGAAAGCTGTATAAATAACCCTTGCTACTTTTTACTAATTTTCTACCCCAGCCCAAATTGTAGAATTCCTTACTAATCAAAGACCCCAAAGTTAAATTTTCTTTGTCCTGTCAGTTCCTCTGATTTATTGTCTCTTTGCCTAAAAAGTACAAAAACCTGCCTGCTTTGGTCATTTCTTTGGTCTCAATGTAATTATTGGGCCTGTGTGCACACATAATAAAACTTGGGGTTTTTTCTCCTGTTAGTCTGTCTCATGTCAATTTAATTCTCAGTCCAGCTGGAAGACTTTGAAAGGTGGAGTAAGAATTTTTCCTTCCCTTCAATATATAAAATTAACCATTGCAAAGTCCTCAGTTCCTTGCTGCTATTGGTAGGAGGCCTCCCAGTTGCTTATAACCCGGAACTCTCTAGGGCTGTTTGAGTGTCATGACCATGGTAGCCCACTTGCCCCAAAGCATGTGGTTCAAGACAGAAAGCCAGGAGGAAGCCTCAAAGTGTTTTATGGCCTAGTTTCAGAAGTCACACACAGTCCCTGCCACCGTATGCTCTTGTTAGAAACAAGTCACTAAGTCCAGCCCACTCATTGAGGGAGGAATTAACTTTCACTTCTTGGAGAAAGGAGTATCAAAGGATTTATAGGTATATTTTTAAACCATCACATCTGGGGAACTTTATTTTTTTTTTATGTTCATTTATTTTTGTGAGAGAGAGCGAGCAAGCGAGCGTAAGTGGGGAAGGGGCAGAGAGAGAGCAAGATGCAGAATCCAAAGCAGGCTCAGGCTTTGAGCTGTCACCACAGAGCCTGACACAGGGCTTGAACCGTGAGAACGGGCTGTGAGATCACGACCTGAGCCCAAGTCGGACACTCAACTGACTGAGCCACCAAGGCGCCCCTAGGGAACTTTAACAAATACTAACACCTATCTACCACCCCTAGCCCTTCTGATTTAATGGGTCTGGGATTTTTAAAAGCTCTACAGGTGATTCCAATAGGTACACAAGGGTTTCTTCTATCCTCTGGATCCACTCTTGTGTCTCTTGATGCTGTAAGCCCTTAACAAGAAAGCACATAGCCCTGTAATTTGTGTTTTGCCAGCCCTAATGTTGCACCATTTCATGCACGTGGGTGTGAAAACTGCATGTGATAAAAAACTCAATTTCATGAAAGAAATTTTAAAAATTCAAAATACTTTTCTTACTGCAACAAAGCAATGTTTTATATAGAGACATGATAGTTAATAGGAGAGCATTTAATAACTAGCATTTTCAAAACCATATGTATTCCAAAGCAAGGATTTAAAATAAAACCTGAGTGGCTTAGTCAGTTGGGCACCGGCCTCTTGATTTCAACTCAGGTCATGATTCCAGGGTTGTGGGATCGAGCCCCGCATCAGTGTGGAGCCTGCTTGGTTCTCTTTCTCTCTCCCTCTCCCTTTCCCCTGCTCATGCTCTCTCTCTCTTAAAAAAAAAAAAAAAAAAAAAAAAGAAGAAGAAATAAAAAATAAAATAAAACAAATACAAAAGACTTTTAAGTATAAAGCCTAAAACTCACAAATAAAAGCACAAGTAAGCAATACTTTATCTTATAAAATATCAGATACTTACTGATAAACGTGACCAAGTCTGACTTTGGGGGTGTGATGGTTAGTTTTATTTATCAACTCGGCTAGGCTATAGTAACTAGTTATTTAATGAAACACTGATTTATATGTTTATGTGAAGGTATTTTGTAGGTGTGATTAACATGTACAATCAGTTGATCTTTGTTATAAAGTGGTAAAGAACTTGGTTGAATCATATCCTAGAGTTTCATGCCAAATAGAACTTACATGTGATGAACTTGGATATGTGGCTGAGAAGATTTCCAAGCAAAGTGTGGAAGGTGTGGCCTGGTTTCTCCTTGCTGCTTATAATAAAATGCTAAAGGAAAGGGACAGATTGAGAAAGAATGGTCAAACCAAAAGGGACCAGCACTTGCTCTGAAAAATTCTCAGCCTATTCAGATAGCAAAAGATGAGAAAATGTGCTCTGGAGAGAACACCAAGGGTGTGGCTGGATAATAGATAATAGTTTGTTGAAGAGACTGGACATGTGATTTATGGATTCAATCAACCATCCTGGCAGAAGCCAGGAATAGTGACGGGGTCATTCAGGAAGGATCTGTGGAGGATCCTCATGTCTAATGCATAGGACTCCCATGAATTTCACCAGAAAACTGACAAATTTTTGAGAATTTTATACCAGCAAAAACACTATCAGCCTGTAGTGAGAGGGACAGAGAGAACACTACAGGAAGTCGGAGACACGAAGAGAAAATTCCCTGTGAAGAAGGAGGCAGAGACCAAAGTGATGTATCTATAGGCCAAGGAAACCAAGGACTGCCCGCACACCACCAGAAGTTAGGAAGAGGCAAGGAAAGATCCCCTTCCAGGGCCTTCAGAGAATATGGTCTTGCTCACACCTTGATTTCAGATTTTAGCCCCTGGAACCATGAGAGAATACATTTCTATTGTTTCAAGCCACCTAGTTTGCAAAACTTTGTTACATACAACAGCCCTACCAAGCAAATCCAGGAAGTACTGAAAAGAGCTACTGACTAAGCTGAAATCTCCCCTTGCCTTGAACCTCCCTATATTTTGTACCTGCTGAGGGAACAAAAGATAAATGTTCTAATCTAATAAACAATTAGATTAAATTAACTAAATAATTAAATAATTTCACTTAAAACTTGGCTTAAGACATATGTGAAAGTTCTATTACTTGCCATTTTGGCCTGTTTGCATCTGCCTTGATCTCTAACTTCCTCTCTTCCCTCTTCCCTGGTTGCAAAAATACCAAATAATATTTTTGCATGTGAAATCCAATAGAATAAACAACAGTGTTCTCTTGACAAACATCACTGCTCATTAGTAAGGGATTGAAATTCTGCACGGACTTTGTTTACAGGCTCAGCTGCTAATTGTCAGCCAGTTTGCTCTGCACAGAGAACAACCAGAGCAGCGGGAACAACTGAAGCAGAAGCGCTACACTGATTTCGCTGACCCCCAGGGTGGCTGCTGGAAGCATTTTCAAATGATGAGGCCATAGCACGGGCCTCCAAATCCCTAAAACCAAAATCACTGGGTCTCCATGGTCTTCGGCCATTCCGGTCTCTGAGTTCATGCTCCGTTAATCAGGCGACTTCATTCAGCTCTTGGAAGAATCAGAATTGAGCTGCTTTTCACACCAATTTTGGTTCTTTAAAATGCAAGGAATTCTATTCATCAGCTTGATACCAATCCCACCAACCATGCATAGCTCCCTCTTGCAAACAGCTGTTTCTTGGTAGGGCCAAGAGTAAGCACAACCAGAATTTAAAACAAAACAAAACAAAACAAAACAGAATGGGATAGTCTAATTAGAATAGAAAATATGAGCATGCCTGCCATATAGTAAAGGTAACTGTTTCCTGAAACTTTTCTCTCTTGTTTTTTCATACATGCTTGTGTACTGTGCAAGGGGGCAGTGGTCATTTTTAGACTAAAGGGGATTTAGAAATTATGATCATGCCCTAGACCTATGTTTTTCAGACTTTTAAAAACATGACCCCCAGATGGATACACAGTTTGGTTATGATCCAACACACATGAACACACCCTGGAGTTTTGCCAGTCAGAGGAGAGGAGGAAGGACACTCAGGGCAGAGAGAATGGAAAATGCAGGGTACGTGAAACGAATGGCAAGCCCGTGGAACTTGGTGTGTTACAGGATTATCACATGGCATCATATGATATGGTTGAAACATGGAGTCACACAGCACAACGGTGGATCATGGAGTAAGGAAGGAAGGTAGTGACCAGGCCATAGTGAGAATACCTTGGAGGTTATGCTAAAGGGTTCAGACATCATCCTGGAGTCATGCATGGGAAATCGCTGAGGGGTCTTAAGCGGTAATAAAACAATCAGATTTGCAACACAGCAGGGGCATTCTGTAAGGAGGACAAAGCCAATTGCTGATATCAGGGGTGGTAAACTGTTTTGAGGCAGTAAAATTCAACAGAACACTATTACTGTAGACCATGTAAGTAAGACATGGTGGAGACCTTAATTAAAGTGGTGGGAAAGCAGAGGAGAGAAAGGAAATAAGAGATGGTAGAGGCAGAAATCAAGAGAATTTGGAGACTGGTGAAGAAGCAAGACATGTCTTGGATAACTCCCATCCTTCTCAACTGGGTGTCTGGGGGACATGGCAGTACTAGCCATCAGGACAGGAAAGGAGGAGGACAGCAACACTGTGAGCAGAGATAATAAGTTCAGTTTGGCCATATTGAATTAGTGTGCCTGGAGACACACAGGTGAATGAAGATGTTAGATAACTGCATTTGATACCCTCTTCCGTTTGGTTTCTAAGCTGAAGTGCAATCAAACAACCCAAGAAATATACAGGCTTTCAATCAACCCTCTCCTTTAAAGTCAGCAGGCCATGGTTTCTACCATGGACCTTGGAGAAGTATTTCAAAAAGAAAGGATTTTTGCACCAAATGCAACAAATTGTGGAAAAATGAGGGCACTGGTGCTGGTATCTTCAGATCTAGGTACTGCTGAGACTTGAGTAAATTGTCTTCGTGCCAGTATATGACAACCAAGCTTCATTTTGAGAGCCTGCATTAGTAGAAAAGAGTCAATGGGGCCACGCTGTGGTCTTGACCTCAGGAATTTGTCTCTTGACTCCAAGAAACCTGTTATTTTGTATACACCAAAAGGATTTTGTTAGGAACAATTCAGGCTCGAGCTCACCTAAAGGGAGTGGCTTTTATTCCTAAGGACAAGATATGCAGATCACCCTGGGATTTTGAGACCTGTCGACTAAGCACAGGCAGGTATGGTGCCAGGGCAAAGCACAGACGGAACTTGGATTTCAGCGCTAAACTTGGTGCTAGCGTATGTTATTGGGGAACAAGACTCCAGTTTAATCTATTGTCTGAAAGACCTCTGGAATTCCTTTAGCCGCTCAATGTTTTTAAATGACCACCATGTGTTTCTTCACCAAAGAAGAAAGTTTGAAACGCCTTTTTCAGTTAAATTACCTAGTAATAATTCTTTGGGTGGGTGTCCATGGCACAGGAGTCTGGAGGGTGGCAGAGGAGTGTTAGGGAGAAGACACTCTTGCCAAGATTTTTGGGGGGATAGAAGGTAGTGGGGAACATCACATAGACATCAGAAAAATTAAAATAAGAAAAAATTAAAGTGTAAGAAGCAAAAATTTAGCATGCTTCTGGTTTCAAACACCATGCTTGTTTTTCATCCATGGTAGGGACAACAAAGTTATAATTCTGCTGACGTGGGTTAGATTTCATCCTCCTTTTCCAAGTTTATTACTCACTTCAAACCCTCTGCAGATTATTAAAGGGCTACCTGCCTCTGCCAATTGTGACAGGGTGCCTTGTAGAAAGTAGAGCAAACTGAAAATGCTAAAGTCTGCTTTTTCAGTTCCAGCCCATTTAACAGAGCTAAGAAATCAAAGGCAGCAATTTGGCAAAACAGACTAGACTTGTGTTTCCCTAATCCAGCCCAGTCCTGACTTTCTACTGGCTTTTGCATGTCCCTCTGGCCACTCAAACCCCACATGCTTCCATTGTATTTGTCACCTCCCCCTTCTCACCTTACTGGCCACAACTTCTCCCCTTTGTCTCCGAGCCTACCCTTCCTGCATTCTCCTCACCCCACAAAAAGGAGATGTTTGAGTCTTAGTCACAGACCACTGACTCACTCTGAAACACCAATCTTTTACCCCTTGGTTTATGTTGGTGCTTTAGCAATGTCATGATCCTCAAGAGCATTTAAAACCAAGTATGATAAATCTGTGGGTGCCGGCACCTGTCAGGCTACAGCTGCCTACTCAACATCTTCATGAGGGTACCTCAAACTGACTGCAGGCATGACTGAATCCCTGCTCTCCTCCCCCACCACCCCAAAGTGCTCCTCCTCCCCATCCCCTTATCTTAGAGGGCACAACGTCACCCCCTCAACTGCTCAAGCCAGGTTCATCCTCCCACTGACTCGTCTGCCCACCCAGCTGCCAAACTCCTTGAATCCCACCTTCTTAACAGTTTCAAATGCATTTTACCCCACTACCCTTGTCCTGCCTCAGCCCAGGCATTTTAGATTTCCTTTTGGAGTAAAGGTCTTATAACTGTTCTCACTCATTCCACTCTGACTGGGGCCTTCTGACTGAAGCCAGAGTGATCATTCTTGTTTGGAGCATGATGTTCTGTTCCTTTACATCGTTCAACAGCTTCCTTCTGTCCACGTGATACTTCCCGAGAGCCTCCATTGCATGGCCAATTCTGACCGCTCTGATCAAGTCAGCTACAACTCAACAACATAACTGTACTCTCACCTGCTACTGTTGCCCATAAACTTGTCTGCTCCTTCTTAGGCTTCTCAAATACCTTGATATTTTATTTTGCTTGCTCCTCATTGAGAAATTAAGAATTCTCAATCCTAACAATGTGACAGATTTTTAAAAAATGCTAATCTGAAAGCCTATGTTTGTAAAGGGTATATACCCAGAGTAGATGGCCTTTGTTTGGCAGAATGACTGGCTGAAGTTTATAAAATGAAAAAGCAGCAGCAGGGTTGAGTTAAAGATTGGGAAAGTCAAACTGTTGGACATACTAGAGTAAGGGCAATTATGGGTTTCAAAGGAGAGTTTGATGGAGAGCGAGTGAGGGCGCTGAGAAAGGAGAGGAGGGGATATGTGAGGAGAGTACAATAGTGAAAGAAGGCCCGGTATCAGGTGACATGCTGTGGCTAGAGAAGAAACACATCCACTGAGTGATTCCCAGTGATGAGGTTGGCCAAGGGATTCTTGAGAACTGGAGTGCCCAAGATTCCATTTTATATGACTTGTCTTGACTATTCTGAGCTGTGATACCCCTGTGTTCCCCCTGAACCCCCCATGGAAATCTGTCACAGGAGCACTCTGGGGTAGTGTAAAAGAGTACTCCAAGCTAGAGGTGATACAGGCATGTAGAAATCACAGGTGGTATGGACAGAAGACAGCAGCCACCAGGGTCCAGGGGGTAACAGGGCAACAGGCCACAGTGTGGACTGACCACAAGAAAGTGAGATGCAGAGAACTGCCCAGGCATCTTGGTAAGCATGTTAAATTTTCTACTGCCCGAGAGACTGTGTCCCAGGGAAGTTCACCTGACATCAAAGGGAAAAGAGACACAGCACCTAGAAGGCAGAAAGTTGGGGGATTTCCAGGCAGCTGACCCTGAGATTAAGGTTATCGCTCATTCAATCAAGTTATAAGATTGCAGTGAAGTACATAAATGCTCTTGAGTAGGTAAATAAATTCAGTAAGGACCATGTTAGATGTAAGTTAAAATGATTACACTTTTGGAAGGGGGGTGGTAAAACTCACATTGGATTGTAGAGATAATGTAATGTTACCAAAGTACTGGTGATAACTTGAAAAGAAAAGATTGGTCTCTAGCCTCTGGATTCTGAGACTAAGGTGTATTGTCTCCAAAAGGTCAGAGAAATATGATATAGTTTTGATTCAAATTATGGTGAAACAAAGAGTAAAGTGATTGGAAGAGAAGAGGGAGAGGCTGATTACCATTGTCCTAGAATCTTCACAATTTCTAATCAAGAAATTCAGGAAACTAAGTAAAATCTACCTTATATCTTACATAATAGAATTTATAGAATAAACAGGTAAAAGTCATCAAGCTGGGGATGTCACAATTCAGAATGTATTCTAATGCCGAAAGAAATCATTTCAGACATAAAATGTATTTCCAAAGCCTAAAAAAATATGCTTTCACATACAGACCCAACAACGATATGTGAGAACATTTGGTGCTTACTGTACAGTCACTGGAGTTTTATAAAGACTAACATCTTGCAGGGCGCCTGGGTGGCGCAGTCGGTTAAGCGTCCGACTTGATGGGTGGCGCAGTCGGTTAAGCGTCCGACTTCAGCCAGGTCACGATCTCGCGGTCCGTGAGTTCGAGCCCCGCGTCAGGCTCTGGGCTGATGGCTCAGAGCCTGGAGCCTGTTTCCGATTCTGTGTCTCCCTCTCTCTCTGCCCCTCCCCCATTCATGCTCTGTCTCTCTCTGTCCCCAAAAAAATAAATAAAAGTTGAAAAAAAAAAGACTAACATCTTGCTAGGACCTCAGTGCTAATCAGAATTTGCAAAAGCTGGGGCGCCTGGGTGGTGCAGTCGGTTAAGCGTCCGACTTCAACCAGGTCACGATCTCACAGTCCGTGAGTTCGAGCCCCGCGTCAGGGTCTGGGCTGATGGCTCAGAGCCTGGAGGCTGTTTCCGATTCTGTGTCTCCCTCTCTCTCTGCCCCTCCCCCGTTCATGCTCTGTCTCTCTCTGTCCCAAAAATAAATAAACGTTGAAAAAAAAAAAAAAAGAATTTGCAAAAGCAGTGTGAATAAATACGTATATGAAATATTAATATATCCTGATTCCAAAGGCAGAAGTAACATCCCGGAAATTTCTGGGTTCGAGAATTGCAAACTACTTGCTAATTAACTTGGATATATTAGGATAAGTTAGGATATGCTACAGTGATAATTCCAAAATTCACAGTGGTGTAACAACAAAAGATTCTCTTACTCAAAGTCTTTAGCAGATCTGGAAGACTGGGCAGGGTTGCTGTTCTCCACGTGTTGGCACAGTTTTCCACACTGCTTAGATTTTTTGGTTTCTCCATCCCAACATACACTCCCATGATTACTGTGGTCTAGGAAGAGAATATGGAACATCATAGACTGGCTTCCACCCATAACTCACATTTCAGTCACATGACTACAAGTAACTTCAAGAGGGCATGTGCCCCCAACCAAAAGAAAAAAGATCGGAAATCCTGGTGGCAAATATTAGTAATGTCTACCACACATACATAGCAGATCTTTAGATTTTACTTGTATTCTTATAGGAAGGATACAATGACAATGTCTCCAGGTATTTCTAAGCATAAGAAGCTTTTTCCCATCCTCTTCCCACTTGTTTCCTGCTTCAGCATGATATGACCAAAAAAAAAAAAAAAAAAAAAAAGGAATAAAAAACAGATGTCAAATGCACTATTTATTTTAATCCAACCCACATTACCAGTGAAGGGCTCTGAGTTTTCTTTTCTCTACTGTCGGGTTTCTCAACTTTGGCGTTATCAACATTTTGGGCCAGATCATTCTTGGGGGCTGTCCTTTGTTGCAGGACATTTAGCAGCATCCCTGGTCTCCACCTCCTAGATGCCAAGAGCATCCCTCCCACTATAGTTGTCAAACCAAAAATGTCTCCAGATGTTGTTAAATATCCCTGGGAGGTGAAATTGAGAACTGGTTGAGAAGTGCTTTTCTATTTGCATTCCTTGACCACTATGAAGGGTTCAGATCCTCTAACACATGAAATAGCCCAGTATGAGCATGGGTAGTAATAGACCAAAAATAATGCTTTTTCTCCCAGATCCCAGATCTACCACTGAGACTTTGGGCAAGGCTCCGAACCCCTCCTTTACTGTATCTATAAAATGGGGAGAAGAATGCTACCTGGGTCACAAGCTTATTGTAAGAATTAAATGAGACAATAAATAACTGATCCTTTTCTCCCTGTTTTGGAAAACTACTTCTGTATAAACCCAGTTCCCGTATATACATGCAATCTATTTCTGGACTTTCTGCCCTTTCTCGTGTCTCTTTGCCTATTCTTGGGAGAGTTCCTTCCCGTGTTGATTAAGCACTGTTATTATTAAGTCCCGTATTACCTATAGGTGTCTTGTTTGGGAAACTTGGCCA
This sequence comes from Herpailurus yagouaroundi, assembly GCF_014898765.1. Classification (NCBI taxonomy): domain Eukaryota; kingdom Metazoa; phylum Chordata; class Mammalia; order Carnivora; family Felidae; genus Herpailurus; species Herpailurus yagouaroundi. The sequence continues at coordinate 937,188 of NW_024420490.1, forward strand.
TCAGGAAAGGGACTGGAAACTGAGAAGTGAAGAAAAAATCCTGCAGAAGCTCTGCACTAAAGTTCAGATACTTTTCTCACTGGGAAATCCCCCAAGTTTATCAAGAGAGTTCATAAACTATTAATTCTTTAGCCCCTGCACCATCTGGAGCCTCACACGCAGGTACAGGCACCCAGTAAATGGTTGCTGAGGGACTAAATGACCAATTTCAGACATAAGTCAAACAAGCTTATCATTACTGGGTTCCCCCAAATAACCTTAGGTTAGAAGTCCCAAATTAGGTGTAATGAGGACAGGAAAGGTATTAATACAGGCAGAACTGGCACCAGCAATAAGTGACGGGTGACAGTGTGACATTAAAAGAGGAAATTAAATGGCAAACATTAATTAAAAAATAAAAACCACATGCTCTGGAGAGTAAGCAGCCCCACATATCATAATAACCCCTTGGCTGCATCACACTGTCAGTGCATAATAATTGACATTCCTAATAATGACTCTGACATTTTAAAAAATGCTAATTTCTGTTCAGCATGTCCTATTTTAAAAAATTCAGAGTACTGTGTAAAGCAGTTGAGAAAGATTTCCATCATAGACTTATAAAATATGTAATTTGCAATATACCTTAGAGATTAGCCAATCTGTTTTCTAGGCGCCCAGAGAAGAAGTGGAACTAAAGCCTTAGTTGGCTGACTTGATGACAAGCTCTTCTTCCACAATGGCACATCTTAAAAAATATAAACATATTTCTTAATTAAAATTGCCAAATTTAATATTTGGAAACTCAATAAGGATGTACTTCGACTATACCGAATTTTCCTGCACTGAGTTACTAATCAACTGATCCTTACTGAGCTTCTGTGTTTCTAAAAAAAAAAAAAAAACAGTTTACATCTGGTAGGTGTGTCAAAGAAGAGAGAAAGCATGATGCCTGACTCAAGTGACTAAGCCGTCTGGAAGGGAAGGAACAATTTACATGTAAGAAATCAGAGCAATGCAAAGCAGTGTGGGGTGTGGCAACGAGTCTTAGGATGTGGAAACTAACTCTAGGTGCTCTGGAAATTGAGATATAAGAAACATCAACTCATGGCAAATGGTCAAGGATGCACAGAGGTAAGGTGGCACAGGTCACCCGTGTTGGACCTAGGGAATATACAGACTTTGGAAAAGAAAACAAAGATGTCTCAGATGCAGAGAACAAGATGAGAAAACACTTGAAAGGGATGGAAGCCTCAAACACGTTTTCTAAAGTATTCATTTGTACAGGTTATCTCACAAGTACGAGTTATTTATGAAGAAGTAGGAGATGGTGGTTATAGGAAATATTAAAAATTTAGCCTGCCCTGAAAAATCTAAGTTGAAGGGAGGGGAGAATACAGAAAATGGCCCAATTATTCTAGAGTAGCACTGTCTGATAAAAATATAATGCATACCACACACGTAGTTTAAAATTCTCTAGTAGCCCCATTAAGAAAAGCAAAATGCAACAGATTATAGGCATACCTCAGAGACACTACAGGTTCAGGTCCAGATTACCACGATAAAGCAAAGATCACAATACAGTGAGTCAAATACATGTTTTGGTTTCCCAGTATTAAAGTTATGTCTACACTATACTGTAGTCTATTAAGTATGCAACAGCATTATGTCTAAGAAAGTACAAAGCTTAACGAAAACATACTTTATTGTTAAAAATTGCTAACCATCCTATGAGCTTTCGGTGAGTCATAATCACTGATCACAAATCACCATAACAAATAGAATAATAATGAAAAAGTTTGAAATATTGTGAGAATTACCAAACTGTGTCACAGAGACACAAGCCAAGCAAATTCTGTTGGAAAAATGGCATCAAAAGACTTCTCAGTGCAGGGTGGCCATAAAACTTCACTTTGTGAAACATACAATATCTGTGAAGCACAGTAAAACGAAGTATGCCTGTAAATTGATTTTAAAAATGTATTTTCTCGGGACGCCTGGGTCCCTGCTCTCTCTCTCTCAAAAATAAATAAACATTAAAAAAATAAAAATAAAAATATATCTTCTCAAATTTGATATATTCAAAATGTTATTTCAATATACAATACTCAACATACAAAAACTATTGAGATATTTGACATTCTTTTACTCATACTAAGTCTCTGACATCTAATGTGTATTTCTTTTTTTTTAAGTTTATTTATTTGTTTTGAGAGAGAGTGAACACAGGCATGTGCACACACAGGTGTGTGCACGAGCTGGGGAGGGGCAGAGAGAGAGGGAGAGACAGAATCCCAAGCGGGCTCCATGCTGTCAGTGCAGAGCCTGACGCGGGGCTTGATCCCACAAACTGTGAGATCGTGACCTGAGCCAAGATGAAGAGCCAAGACGCTTAAGGAATGAGCCACCGGGGCACCCCATAAGGTGTATTTCACACTTAGAGCATATCTCAATTTGGATGCTAAATTCATCAGAAACATCTGATCTACACTTAGATATTATATAATTTTTAATTGAAAAGATGAATTCATATACCCAAGTTGTTCCAAACATACTTAAAAGTTTTCCAGTAAATGAATCAAATACCAAAAATCATTTTGCTAATGTTCACATCCACAGTAACAAACTGCTTCAGTTTTAAATCTAAATGTCAATCAATTAAAATTAAATAAATTAAAGGCTCAATTCCTCAGGCCTACAGGACAAATTTCAAGGGTTCAATCATACATGTGATTACTGGCTACGTGTGAGGCTGTGCAGGTCTAGAGGTGAGTTTCAGGGATGGGAGGCAGGGTTGCCAGGTGACAGGAGGCCCACGGATGGCAGACTGTGAGTACTCGGAAGGAAAATGTGTATGCACTAGTACAGAGCACAGAGCCACTCTATACTAGCTGCCAAGAAGGAAGAAGATACCATGATGAAAACAGAGTTCTAGGGAGACTAATTTATAACAGAATAGAGAAATCAAAACAGGAAAAAAAATACAACAAAGTCGGGGAGGCAAATGGACAGTTTATCACAGTGAATAAGCTCTGAAATAAGGAGGTCTGGAGGTGGAGGCAGGACGAAAGAATGAGGCAGAAGCAATGATGTGAGAAGCTGTTTGCTGGCTAGAAGAACTGACAAGACTGAGGAATAGATGGGACAAAAAAGAACCCTGGCTCAAGTCCATAGTGGTTTTCAGGAGCTCAGAGACTTTTTTTAAAAGAACATTTCTGTGACTTTGCTTCTATCTATCTATCTATCTATCTATCTATCTATCTATCTTGAAGTAATCTCTATAACATACTCTACTGACTGAGTCAGCCAGGTGCCCCTGGACTTCACAGATTCTTGAGATAACAGTTGAACTCTTGGGAATGTAATGGGTCAATTATTATGGAGAACAATAGTTGAGGAGGGTGGGTGGCAGGGGAAGAAGGGGAGCAGACAGGAGAGAAAGGGAGGGAAGAGGAAAGGAGACAGAGAAAGAGGCTATAAATTTTAAATTTAGTATTTACCAATAAATAGATGATAGGTCAAACCATTTGAGAGAGATCACCCAGGGAGGTCTGTAGGGTGAAAAGAAAAGGGGCCACCCAGGAACAATACATTTCTAGGGACAGAGAAGTCTTCAAAGGAATGCTTCCAATGGGCAAAGAGACTGAACCAGACAGGTGAGCTCTGTTCCATGGCCTTATTCACTCAGCCAACGTTTATTCAGACAAAGGCCTAGGTGTTCACATGCTAGATACAAGCCAGGTGGGTTGCCCTGGAAGGGTGCACTGCTAGGCTCGCAGCCAGGACTGAACTCCAGATGGCCTGCCTGCAGCAGCGCCTCTGTCCTACACCACAATAGGAGTCCTATACAGTGTCACCAACAGTGTTCTGGCCTTGGCAATAGATCAGTCTAAATTCTATCCTGTTTCCTTGAAGTTTCATTCGCCGTTTATAAAAACGTTCTTCAAGGAAGATCTTACTTTTCCTAACAATAACAAAGTAAATAGATTCCTATCTTGGAAAAGACAAGTTGGGGCTGGGTGGAGATGGGGTAATGGAGATATCTTCCTGTACATACTAGTGACGGTGCTGGAGGCAGTGTAGGAGTTCAGGGAGGGAAGTTGGGGTTGATCTCTCACCCATATGCTGTTGCCATGAGATGGGGGTAGAGGCAGAGAAAAAACATAAATTACGATGCAAGAAAGTTCAGAAGACATTTAGTTTGATATGAGCTGATGATACAGTATACCAATTAACTTTTGAAAGGAGTAGTGCTCAAATTGAATTAGGATAGAAAGGTCTAACTTTGTAACTTCTCTTTCCAGAGAAATGTCACAGTATTTTCCATGAAGGATCAAAAGGACCACCATATTTTTACCTGCTCGAACAACACATTTTTAACGCTACTCTGGCAAACAACTGCAATTTTATATTTGTTAGTTATGACACTTCTATTTCCCTGGCCTTGTAATTTGAAGGACAACGCAGTATTCTGAATTCAAACCATGAAATATAATACAGAAAATTACCCATTTTAGAAACATAATTCTTTCTATTGCATAATTCACTTTAAAAAAAAAAGACCTTTAAGGAAGAATTTACTCATTAAATCTAACCATTTGCACAAAACAATGCTCTCCCTCAATTCAATCCTTGGCTCTCTCCTCCTAAATTTTTCATAAAAGATAGAACTTGGTCTCATTAACTTCACACTTCTCTCAATGACATTCAAGATTCTGAAATCTGAGAACCATGGAATGCACAATAAGGAAAAGCAGTTGCCTGGAGTGTCTTTCTTTCTCCTCCATCTGACATCTCCTATACGTCATCCATGTGCCAATTGAAACACCAACTCTGGGAAAATAGAGTTGCCTCACATGAATTTCTCTGTGCCCTTACAACACCCCTCCTCTCTTAGAGAAATCTGCTTGCATTTTTCTTACGCATGAACACATCTGCCTGTGCAAGTCCTTCAGGGCAGGGTGGATATCACGCATATCTTTATATTTCCGGAGATTAGCCCACCAACTGGTGTAGGAAGCACACAAAAAATACTTGTGTAAGAAATAAAGAATGAGGGGCGCCTGGGTGGCTCAGTCGGCTGAGCGGCCGACTTCGGCTCAGGTCATGATCTCACGGTCTGTGAGTTCGAGCCCCACGTTGGGCTCTGTGCTGACAGCTCAGAGCCTAGAGCCTGTTTCAGATTCTGTGTCTCCCTCTCTCTGACTCTCCCCTGCTCATGCTCTGTCTCTCCCTGTCTCAAAAATAAATTTTAAAAAAAAGTTAAAAAAAATAAAAAAAGAAATAAAGAATGAATATACAAATGATCAAGAGAATGAATGAATTACAAGAAATGGGTTCAGAGCTGGAATTCTTAGCTCTATTACCTTGAGCAAGTCATTCCACCTCTCTGAGCTTTCATTTCCTTATCATGAAAAAGAGAAATAGTGGATTGCCTGGTGGACTTCTCAGGGAGCTGGGTATCATCACATATAATAATGTGTGGGAAAGCTCCTGATAAATGGGAAACTGCTACGCAAATGTTAGTTATTGTCTAGTGCCTGCATAAAGACATACAAGCCCAGCCAAGTGTGGAATAGGGAGGGGGAACGAATTCCATACATCTGGGACTGGTGTCATTGTTGACCCAGATCCCAAAACGAAATCCTAAGAAACATCCTCGACGACTCCTTCTCCTTCACTCCTAACACCCAAATAGAACCAGTATCACCTCTTTCACCATCAGTGGGCACAATACAGATAAGAACCACTATAAATTCAAGACTCCACTCCTCCTGGTAGCAGCAAGTCCACTTCCTCCCTCTATATCACATCTTCCCATAATTGACCATGACCTCCAGGGATTACCCAATCCAAGGAGTGGGATCGGGGTGGGAAGGATGGCTTTGCTTCTTCATGTAAGTGGAGGGCCAACTAGAGAATTGGTATCTGACAGAGTTCTCACACAGTTTTGCTGTTGTGAACAGGTCTTGTACAGTTGACTGCTGCTGGAAAGACTGGTCAAGCACCCATCTCAGGTTCTGAGGAGTGCCACATCCTGTACCACAACAGACCAGGAAGTTAGGCCTGAAGGAGCCTCCAGCACTGTTGTAGACTGTGCCCAAACCAGCCCTTCTCCATAAACTCCAAAACCGTTGTCTCGGGGGCTACTCAGCAGCCCCCTTTCTTCAGTCATTATATTCACAAGATGTCACTGCCCACCTTACCCCTAGTTCTCAAAGAGGTCTTTTTGGCCTATGTTTACAGGTCTCCTTAACGTTGAATCTTGGGAAGCAGTATGGTGTTCTAGTATCTTTTCCCATACTGAACAGTGGATGCCTTCTCCTCTTAATATTTACACAAACAAAGGAATTCAGTAGATTTTGCAGAACAATGAAGATCAGTTGCAAGGTCACCACCCACCACAGGCACTCCATTCAATGTCTGCCTTAACAGGCAATCTGTTACACAAGCAGTCACAAAGTTCTGCCATTTTGATTTCAAAGTATTTCTCAATTCCATTAATTTTCTTGGCCACTACCTTGTTCAGGCCACATCTTTCACTTGGATTATTCTGGCAGCTTCCTAACACCGCCCGCCTTTGTTACTGCACTCCAATCCACTCTCCAGACGGTAGCCAGAGTACTCTTTCCAAACACAAATCAGATCATGTCACCTCTTTGTTTAAAACAAGTCCAGTGCTTCTCATTGTCCTCCTAGTGAACGCTTGGTGTAATTTTACAAGACCTTCGTCATCTGGTCTCTACTTACTTCTCAAGCTTTCTATGTGATTTTCCCCTGCCTTCCCTACCACCCACCTGTCCCTTTCCTTCTCTCCTAGTCCTATCCTCCTAATTTACTTGCCCTTTTTGGCAAAGACTTTTCTCCCTTTCCCTCCCTCCCTCCCTCTCTCTCTCTCTCTCTCTCCCTCTCACCTTCCCTCCCCCATCTCTCACTTCCCAGCCTTTCCCATTCTTGTTCCCCAGCTTGAAGTAATCTTCCTTCCATTCTTTACTGGTATACTTCCTACTTCTCCTTCATGTCACAAATTAAAGCCACTTCATTGAAACTCTTTGTGGATTCTCCAAGACTAGAGTAGAGTCATGTCTTTCATGCTCCCTTAACTATTGAACTAACTATATTGCATTATCACATCCGTCATGTTGGTATTGTAATCGTCCATCTCATTTGTTCTATCATTTTGTGTTTCCCACCTAGAAGGGAAGTTCATTGAGAGCAGGGGCTTTGTAAGAGTTTAATCCATAGGAGGTACAGAATAAAAACGTCACATAAATGAATGAAACCTAATAAAATATAGTATCAGAAATAACTGAACTATTAAGTAGAGTGGTGGTAATAAATAACCTTTGCTAGGGCACAAATACAATTTGACCTATATTTTACCTTCTTGAACTTTAAATCTAAAAAAGATAACTAGAAAAAAAATTTAAAAAGATAACTAGAGGGGCACCTAGGTGGCTCAGTTGGTTACACATCCAACTCTTGGTTTCAGCTCAGGTCATGATCTCGTGGTTTGTGAGTTTGAGACCCAAGTCGGGCTCCGTGCTGACAGTGCAGACCCTGCTTGGGATTCTCTCCCTCTCTCTCTCTCTCTCTCTCTCCCCCTCTCTCTCTGCCCTTCCCCTACTCATGCGTGTGCACACGTGCTCTCTCTCCCGAAATAAATAAATAAACTTAAAAAATGATAACTAGAAAAACAGATGGCAATAATCCCAGCATACAGATCTTTATATGAAAATAGTGTTTTTATTGTTAGAATGAATTTTATTATGATTATAAGAGATGTTAACATAAGGAGACATTGGGGGAATAGCACACTGGAACTCCGTCCTATTTTTGCAACCCTTAAGAAGTCTAAAATGATGTAAAAAGTTTTTAAATATGATTTTATACTGTATGCATTCTTCCCTTCTTAGCTATATAATCCTCTTCAAAAGAATTCCACAAGTATGTCAAGCCAAGTGATGAGAATCTTAATATTTTCTGAAATTAATGTTGATTATGGATTTAAATTTTTTTTAGTGTTTATTCATTTTTGAGAGACAGAGAGAGTCAGAGTATGAGCAGGGAAGGGGCAGAGAGAGAGGGAGACACAGAATCCGAAACAGGCTCCAGGCTCTGAGCTGTCAGCACAGAACCCGACGTGGGGCTTGAACCCACAGACTGTGAGATCATGACCTGAGCTGAAGTTGGATGCTTACCCGACTGAGCCACCCAGGCGTCCCAATCATGGATTTTAGATATATATTCAGAGTGTCTAAAATATTCTATTCATTGCATTACTAAAGGTGTCATAATAAGTTTGGTCTACTATAACTTTCTCTTCTTACTACAAAGAATAAAGGAGATATAGAAAATTAGGATATTTTACCATAAGCAGCTTTGATTCTCAAAACTTCATCATGTCTACAATGACTGAAATATTATTTTTAGGTAAGAAACTACTACATAAATGTAGTTGAAATACACTACAATCATACCACAGTTCAGTAATAAGTTATGTGTCTCAATTACAGAAAATCCTTAAAAGAGAGAAAAAAAATCTTATGGAAAGTAAAGTTCCATGGTGAGGGTATTAGCTTGATAAAGGCCAGTAAAGCAGGAATAAAAGTGTCTAATTTCTTGTTTTCATTATGTTTTAAAACACTTGTTCAGAAAATGCTGCTTTCTAACAAATTAACCCTCTCTTATACAGCTGACATATAGTTATAACCTATGACATGAACATAACAGGGACTAAGAATATTTAATATAATTTATTATCTATTTAGCCTAGTTATTTTAAAAGGTGTTTATTCCAGTTCTCTTTTAGTCTGCTACAAATTTATATAGTCACATAACCAGGCCACGTTAAACTAATGTAAAGTGATATTAAATGGGGCTTTTCTTAATCAGCTCGGGGCCCATGAAACTCCCAGAGCTGAGGTCCACGGGTGTCTAGTGCCCCGTCATCATAAAGACAGGTGATGACTTAGTCATCTAAGTGACTGGTTCAGTGACCACCAGCTACCTCCAGCTTATTTAGGAGAATACTAGAAAAATAAGAAGAGATGCAATTTTTCAAAGTGAGAGGAAATGGGGCATCCTGGCATTTTTCTTTTCTTTGTCATGGGGACATTCTCTCCTCCTTCAAACTAGGTCAAGGGGGTAGCAAGAAACTGTTTTGGCAAGACAGGAGGACAGGACTAGGAGTGAAGGAAAGGGACAGGTGGGTGGTAGGGAAGGCAAGGGAAGATCACATAAGGCTGGAGAAGTAAGTAGAGGCCAGATGATGAAGGTTTTGTAAAATTATGTCAAGGGTTCACTAGGAGGGCAATGAGAAGCACTGGACTTGTTTTAAACAAAGAGGTGACATGATCTGATTTGTGTTTGGAAAGAGTACTCTGGCTACCGTCTGGAGAGTGGATTGGAGTGCAGTAACAAAGGCGGGCAGTGTTAGGAAGCTGCCAGAATAATCCAAGTGAAAGATGTGGCCTGAACAAGGTAGTGGCCAAGAAAATTAATGGAATTGAGAAATACTTTGAAATCAAAATGGCAGAACTTTGTGACTGCTTGTGTAACAGATTGCCTGTTAAGGCAGACATTGAATGGAGTGCCTGTGGTGGGTGGTGACCTTGCAACTGATCTTCATTGTTCTGCAAAATCTACTGAATTCCTTTGTTTGTGTAAATATTAAGAGGAGAAGGCATCCACTGTTCAGTATGGGAAAAGATACTAGATACTGCTTCCCAAGATTCAAAAGCCAGGAGTTAAAGGAAGTCAGAAGAAGTCATTTCTCACCTTGATCGTGAAATGTGGCACTGCTGAGGCCTCCAGAAAGATCTCCAAAAAGCTCATACACACAAGCTGTGACATAGCGAACCTCCATTTAGGATGTGCTTCTGTGACAGAGGTACCAACAGCTACCAATGCAGAGGGACTGTTCTATCCCGCAAGTCTCCGTGTCAGGCGCCGGCCAGGACAGCAGAGCACAGGAAGGTCCAGAATGCAGCCTATTCCTCTTCCTTGCTGTTCCTCTGCAGAAATGGGGGCCAGGCCAGAGCTGGGAAGAGGGGGAAAGTTTTGAATTGAATGAGAGATTAATGCTTTAACAGTTTACATTTTGAAAACATAAATGCATTCATCTTGTAAAAAAACACTATAAAAAGATCACTGATGAAAAATCTGGCTACCACCACTGTGTTTCAATCACCTAATTCTCCAAAGAAGTAATTACTTTTGTTAGTTTCTGAACTACTTTCTTATGGCTACTGCAACACAGTACCACAAACTCAGGATCTTAAAACAACAGAAATTCATTTTCTCAAAGTTCTGGTGGCCAGAAGTCTGAACTCAGTATCACTGAGAGGAAATCAAGATGTCGCCTGAGCCACGCTCACTCCAGAGGGCTCTAAAGGAAACTGCTCCTTGCATCTTCTAGCTTCTGGCATCCCTTGACTTGTGGCTGCCTCACTACAATGTCTGCCTCCCTGGCCACAGAGCCTTCTCCTCTTCTGTGTATAATCACTCTCTGCTTCTGTCTTATAAATGTGCTTGTGAGGGCATTTAGAGCCCACCTGCATAATCCAGATGATCTCCTTAACTTAATCACATCTTTTGCCATAGAAATACCATCGTAGATTCCAGATTCCATAGTGGCCATTACTTAGCCTCCCAAAGTTTCCTATGCAGCTGTCCAGATATATGCAAATGTAAGCACACTGGAAAACATACTCACATTTTTTCAGTTTCTACCACAAAAGGTAATTTACCATACATATCTTGTATCTTGCTTTCCTGACTGAACAAAAATGTTGGTATCTTTCCATGTCACTGCATAGAGAGCAACCTCCATTTTTACAGGTATGTAGAACACCACTGAATGGAAGCATGCAATTTATTTAACCAATTCCATTCAGTTCTCATTTTTTTGACATTACTAAAATGGCAAAGTAAACAACTGTGTACATGCACACACACATGCATACACATACATACAAGTTTGCAAATATATCTCAGGAATTTTAAAAATTCCTAGTAGAATTTCTTTGTCAAAGGGCATGTGCATTTGGGTTTTTTCTTTTTCAAGTATAATTAACATCCTGTTATATTAGTTTCATGCGTACAATAATTTAACAATTCTATACATTACTCAGTGCTCATTAAAATAAGTTTATTCTTGGGGCGCCTGGGTGGTGCAGTCGGTTAAGCGTCCGACTTCAGCCAGGTCACGATCTCGCGGTCCGTGAGTTCGAGCCCCGCGTCGGGCTCTGGGCTGATGGCTCGGAGCCTGGAGCCTGTTTCCGATTCTGTGTCTCCCTCTCTCTCTGCCCCTCCCCCGTTCATGCTCTGTCTCTCTCTGTCCCAAAAATAAATAAACGTTGAAAAAAAAAATTAAAAAAAATAAAATAAAATAAAATAAAATAAGTTTATTCTTAATCCCCTTCACCTGTTTCATCCATCCCCTCACCCACCTCTCAAGTGGCAACCACCAGTTTGTTCTCTATAGTTAAGAGTCTGATGTTTGGTCTCTTTTATCTTTGTTCATTTTTGCTTTTAAAATTCCACACGAGAGAAATCATATGGTATTTGTCTTTCGCTGACTTATTTCACTTAGCATAGTACCCTCTAGATCCATCCATGTTGTTACAAATGGCAAGATTTCATCCTTTCTTATGGCCGAGTAATATTCCATTGTATATATGCACCACATCTTCTTTATTTACCTACCAATGGACACTTGGGTTATTTCCATACTTTGGCTATTGTAAATAATGCTGCAATAAACATAAGGATGCACGTATCTTTTTGAAACAGTGTTTCTGTTTTCTTTGGGTAAATACCCAGTAGTGGAATTACTAGACTGTATGGTAATTGTATTTTTAAATTTTTGAGGACCCTCCATACTATTTCCACAGTGGCTGCATCAGCTCGCATTCCCACCAAGAGTGCACAAGGTTTCCTTTTCCTCCATATCCTGGTCAACACTTGTTATTTCTTGTATTTTTGATTTGAGCTATTCTGACAGGTGTGAAGTAATATCTCACTGTTGTTTTGACTTTCATTTTCCTGATGATTAGTGATGTTGAACACCTTTTCATGTGTCTGTTGGCCATCTGTATGTCTTCTTTGGAAAAAATGTCTGTTCATTCCTCTGCCCATATTTAATTGGATTATTTGTATGTTTTGGTTAAGTTCTTCATATAGTTTGGGTATTAACCCTTTATTGGATATATCATTTGCAAATATCTTCTCCCATTCAGTAGGTCATCTTTTCATTTTTTGATGGTTTCCTTCACTGTGCAAAAACTTTTATTTTGGAATAGTCTCAATAGTTTAATTTTTGCTTTTGTTTCCCTTGCCAAAGAAGACATATCTAGAAAAATGTTTCCATGGCTGATGTCAAGAGTCACTGCCAGTGTTTTCTTCTAGAATTTTATGGTTTCAGAGCTCACATTTAAATCTTTAGCCCATTTTGAGTTTATTTTTGTATATGGTGTAAGAAAATGGTCAAGCATCATTCTTTTGCATGTAGCTGTCCAGTTTTCCCAATACCATTTGAAGAGACTGTTTTTTTTTCCCATTGTTTATTTTTGCCTCCTTTGTCATAGATTAGTTGACCATAAAAATGTGGGCTTATTTCTGGACTCTATTCTGTTCCATTCATCTGTGTGTCTCTTTTTGTGCCAGTACCATAGTGTTTTCATTATTATAGCTTTGTAGTATATCTTGAAATCTAGGATTGTGACATCTCCAGTGTTGTTCTTCTTATTCAAGATTGCTTTGGCTATTTAGTGTCTGTGGTTCCATAAAAATGTTAGGACTATTTGTTCTAGTTCTGTGAAAAATGTTGTTGGTATTTTGATTGTAATGCCCGAAGTTCCGAAACCTCCCACAAAAGTCCACCAGAGTCATAAGTCAAAGCCAAGCGGCAAGGGTCGTTTATTGCAGGTTCGAACCTGGTCCTCTGCGCACTCGTCGCTGGTGACGCAAGAGGCCTCGATCAGGGTTGGTACAGCGTTTTTATAGACAGAGACAAATAGCACAGGGGAGGTTTCAAATTATGAGGGGCCTGATTGGTTGATTTTAAAGTAAGGACATTTGTTGTTCTCTGATTGGGCGTCCTTTGTCTGTCCTTTGGCGGGAAGGCTTTGTCTGTTACTTGTGGCGGGAGGAAAAAGGGGGAAGGGGGAAGGGGGTAGGGTAGGTGAGGAATGTGCTAAGCAAGCAAGTTTACAGAAGCGAGAAATGCTGGTTAGTTTATGTACAATCACTCATTCCATTACATATCAGACTACATTTAGGAAGGTTTACAACCCATTCTACTACACAGCGGGTTACATTCAGGAAAGGCCTCACAATGCTCGTAGCAAACAGCAAGCAAAACGGACTTCTCAGCAATTGTATTTCTTATCAAAGATCCATAATAAGCAGAAAAGAGAACCTAGCTTTAAACTAAGGCAGGGCTGTCATTTGGATTGTTCCTTTCATGATAGGAATTGCATTAAATTTGTAGATTGCTTTGGATAGTATGGACCTTTTAACAATATTGGTTCTCCCAATCTGAGCATGGCATGTCTTTCCATTTGTTTGTGTCATCTTTAATTGCTTTCATCGATGTTTTTATAGTTTTTGGCATAACGGTCTTTCAAACTCCTTGGTTAAGATTATTCCTAGGTATTTTATTCTTTCTGGTGCAATTGTAAATGGACTGTTTTCTTAATTTCTCTTCCTGCTACTTCATTATCAATGCACCAATTATCAATGTATCTCAAAATGCAACAGATTTTCTGTATATTGATTTTATATCCTGCAACTTTGCTGAATTCATTTATCAGTTCTATTAGATTTTTGGTGCTCTTTAAGCATTTTCTGTATATAGTGTCATGTCATCTGTAGTGTTGACCATGTCATCTCCACAAATCCCCATGTGTTCAACAACCCCAAAGCTCTCTGAACTCATTCCTTTTGGGTTTTTATGGAGGCTCTGTGACATAGGCATGATTAATTAAAGCACTGGTCCTTGGTAATTGAACAAAATCTACAGCTCATCTCTCCCTCCCTGGAAATCAGTAGGGGGGACTGAAAGTTCCAACCCTCTAATCACCTAGTTGGCTCCACTGACATCCTTAAGTCCAAAAGTCACCTCATTAACACAACAAAAAAACCCTTCATCATTCTCATCACAGGAAATTCCAAGGGTTTGGAATTGGAAGCACAGAAGCTCTGTGCCAGAAATGGGGACAAAGACCAAATATATATATATTTCTTACTACAGAATGCAAGATCACAACAAGGAGTTTTAAGTCAAAGATAATAATAATGGTAACATTAAAATAACAATACCGACACTTATTGAGAGTTTACTACATGTCAGGTGTTTCCGAAATATTTTATATGTATACTGTCATTTATAGTCCCCATGTTACAATGGAAACTAAGGAATCCAACTTGTGGCAAAATACCTGTGTGATTTTTCAGGCCCAACCAGAGAATTACAAAGGCCTTACCTCGCAGGCCCCAAAGGGAAAAGGAAAGCTATCTTCACACCAGACAGTGCACAACCAATCCACTGCAACTCTCTGAAGGGACTTGCAGCCCAGAACTCACCTACATGGTTTCTGTATCTTGCCTGCTGTGAATAATGATGCAGTGAAAATGGGACTGCAGATGTCTCTTTGAGAGAGTGATTTTATATCATTTGGATATAAATTCCCGGAGGTGGGGATTGCTGGATCATATGATTTTTAAATTTTTAATTAATTTCTGTTTTTAATGTTTTGTTGATCCTCCATACTATCTTCCATAGTGGATGTACCAATTTATGCTCCCACCAACAGTGAACAAGGATTCCCTTTTCTCCACATCCTCACCAATGCTTGTTATCTCTTGTCTTTTTCACAACAGTCATCTTAGCAGGTATGAGATGCTATTTCCTTGTGGTTTTGATTTGAATTTCCCTGATGATTGAAAAAGTTGAACACCTTTTCATGCACCTGTTAGCCATTTGTATGCCTTATTTGGAAAAATGTCCATTCAGATCCTTTGTTTATTTTTAATCAGATTTTTTCCAATTAAGTGGTAGGAGTTCCTTCTAATTTTGGATATTAACACCTTATCAGATCTATGATTTGCAAATATTTTCTCCCATTCTGTATGTTATCTTTTCATTTTGTTAATGGTTCCTTAGCTTCCCTTTTTAGTTTGATGGAGTCCCACTTGTTTATTTTTGCTTTTGTTGTCTGTGCTTTTGGTATCAATTCCAAAAAATGACTGCTAAGACCAATGTCAAAGAACGTCTTCCCTATGTTTTCTTCTGGGAGATTTACAGTTTCAGGTCTTACATTTAAGTCTTTAACTTTGAGTTGATGTTTGTGTATAGTTCAAAATAAGTGACCAATCTCATTCTCTTGAATGTGGTTATCAAGTTTTCCCAGCACCATTCATTGAAGAAACTATCCTTCCTTTCCCCACTGTGTATTTCTTGGCATCTTTGTTCAAAATGTCTGTTTTTATGCTAGTATCATACAGCTTTGATTGTTATACTTTGTAATATAGTTTGAAGTCAGGAAGGGTGATGCCTCCAGCTTTGTTGCTTCTCAAGATTGTTTTGGCATTTGGGGGTGTTTTGTGGCTCAATACAAATTATAGGAATTTTTTTTCTATTTCTGTGAAAAATGCCATTGGAATTTTCATAGGGATTGCACTGATTCTGTAGATTGCTTTGGGTAGAACAGACATTTTAACATTATTAATTCTTCCAATCCGTAACACAGAGTATCTTTCCATTTATGAGTTCTTTCATTTTGTTCATCAATGTTTTACAGTTTTCGGTATATGGATCTTTCACTTCCTTGGTTAAATTCATTCCAAAGTATTTTACTCTTTTGTTGCTATTAAAAATTGGATTGTTTTCTTAATATCTTTTTTCTGATAGTTCGTAGTTAGTATATAGAAAAGCAACTAATTTTTGTATGTTGATTTTGTATCCTGCAGCTTTACTGCATTCATTTGTTGATTTTAACGTTTTTTTTAAGTAGTTTCTTTTGTATTTTTATATATATAAGATCACGTTACTGCAAACAGAGATACTCTGACTTTTTCCTTTTCAATTTGAATGTTATTTCTTTTTCTTGCCTAATTGCTCTGGCTAGGACTTCCAGTACTACCTTGAATAAGAGTGGTGACAGTAGGAACTCTGGTATTGTTCCAGATCTTAGAGAAAAAGCTTTCAGCCTTTCATTGTTGAGGATGATGTTAGCTGTGGCTTTGTCATATATCACCTTTGTTATGTTGAAGTCATTTATTTCTATTCTTACTTCGGTGAGAGTTTTTATCATGAAATGATGTTGAATTTTGTCAAATCCTTTTTCAGTGTCCACTGAGATGATCGTGTGATACTTATCCATCATTCTGTTAATGAGTATATTATATTAATTGATTTTCAGATGTTGAAACATCCTTGCTTCCCAGGAATAAATCCCATGGTCACGGTGTTTGATCCTTTAATGTGCTGTTGAATTCAGTTTGCTAGTATCTTCTTGAGGGTTTTTTAATTTATATTCATTAGGGACAATGGCCTGTAGTTTTCTGGTGGTGTCTTTGTGTGGCGTTATCAGAATAGTATTGTTTTCATATGAGTTTGGAAGTGTTCCCTTCTCTTCAATATTTTGTTAGAGTTTGAGAAAGTTTGGTGTTAATTCTTCTTTAAATATTTAGTATTTAAGGTACTAAAGGTCATCTGGTGAGGTCATCTGGTCCTGGACTTTTCTTTGTTGGGAGGTTTTTTTGATTACTTACTCAATCCTCACCGTGGCTATTGGTCTGTTTGAACTTTCTATTCCTTCATGATTCAGTTTTGTTAGAGTGTAGATTTCTAGGAACTTATTCATTTCTTCTACACTATCCAGTTTGTTGGCATATAATTGTTCAGAGTAGATTCTTATAATCCGTTTTATTTCTGTGGCATCAGTTGTAAGGTCTCCTTTTTCATTTGTCATTTTATTTGAGTCTCCTCTTTTTTATCCTTAGTCTAGCTAAAAGTTTGTCAATTTTATCTTTTCAAAAAACCAACTCTTAGTTTTATTGATCTTTTCTACTGTGTTTCTAGTCTTTATTTCATTTATTTATTCTCTGATCTTTGTTATTTCTTCCTCTCTACTAACTTTGGGCATAGTTGTTCTCATTTTTCTAGTTCCTTGAGGTATAAAGTTGTTTATTTGAGATCCTTATTTTTTCTTAATGTAAGCACTCGTTGCTATAAACTTTCTTCTTAGCACTACTTTTCATGCATCCTGCAAGTTTTGGAATCTTATGTTTCCATTTTTGTATGTCTCAAAATATTTTTTAATTTTCCTTTTGATTTCTCCTTTGACCTATTGGTAGTTCAGGAATGTGTTGTTAAATCTCCACTATCTGTGAATTTTCCAGATTTTCTCTTGTTATTTATTTCTAGTCATACCATTGTGGTCAAAAGACACTGATATGATTTCATTCTTCTTAAATTTGTTAAGACTTGTGGCCTAACATATGATCTATCCTAAAGAATGCTCCATGAGCCCTTGAGAAGAATTTTATTCTGTTCCTGTTGCATGGAATTTTCCACATGTTTGTTAGGTCCATTTGGTCTAATGAGTAGTTCAGGCTCAAAGTTTGCTTAATGACTGGATGATATACCCATTGTTGAAAGTGGGGTATGGAAGTCCTCTACTATTAGTGTATTCTCTATTTCTCCCTTTAGATCTGCTAATAATTATATATGTAGTTGCTCTGATGTTGGGTGCATATATATTTACTATTATTACTTTCTCTTGATGAATTAACCCCTTTATCATTATATAATGACCTTTGACCTATTGGTAGTTCAGGAGTGACCTTCAGAAGAGGTTGTCAGAAGAGACTTTCTTGGTCTCTTACTACATTTTTGACTTAAATTATATTTGGTCTGACATAGTGTGGTTCTCACTATTCCTTTTTGGTTTCCATTTACAGAGTACCTTTCTTCCCATCCCTTTATTTTCAGCCTAAACGTGTCCTTAGTTGAAGTGAGTCTCCTGTAGACAGCATATAGTCGGGTCTTGTTTTTTATGCATTCAGCCACTCTACATCTTTTGATTTGAGAATTGAGTCCATTTTTGTTTAAAGTAATTATTGATAGGTAAGGACTCAACTATTGTCATTTTGACCACCATTTTCTGGAAGTTTTATAGATCCTTTGTTCCTTCCTCTCTTGCTTTTTCCCTTTGTGATTTGATGATTTTCTATTGTGATAAGCTTTGACTCCCTTCTCTGCATCTTTTTATGTTTCTACTATAAGTTTTTGCTTTTGGGTTTCCATGAGGCTTACATAAAACATTTTATATTTTTAACAGTCTATTCTCAATTTATATTTTTGGTGTCACAATTTGCATCTTTTTATATTTTGTATCCATTAACAAATTATTGTAGCTACAGTTATTTCTAATACTTTTGTCCCTTAACTTTTACACTAAAATTATAAGTGATTCATACACCACTGTTACAATAGTAGTGCATTCTGAATTTGACTATACATTTACCTTTACCAGTAAGTTTTATATTTTCATATGACTTCATGTCACTAGTTATCATCTTTTCCTTTCAACTTGAGGTATTCAGTATTTCTTGTAAGGTAGGTCTAGTAGTGGTGAATATCCTTCATTTTTGTCTGTCTAGGAATGTAACAATCTAGCCTTTATTTTTGAAGGAAAACTGCTGGATAAAGTATTTTTGGTTGGCAGTTTTTTCCTTTCAACATTTTGAACATATCATCCCACTCTTTTCTGATCTGCAGAGTTGCTGCTGAGAAATCTGCTGATACCTTATAGGGAGGTTCCCTTGAACCTGGGGGCGGGGTTTGTATGTGACAAGCATCCTTTCTTTTGTCAGCTTCATTATAATGTATCTCAGTGAAGTCTCCATTGGGCTGAAACTGCTTGGGGGACCCTTGAGCTTCATAGAGTTGTATGCCCATATCTTTCCCCAGATCTGGGAAGTTTTCAGCCATTATTTCTTTAAACAAGCATTCTGCCCCTTTCTTTATTCTTTTTCTAGGATTCCTATAATGTGAATATAGTTTCACTTAATGTTGTTCGATAGTCCCGATAGGCTTTCTTCATTCTTTTTCATCCTCTGACTGGGTAATTTCAAATGGCCTATCTTCTAATTTGCTGATTTTTTTTCCTTCTGCTTGACTGAGTATGCTACTGAAGCTCTCTTTTGCATTTTAAAATTTTCATTTTATTCCTCAGCTCCAAAATTTGTTTAGTCTTTTTAATGTTTTCTCTTTGTTGAACTTCTTTTGTTCTTTTGTTTTCCTGATTGTTAGAATTTCTATCTGTGTTCTTTTGTAGTTCTGTGAGCTTCTCTGAGCTTCTTCAGAACAATTACTTTGAATTATTTGTTAGGAAACTTGTGGATCTCCATTTCTGTGAGGTCAGTTATGGAAAGTTTATTGTGAAGTTTGGTGTTGTCATGTTTCCCTGACTCACAGCAATCCATGTAGCCTTGTGGTATGTGTCTATACGTTTGAAGCAATCACTTCTTCCAGACTTTATGGACTGACTTTAGCTAAGAAAAAACCTTCATCTGTAGGTCAAGACATGCTGGAGCATGCTGTGGCCTTTGGTCTAGTGTGTGGGACTCCAAGCGTGGAGGCATGTGGTACCTCTGGGGCTGGGCAGCGGGGTGGTGTCTCATCAGCTCAGGCAGCTGTTTTCCACATTGACAACTGTATGATCCTTTGCAGTGAGAGGTGCAAGGTGTCTGTGGTGGCTACAATGGGTGTTGAGTTCCTTAGAACCTCCAAGTCCAGAGGCAAGGGAGCGGAACTGGTGGTGTGCACATGATCAGTTGTGGGAACTGACTATAGGTGCCTGTGTGGTGGCAGGGGCCAGGTGCAGGCATACAAGCAGTGGCAAGGGCCAAGGCCAATTTTAGAGGCCAGGACCAACTGTGAACACATAAGTATCTGGAGGGTCCCAGGGTGTTTAGTGTGCCCTTGCATAACTGCAGAGGCTAGCCAAAGGTACACACATGACGGCAGGGTTCAATGAAAGGAATGAGGGCCATTGGCGTGCAGGTATACATCTGCAGGGGCTAGCCGCAGGCATACGTGTTGATACAGGCCTGTGACAGGGTCAGGGCCGGCTCCTGGTGCCCTAGCAGCTGTGAGGCTTTTGATGTGCACTCTTGCTCCTATAGGGGCTGACAGACAGACAGCAGTGGGGATCAATGATGAGAGTTGAAGCAAGCAGCATATAGGTGCACAGCTGCAGAGGCTCACCACTAGTGCAGGAGACAGTGTAGAACCTATGACAGGGGTCAGGACCATCTCCTGGTACACAGGCAGCTGTCACTGTGCACTCATATGGCTACGGGGGTTAGCTGCAGGCACGTGAACAGTAGTGACAGAAGTCAGGCTGGCAGCGTGCAGGAGCAGGGCACCTGTGTTGCTGAGGCTTCTTAAGTGGACTCCTGAGCTCTTCCAGAGCTATTTTCACTTGTGGATAGCTGTCTGGTTATTGTTCTTTGTGGGGGTATGGAGACTTGGGTCTCCTGCTCCACCTTCTTGGTGATGTCACTCCCCTGTTGTCACGCATTTAAGTTGTACAAATGATTTCAACTCAAGACATGACAATTATTGTTTTATACAATATTTATTCATGTAGAATTTACCCATTATGTATCTTTTCATAGGTCCTTCAATTCCCTCTGCATCTTTGTTTCCATACAGTTTCATTTTGGTCCTGCCTGAAGAAATCCTTTTAATATTTCTTTTAGAGTAGGCCTGCTAGCAATAAATTCTGTCTTTATTTTCATTTTTGAAGTACATTTTTGCTACATATAGAATTCTATGCTCATTTTTATAAGCAGTTTAAAAATGAAATGCCATTGCTTTCTGATTTCAGTCATTTCGGTGGCTGTCAGTTATACTGTTGCTCTTTTCAAGGAAATGTACCTTTCTTCTCTAACTACTTTTAACGTTTCCTAATTGACTTTGTCCTTGTTTATCAGCTGTTTTTCCACATTCGCATGTGGTTTCCTACTTTTTTTTTTTTCCTACTTGGAGTTTTCTGAGTTTCTTGAATCTCTTGGTTGATCTTTCAACAGTTTGAACCAAATGCTCAGCTTTTCAAATCATGTTTTTGTCTCAATCTCTTTTCCTCTTGGAATTCAATTATATGAATATTAAACTATTTGAGTATGTCTCATATGTCTGTTATACTCTACTCTTTTTTTCTCTGCTTCAGTCTGAGTTATTTTCCATTGACTCATATCCCAGCTCACTAATTCTACATTCTGCTATGCCCCCTCTGTTGTTAAGCTCACACTTCTTAAAATTTGAGACACTGCATTTCAAAGTCTAAAAACCACTGATTAAAGAATTAAGTACAAGCTTCTCAATGTGACATGTAATATGGAAATCCTCCCCTCTACCACACACACACAAACACACCAAGGTTTGCTCTTTACTTGAATTTCTTAAAACTACATTTCATTCATTCATGTTTTTTTTTTTTTTTAAAAACACACTAATATTAGTTAAGTACCAATTATGTGAAAGTACTATGCTAGATGGGACATCAAGTTGATTGAGACAGAAAATGGATTTTGTCCATGAGGAAGCTAAGAGTACAAGGTTTTATATTTTGGAGTTAACAGTCCTGATTTCAAATTGGAGTTAACCACAGTACCTGCCTATAATTAGTGATTAAATTATAGTCAGTGGAAAGAAGCATAGTGTACTACAAAAGTGTATATACCAGGGGGACTTAACCTGGTCTTGGAGGGTCAGAGGTTTCTATGAGCAAGTAAATTAATCTCAAATGAGATCTGAAGGGTGATTGAGCATGAAATGAGGTGAATGAAAGTAGGGCTGGAAAGAGAGCAGCACAGGTAATGGGAACAGCATGTGCAGAGGTTGACATAGAAAGCACAATGCTGTGCCTGAAGAAATGATGGGATGTCAGTGACTACTGTCAACAGGGACAGAAGAGAATCCTAACTAAAGTCATGAGGTAGGCTAGATGACACCAGTGTACCATACATGCCACATATAGATTCTGATCTTTATTCTACAAGTAATGGGAAGCTACTGAATGAACACCGAAAGAATGGAAAGATGATGAGTGGCTTTTGCGATCAGATTTGTGCTTTGACAACTGTGGCTGCTGTCTGGAGAATAGCATTGGAAGGAAGCAAGAGTAAAAACGTGGAGGCAAGTTAGAAAGCTGCTGAAATAAGTCCAGGTGAGAAATAATGGCGGCATGGAATAGGGAGGTAGCAATGAAAATGGAAAAAAAAACTTGATAAAATTAAGATATTTAGGACAGAATATTTAACACTGACAACCATCTGCCTTTAGTCTATGCAAACATCTTGCTGTTTTTTCATGGCCTTCACAATAGCCTACCTTGCTTCCTCCAAAATACCCTTGATTTTTTTAATGTTCATTTATTTTGAGAGAGAGAGACAGAGAGAGAAAGAGAGCAAGCAGGGAAGGAGCAGAGAGAAGGAGAGAGAATCCCAAGCAGGCTCCACACTGTCAGCCCAGAGCCCGACGCAGGGCTTGATCTCACAAACCCTGAGATCATGGCCTGAGCTGAAGCCAAGAGTCAGATGCTTAAGTGACTGAGCCACCCAGGCGCCCCACCCTTGTTTTTTAAGAAAATTTAAAACTAATGTAAGAGATAAGTCTTGCATTAGTTTCCTAAGGCTGCCAAAACAAGATGCCACAAACTGAGTGGATTAAAACAACAGAAAAGTATGGTTTCAAAGGTCTGGAGGTCAGAAGTCTGAAATCAAGAAGTAGGTAGGGTCAGGCTCCCTCTGAAATCCGTAGAAGAGTCCTTCCTAGATTCTGGTAGTTTGCTGGCAATCTTCGTCATTCCTTGGCTTGCAACTACGTAACTCCAATCTCTGCCCACATTGTACCACTGAGTTCTTCCTATGTCTTCACATCTTGTAAGCTACAGATGCCAGTCATTTTGGATTAGGGGCCTACCCTACTCCAGTATGATCTCATCTCAACCAATCACCTCTACAATGACTCTATTTCCAAACAAAGTCACAATCTGAGGTACCATGGATTAGGACATCAATATATCTTTTGGGCGGCACATGATTCAACCTGTAACAAATGCTTACATAAAACCATTTAAGTAGTAGCAAACAGTGAAAAGTCTCTCTTATAACCCAGGCCAAAGCCAACTCATACAGGGTATTCACATGGCCATCGACCATTTCAGGACTGAATGTGTGATTAATGTGGGCAGTAAGACATGAGGCAAGATTTTCCTTTGGAAAAGAAGGCTCCTCACTCTTCTGTAAGCTTTCTCTTTCTGGATGCAGTGATGTACAGATGTGTATTCTGGAAGTGTTGCAGCCTTTCTGTACTGTGTGGGGAGCCAACCTTAGAATGAAGATGAGAACATCCTTGATACCCAGCTGAGCTGCTGAATCAAACAGACTCAAGCTTGCACAGCACCACCAGTTATAATAACCAGGACATCTCCTTCACTGATCAATTTGTTTTGAGTTGGGTATTCTTTCAATATAAGTCCTAATGGATGAAGGGTGTCATTAGGCATTGTACAATCATCTTTGCATTGTTTCAGTATTCAGAGTAATTTTTCATCATTAGGAATTAAAGAAAAGATATCCTTTCACAATGATTGTGGAGAGAAAGCATGGAAGATAACCTAAATTAGAAAATGTCAAAGAAGAAAGTAAGAGTCTAAGGTATCCTTTGGTTTTCCTTTCATCACCAAAGATTTTGGAACCGAGATCATACAAGGCAATACTTCTGTGCAGAATTTGTATCAGTGGGAGCACAATGCCAGCAGAGATGGATTACTTTGTACTTATCCATTCAAAAAATATATCAGACTGTGAGAATATATGGCATGACAACGAAACTATATTTAAAAACTTCAATATTTCCCAACACAAAAGCCTTTACTTTGACAATACCATAGGGTGGCTTATCACCCTTGAATCTGAATGGAGTCTATGAACCAGGAGCATCAACCTCATCTGTGAGATTATTAGACCTGCAGTCTCGTGCCCCACCCTAGACCTGCTGAATCAGAAAGCAGAGTTGAACAAGATCCCCAGGTGATTTATATGTACATTAAAGCTTGAGAAACAAGGTGATATTACATTGTTAAGAGAAATATTCCAGTGACAAAGAAAAATCTGTGAAACTGTGCCCCCTGAAAGGGTCAAGCTAATTTGCTGCTTCTAGTAAAGTGGTAGCTCTCAACCCTGGATGTATGTCAGAACCACCTGGGGAGCTTTTACACTGATGCCAAGGCCCAAGGCAGGACCTAGAACAACTGGATCAGTATCTTTGGGGTGGGGCTCAGGATCAGCCAATCACTCTAAGAAGTCCTCAGGTGACTCTTATGTACAACCATTGCTGAGAATTATTAAGTGTAGACAAACGGCTGGGGAGAGGAGGAGCTAGAATTAATGTTTACTGGGTACAGAGTTTCAGTTTTGCAATATTAAAAAGTTCTAGAGACCTGTTTCACAACAATGTGAACATACTAAACCCTACTGAACTATACAATTAAAATGATTAAGATGGTAAATTTAATGTTATGTGTTTGCTGTAATAGGCAAAATAATTCAGATAATCAGTTTAAGGAAATTGCTTTAACATACATAGATGTGTTACTTTAATTTTCACAACAAATTTGTTTTCTTCTTTTTGATTCTAAAAGGCTTTTGAGCAGTGCCTGGGTAGCTCAGTTGGTTGAACCTCTAACTCTTGGTTTCGGTTCAAGTCATGATCTCACCGTTTCCTGAGTTCGAGCCCCGCATCTGGCTCCGCACTGGCAGTGTGGGGCCTGCTTGGGATTCTCTCTCTTCCTTTCTCTCTGCCCCTCCCCCACTCATGCTATCTCTGTCTCTCTCAAACTTTAAAAAAGGGTTTTGAATATAATTATTTTATGGGTTCACCAATATAATAAAACCAATTTTTCCGTCAATAAGGTTTTCAAAATTGCATGATGTAAGTATTTTAGACACCTTTTACTGTACCAAGTGCTCTGGTTTGAACTTCTTTGTGTATACATTTCTCTGTGCACCTTTCTTTATGGGGCATGAACAGGTCTGGCAGATGATCCCTGAATCAGGCAAAATTCCAATAGCACTGTAATCCACAGCTACCTCCGACATGAATACTCTTCTTAGCTTTTATCAGATTCCCAAAAAGTCTTGTTCCCCCAAATTAAGAACTCTTGCTCCCAGAGGGTGCCCCTAATGAGCACAGTGCCCAGAAGGTTTTGAATTCATCTTTATATCCCCAGCACGTGCTGATACACCTGGGCATGACCTGGTATTCAGTAAAATGTCAATAAACACACGATTGAATGAAAGATCTCCATATCCCCTTCCACTTCATACAGCACTGACATTTTGAAAGAGACGAAATGTTTTCTACTGGCATGTCATTTGGAAGGATTAGAGCATGGAAACAGTTAAAAGAGAAAACAGAATTCTACCCCTTTTCTTCTCAAGTGATGTAGTACTCCTATGGAATAAAACCATGTCTTCTAGGCTAGACAGATCTCAACTTTTTGTGGGATTCCACCCTCTACCACAGTGATTCCCTACCAACAACGAACACTTCAGAGAACCTTAAAACCTCCTAGAGACGGCTCAAAGAGAAGTTACTTAAGGGTCATTTAAGGAACTGACTCATTTAAGAGACTTCCGACTATGGGTGAGCAATGGTAAATGGCAATATGTCTGGAGAGTGATAGTTCTAACAAAGACAGCTGAAAGGAAATAGGGAAGAGAGACTCAGGTATTTAAATATAGTTGGAGGGCAGCAGTCAAAAGATAAAACTCAGGCGGGGCCACCAATCAACTCTAAGAACTTGTCCATTACAGGACTGAGGATAGCGTGGACCACATTTCCCCTGATAATTCAATTATATGAACAAATTTATAATTTTATCGAACTGTACATTTCTTGTAATCTTTTTCTAACAATAGGTGCGTCTGGTTAACATAAAACTGTCAGATGACATGGCACTGTGTTATTACAAACCAACTTTAGAAGCCAAATAGTTTATTATTATTGCTCCTACTATTTGTAGTTGCAGGCTAACTCTTTCCTGTTCCAGGCGGCACCAGCTCCAGGAAACACCAGACCAGCCTGCACACCAAACCCCACGTCCCCTTCTTTGGGTCAACACATGTACTACATGTTCATTTTCTCTGAAGATTTTGCAGATGATCAAGAGCACATTTGGTCTTGGCTCCCTTCAGATGCTACTGCTGGCCCCCACTCCCCATGTTTTTACTACACTTACCAGAATCTTTCGAGTGTCACAGCCTATTCGTTTCCTGTTTGGATAATTTATAAGAAGATTATATTATTGAACTTAACATAACTGAATTACTGGGTCATTCTAAACCTTAAAACACCTCATCAGGTTTACAAAAACTACACTAAAAATTCCCATCATCTGGTTTTTTAAATGAGGTTAGAATGAAGTTAGAAAGGCTTATATTTTGTTCCCTAGTATGTATTAAAAGGCAACTGTTCATGTTCTAGTACCTTTGTTACCTTCGAAAAAGCTACAAGTTCAAAAGTAATAATGGTGTGCATCTCTTCTGACACAGCAGTACTGCTGTATTTCCAAAACAGTCCCAGAATATCCAACCTGTTTTTCCTAGGACAAAGACTCTTAGAAAGTCAGAATTGATCAAGATTTCTCTCCTTCCTACTGGAAAGGATATAGCTGAGGATATAAAAACAACTGCAGAGAATTGCAAGTCTTAATTCTCCTGATACCTAAGAAACATAAGAAATATGCACTTACATGTATAATTTTACATTCATGGCAACTATACTTAAAATTTTTTAAAAAATTAAAAATAAAAAGCAAAATCTGATTAAAAAATAAGACAGGAAATCTGGAGAAAGAGGTTAAATAATCAGACATATACCTCTAACCCACTGAGGAAAGCCTAATTAAACCAGTGGCCTGGGGTCATGCCAGACAGAAGCTCAGCTAAGGAACAGAGAAAACACAAAGAATTTTTTTTGAAAATTAAAGCAAGTTATCTCAGATATAAACTACTATCAGGTACAAACGAAATTGAGTTTAAACCAAAAAAAAAAAAAAAATCAAAACCAAAAACCAGGAAAGAAGGCAGAGGGCCACTGCTCAGAAAGGAAAGGTGTGTGTGGGGCCCCAGTGTTCTTGTAGCAGTTACAAGTGTCCTGCTTCCACGGGAAACTGTTCCTGTCCTGTCCTGGGAGTCTACACGGGCCACAGTGAGTTCTGTCCTCTGGAATTCTTTTTCCCATGTCTAACAGTGAGGAATCTTTGCAGGTGCGATTAATCAAAACCTTGATTTCTGTCAAAAGGAACTTTTTTTTCCCGATTGAGGTCCTGTGCCCACCCCAGAGCGGTAACTGCTGCCAAGCAAACGTCTTACATTCAATGGCTTCCTCTAGTCAGGAGGAACCTCTGGAACTGGGGGTGGGGTCCACCTTTCCAATCACATGAACAGTGGAAAGAAGTTTCTTGAACAAAGTGAGAGTTCTGCTACAAGAAAAGGACAAAATCAATGAGGAAAAGGCCATCAGCAGAGCGCATTACACTTCTCTCCCACTTCTGACTGACTTGGTATCCAGTGCTAAGTGTTTAGCTGATTACTAAGGGCATGCTGTACTGGCCCATAACACTGCTTGTACTTCTGGGGCAAGTGACTGCTCCTGAGACGAAATGGATAAAGATAAAGTTTAAGATGCTAAAGAATCTTCCTAGCTGAACTCAGGACCATTATGTCGACTTCAGTCATGGACAGAAGCATTTCTGTCCACTGCAGCTGTTCCCAAGTGTAGCACAGGAAAATGTGAACAGCGAGGGCACAGGTTTCTGACTTTCTGCCCTTACGACCACTCACTATCTGACAGCACCTGCTACCCTACTGAATTAAAAGGCAAGACAAGATTTTTGAAAGAAGATCCCAGAAAGCAGCCAGACCATTAGCACAGGGAAAGATAGTCAACACAGTAGGATTTGATAAGAGAGGGCCATTTTGTTGAGGCAGAAAGCAATTCAAGTAACAGATCCAGGAAACTCAAAAAGGGAAAAGAGAACAAAGGATTCAATTAAGTACACAGTTTACGGATCAGCATTCTTTCCATTGCACCAAACGGGCTTTAGTAGGAAACGCGTAACTTTCTCCAGATGGAGTTACCCAAGAAATAGTTTTCACTGTCAAATTCTTAGAATGGAAAGTAATGTTGCCACAACTTTCTGTACAAGGAAGGGAAAGGATATCTCTCAGTATCTGGTATTGTCCAAGTTTTAGGCAAAAAGAGAGAGAGAGGGAGAGAGGAAGAGAGAGAGAGAGAGAGCAAGCTTTACATAGGTTTCTAGCCTGGACAGTTGACTTTTTTGCTTTTATTGGGAAGAGCCAGCAAAGAAGTAAGTTAATTAGATCTTTCCCTTTCCAAGACTGGGAAGAACTTGAGGAATTAAGATGGTGGAGAAGTAGGGGGACTGGGATTTCCCTCGTCCTTCAAATACAGCTGTATTGAAGTCAAAACACTTGGAACACCAAGGAAATCAAACTGCAGAGTGACAGAAAAATCTCCACAAGTGGAGGGAGATGGCGTGGTGGGACAGAGGTGTGTATGCAAATTGGGGGACATAAAACTGCATGGGCACGGAGGGGAGGGATCCCCTTGTGTGGAATGACAAAAGGGAGAGAAAGAGAAGGTGTGGATTGCAGTGTTGTGCTAGGACAAGAGAAAAACCTCTCCAGACCCTGGACTGGGAAGCAAAAAATACGGAGAGTACCAGTCTCAACTTTGCAAACAGCCTTAGGAGCTGAAGATCGGAGTTTTCAAAAGTGTGCCACTTTCTCCAGACCAGAGTCACTCTGAGTGTGTGCGTGCGGGGAGGGGAGCCGGCCCGGGGCACGGTAGTGATCTCAGGGGCGCACTGGGAGAGCACAGTCCCTCCCTTGAGTACTGTGGGAAGAGGGTGTATTGCCCACCCAAAGATAAAAGACCCTGCAGGCACCAGCCATATCGGCAGGGTGGAGGGGCCCTGCCCCAGAACTAGGTCCGTGTGGGGCGGGATCCTTTAAGACATCAGGGTTTGAATCCCAGCTGAGTGTCTAGGGGGCCCGGAAGACTAGAGCAGGACAAGCCAGCCGTCCGTGCTACTTTGTGAGGGCTGCCTGAACAGTGTGGTTTGAGACACCCACTCTGGGGAGGAGAGATTGGTGTGTTACCGTTTTTCTCCCCATCACCAACATGGGACTTCAGAGAGCAGGACAGGGCCCCCAGTGGAGGCTGGACCCGTCTACACCAAACTCTGCCCCTCCGAGCCTGGCACCCACTTATTTATCGGAGTGAGATTGACACTGACAGAACCAGATGGGCTCTCCTCCAGTCCAGCACAGCCACAGGTCCCAGGTACCAACAGACAACTGTCCTGCGGTTTAATATGTCCCCTCCCCTTTTCTTTTCTCCAGGGTTACTTCAACAAACAAATCAAATCATACCTGGTGGAAGGTCCAAACACTCCATCAATACAAACAAGGAGGAGCTCTGCAGAGGACTGACCAGTGGGGTAGAACAGCCAAATACACAACAACAGAGTGCACGCAACATACACCAGAAACACTTCCTGGAGTGCCAGGCCCTGGACAGGGTATGACCCCTTTGTAATACAGTAGTTCTTGCAGGTACAGGACACATAACAAGCTATTAAAAGACATAAAAGACAGAAACCTAGGCAAAATGATGAAACGGAAGAATTCTCCCCAAAAGACATTCCAAGAAGAAATAACAGCCAGAGAATTGTTCAAAACAGATATAAACAATATATCTGAACAAGAAGTTATAATCACTGTCATAAGACTAAATAGCCAAAATTGAAAAAAGCATAGAAGACCGCAGAGAATCTATTGCTGCAGAGATGAAAGACCTAAAAAATAGTCCTGATAAATTAAGAAATGCTATAAACTAGATGCAAAATAAACTACATGCAATGACAAGGAGGACAGAAGGAGCAGAGGAGAGAACAGGTGAAACAGAAGAAAAAAATATGGAAAATAATGAAGCTGAAAAAAGCAGGGAAAGGAAATTACCAGAACACCAGAGGAGAATTAGAGAGCTAAGTGATTCCATGAAATGAAACAATATCCGTATCATAGGAGTTCCAGAAGAAGAAGAGAGAGAGAAAGGGACAGAAGGTTTATTTGGACAAATTAGAGCTGAGAACTTCTCTAATCTGGGGAAGGAAACAGGCATCCAAGTCCAAGAGGCACAGAGAATTCCCTTCAAAATAAATAAAACAGGTCAACACCACAACATATCATAGTGAAACTGGCAAAATACAAAGATAAGAGAATTCTGAAAGCAGCTAGGGACAAACAGGCCTTAACCTACAAGGGTAGACACATAAGGGTAGTAGCAGACCTGTCCACCGAAACTTGGCAGGCCAGAAGGGAGTGGCAGGAAATATTCAATGTGCTGAATAGGAAAAGTATGCGGCCAAGAATCCTTTATCCAGCAAGGCTGTCATTCAGAATGGAAGGAGAGATAAAGGCTTTCCCAGACAAAAACTAAAGGAGTTCATGACCACTAAACCAGCCCTGCAGGAGATCCTAAGGGGGACTCTGTGAGTGGAAAGCAGCAAAGACTACAAAGGACCAGAGACACAACCACAAGCACAAAACCTACAGATAACACAATGACACTAAATCCATATCTTTCAATAATCGCTCTGAAAGTAAATGGACTAAATGCCCAAAAGACACAGGGTATCAGAATGGATAAAAAAACCAAGATCCATCTATATGCTGCCTATAAGAGAATCATTTTAGACCTAAGGACACCTGCAGACTGAAAGTGAAGGGATGGAGAACTATCTATCATGCTACTGGAAGTCAAAAGAAAGCTGGAGTAGCCATACTTGTATCAGACAAACTAGATTTTAAAACAAACACTGTAACAAGAGATGAAGGGCATTGTAGCATAATGAAGGGGCTTATCCATCAAGAAGAGCTAACAGTTATAAATGTTTATGCCCCCAATGTAGCAGCACCCAAATATATAAATCAATTAGTCACAAACATAAATGAATGTATAAGATAGTAATACCATGATTGTAGGGGACTTTAATACTCCACTTACAGTAATGGACAGATCATCTAGGCAGAAAATCAATAAGGAAAAAATGGCTCTGAATGACACATTGGACCAGATGGACTTAACGGACATATTCAGAACTTTTCATCCAAAAGCAGAATACACATTCTTCTTGAATGCACATGGAACATTCTCCAAAACAGATCACATACTGGGTCACAAAACAGCCCTCAACAAATATAAAGGGATTGAGATCATACCGTGCATATTTTCAGATCACAACGCTATGAAACTTGAAATCACGCACAAGAAAAAATTTGGAAAGCCCCCAAATATATGGAGGTTAAAGAACATGCTACTAAAGAATGAATGGGTCAACCAGGAAATTAAAGAAGAAATTAAAAAATATACGGAAGCAAATGAAAATGAAAACATGACAGTCTAAACCGTTTGGGATGCAGCAAAGGCAGTCCTAAGAGGAAACTACATTGCAGTCCAGGTCTATCTCAAGAAGCAAGAAAGGTCCCAAATACAGAACCAAACCTCACACCTAAAGGAACTAGAAAGGCAGCGGCAAAGAAATCCCAAAGCCAGCAGAAGAGAAATAATAAAGATTAAAACAGTAATAAACAATGTAGAATCCCCCTCCCCCAAAAAACCAGATCAATGAATTTAAGAGCTGTTTATTTGAAAGAATAAACAAAATTGATAACCCCTAGCCAGACTTCCCAAAAAGAAAAGAGAGAGGACCCAAATAGATAAAATCACAAATGAAAGAGGAGAGATCACAACCAACACCATAGAAATACAATTATTAGAGAATACTATGAAAAATTATATGCCAACAAATGGGACAATTGGGAAGAAATGGACAAATTCCTAAACACTCACACATTACCAAAACTCAAATGGGAAGAAATAGAAAATTTGAACGGACCCATTGCCAGTGAAGAAATTGAACTGGTTATCGAAAATCTCCCAACAAATAAGAGTCTTGGGCCAAATGGCTTCCCAAGGGAATTCTACCATTTAAATAAAAGTTAATACCTATTCTTCTCCAGTTGTTCCAAAAATAGAACGGAAGGAAAACTTGCAGACTCATTCTATGAAGCCAGAATTACCTTGATTCCCAAACCAGATAAAGACCCCACTAAAAAGGAGAAGTACAGGCCAATATCCCTGATGAACATGGATGCAAAAATTCTCAACAAGATACTAGCAAATCGAATTCAACAGCATATTAAAAGAATTATTCACCATGATCAAGTGGGATTCATTCCTGGGCTGCAGGACTGGTTCAATATTTGCAAATCAATCAATGTGACACATCACATCAACAGAAGAAAGGATAACCAAATGATCCTGTCCATAGATGCAGAAAAAGCATTTGACAAAATACAGTACCCTTTCTTAATAAAAAACCTCAAGAAACTCGGGACAGAAGGAGCATACCTTAACATCATAAAAGCCATATATGAAAGGCCCACAGCTATCATCCTCAATGGGGAAAAAAGCTTTCCCCCTGGGATCAGGAATACAACAGGGATGTCCACTCTCACCACTATTGTTTAACATAGTGTTGGAAGTCCTAGCCTCAGCAATCAGACAACAAAATGAAATAAAAGGTATTCAAATTGGCAAAGAACTCAAACTTTCACTCTTCACCGATGACATGATACTCTACATGGAAAACCCAAAAGACTCCACCAAAAAACTGCTAGAGCTGATACTTGAATTCAGCAAAGCCGCAGGATATAAAATCAATGTACAGAAACCAACTGCATTTCTATATACTAATAATGAAACAGCAGAAAGAGATATCAAGGAATCAATCCCATTTACAATTGCACCAAGAACCATAAACTACCTAAGAATAAACCTACCCAAAGAGGTAAAAGATTTGTATGCCGATGACCTCAGAAAGCTTATGAAGGAAATTGAGAAAGACACAAAGAAATGGAAAAACATTCCATGCTCATGGATTGAAAGAACAAATATTGTTAAAATGTCAATACTACCCAAAGCAATCTGCACATTCAATGCAATCCTAATCAAAATAGCACCAGCATTCTTCAGAGCTAGAATCAATAATCCTAAAATTTGTAGCGACCCACAAAAGACCCCAAATAGCCAAAGTAACGTTGAAAAAGAAAACCAAAGCTAGAGGCATCACAACTCCTGACTTCAGTCTGTATTACAAAGCTGTAATCATCAAGACAGTATGGTATTGGCATAAAAACAGACACACAGGGGCACCTGGGTGGCTGTCGGTTAAGCGTCCAACTTCAGCTCAGGTCATGATCTCGCATTCATGAGTTCAAGCCCCGCGTCAGGCTCTGTGCTGACAGCCCAGAGCCTGGAGCCTGCTTCATATCCTGTGTCTCCCTCTCTCTCTGCCCATTCCCCCCCACTCACGTTCTGTATCTCTCTCTCTCTCTCTCAAAAATATATTTAATAAATTTTAAAAATTAAAAAAAACCACACAAAGAGAATAGAGAACTCAGAAATAGACCCACAAATATATGATCAACCAATCTTTGACAAAGCAGGAAAGAGTATCCAATGGAAAAAAGACAGTCTCTTTAGCAAACAGTGCTGGGAGAACTGGACAGCAACATGCGCAAGAATGAAACCGGACCACTTTCTTACACCATACATAAAAATAAACTCAAAATGGATGAAAAACCTAAATGTGAGACAGGAAACCATCAAAATCCTAGAGGAGAAAACAGGCAGCAGCCTCTTTGACCTCAGCCTCAGCAACCTATTACTTGACATGTCTCCAAAGGCAAGGGAAATAAAAGCAAAAAGGAACTATTGAGATTTCAGCAAGATAAAAAAACTTCTGCACTGCAAAGGAAACAATCAACAAATATAAAAGTCAACTGATGGAATGAAAGAAGATATTTGCAAACGACATATCAGATAAAGGGTTAGTATCCAAAATCTATAAAGAACTTACCAAACTCAACACCCGAAAAACAAATAATCCAGTGAAGAAATGGATTAATCCAATGAAGACATGAATAGACACTTTTCCAAAGAAGACATCAGAGGCAAACAGACACATGAAAAGATGCTCAACATCACTCACATCAGGGAAATACAAGTCAAAACCACATTGAATGGAGCTGGAGAGTGTGATGCTAAGTGAAATAAGCCATACAGAGAAAGACAGATACCATATGGTTTCACTCTTATGTGGATCCTGAGAAACTTAACAGGAACCCATGGGGGAGGGGAAGGAAAAAAAAAAAAAAGAGGTTAGAGTGGGAGAGAGCCAAAGCATAAGAGACTGTTGAGAACTGAGAGCAAACTGAGGGTTGATGGGGGGTGGGAGGGAGGAGAGGGTGGGTGATGGGTATTGAGGAGGGCACCTTTTGGGATGAGCACTGGGTGTTGTATGGAAACCAATTTGACAATAAATTTCATAAAAAAAAAAAAAAACACATTGAGATACCACCTCACACCTGTCAGAGTGGCCTAATTTAACAACTTAGGAAACAACAGATGTTGGCGAGGATGTGGAGAAACGGGAACCTTCTTGCACTGTAGGTGAGAATGCAAACTGGTGCAGCCACTCTGGAAAAGAGGATGGAGGTTCCTCAAAAAATTAAAAATAGTATTACCATACAACCCAGCAATTGCACTGTGAGGAACTTATCCAAAGGATACAGGAGTGCTGATTCGAAGGAGCTCATGCACCCCAATGTTTATAGCAGCACTATCAACAATAGCCAAATTATGGAAAGAGACTAAATGTCCATCAACTGATGAATGAATAAAGATGTGGTATATATACACAATGGAATACTACTCGGCAATGAAAAAGAATGAAACCTTGCCATTTGTAACAGCGTGTATGAAACTGGAGGGTATTATGCTAAGCAAAACAAGTCAGTCAGAGAAAGACAAATATATGATTTCACTCATATGTGGAATTTGAGAAACTTAGATGACCACAGGGGAAGGGAAGGAAAAATAAGATACAAATAGAGAGGGAGGCAAACCATAAGAGAATCTTAAATACAGAGAATAAACTGAGGTTGACAGGGGTAAGGGGGGTGGAGAAAAATGGGTGACGGCCATTGCAGAGGGCACTTGTTGGGATGAGCACTGGGTGTTGTATGTAAGTGATGAATCATGGGAATCTACTCCTGAAGCCAAGAGCACACTGTATGTTAGCTAACTTGACAATAAAAAAAAAAAGACTGAGAAAAACTGAGTAGTCAATTTTATATGGTATAAAGAGATGTTATCAGAATAATAAAAGATTCATTTATATATTATTAGAATTCTAAAATTTTTTTTTTCAACGTTTATTTATTTTTGGGACAGAGAGAGACAGAGCATGAACGGGGGAGGGGCAGAGAGAGAGGGAGACACAGAATCGGAAACAGGCTCCAGGCTCCGAGCCATCAGCCCAGAGCCCGACGTGGGGCTCGAACTCACGGACCGTGAGATCGTGACCTGGCTGAAGTCGGACGCTTAACTGACTGCGCCACCCAGGCGCCCCTATATTATTAGAATTCTAAAAGGAGCTGCTCATTTTGAAGATATTTGTAACAAGGGTATATAGTATCAAGTTGTTTGCATGCATACCCTTAATTTGGCCTAACATTTTTTTCATACTGGGGACAATTCTAATAGTTATACTTTATGGGTTGCTGTGAAGGATTTAAGCATACATATGTATGGATATGGATATTTGTATGTATGTGTGTTTCTAGCTTATTGTTTGGCATATAGTTGGCAGTTAATTAATGTTACCTTTCTTCCCCCTCCCTCAACCTAGTCACCGAACAGAAAAAGGTCCTACATAAGCTGGCTTGCACATGTTCCTTAGGTAAGGGATCAGGAGGACAACATAAAGTCTGGCGTCTGAAAACTGGCATGCTCCATTCTAAAACAAAACTCATTTTCACTTCAGTGTGGATTTGGGAGAAGCGTTTTTGAGGGTACCCTCAGATTCAAGAGGGCAGTGGTCAGAAGAATGTGCTTACAGGTACAAACACTAGTGACTCATAAGAGAGTGGCAAGGGCATCATTTGCTGCAACTTTGCCTTTTCTTGTATGCAGGGAGTAGAAAAAATATACTGGAGTACAAAACTCACTTGCAAAGAGGTTTTTTGGTGTATATAGAGTAATGCTTTTTGGTTCCTTTTATAGATTAAAAAAAAATAAGCAACATGCTTTTCTTCAATTATCCTAACTTTCCTAGCAATAAACTATTATAATTAAATTGTTTACTTTCTGACAACCTCCATTTTACAATTTAGTTCCTATATTTTATACATGGCTGTTCTTTCAGAACATGTCACAGGCAGTTTGAATGTATCTTCTGACACATAATGCTTCCAGACTTCCCATAATTAATCCTGAAAGAGAGCTGAAGGGTTCTATCTCCACTCGTAATGGATTACTAAAACGAGAGGTAGCATGTTATATGGACAATCATAAAAACCAAGACAAGAAAGTTATAACCTATATTTTCTAAACCCATCTGCGTCACCAGATCATGAGGTACAAGCATTTTGAAGGCATGGTGGAAATTAGCACTTCAGAGCTGCAAGCATGAAATGCCACTTTCTATCATCATCTGTTTCTTTCAACTGAGATCAAAACTTCCATCTCACTTAACATTTTAGAGAGAAAAGAATCCAAAACACTCTTTTTGGCCCATGCCCTTTTGTGTCTTCCCCTCTCCTGACATTCTCTCATTACTCCAGAATTCTTATTTTTCCCAAAAAAAGAATAGGCTGAATCTTTACCCCTTTGAAATGTCTCACTGGACCTCTTAAAAATCACTTTTTAACTGTTCAGTGAATTTTCACTTATTTTGAAATTTCTCAGTCCCTAAGGGAGCATCATATTCTTTAAGTTACTTTAGTTACAATTCTGTATCTTACCTTGGCCTGGAGTTGGAATTACAAACAGCTTAAAGCCATTTTCAGTTTTTTTAAAGAGTGGTGTATGAAGTATGTTTAGCCTTTTGAAAGAAATATGCTTTTCAGAGAAATGCTCTAAAATTTTCATATTTCTATAGACTTACACAATTTCCAAGGAGCTTTCTGATAAAATTTAAATTAACAAGGGGTTCAAAGATTTTCATTTTAATGGTCTCACCTAGACACTGCCATTTCAGTTTCCACAGAAACTTGTGAATCCTAACAACCTTGTTTATCTGTTTGAAGTGGATTTTTATACACTAGGTTCTACTAAACAGGATACAATAAAAGGACCATTTACTTTTTTAAAGGTTTGGACCAAAATACTGTTAGATCACTTCAGTCTTCACTTAAGTGGTAACTTTAAGTAGGATTTCTCATCCTTGGCATTACTGACATTTGGGGCAGCGTCACTGTTTGCCGTGGGAGCTGTCCTGTGCAGAGTAAGGTGTTTAGCAGCACCCCTGGTCTCCACCCACGAGATGCGAATAGCAGCCCTGCCACACCCTCCCCACCTCCAATTACTTCTCACAGCCAAAAAAAAACAAAAAACAAAAAACAAAAAAAAAAAACACCACGTCTCCAGACACAGCCAAATCCCTAGGTGGGGGATGTGGGTGGAGAGAAGCAAAATGAACCCAGCTGACAACTGCTGTTCTAAGGCGTGCTGTTCTGTGCACCGCCGGTAAAGCCTTGATCTTTATTTTTGCAAAGGATGCATAGAATGTAAAATTAAAACAAATGTGGAACCAAAACGTCCTGGCAGAGAAACTACATTTCAAAATATAATCAAATTGAGATGGTAATTATAAACCAGCCAGTTTCTGTGCAGCAAGGTCTGATCTCAGCTGAACCTCAGCTAATTTCAAAGTCATTTCTCTATAAAGAGCACCACTCACTTTTAGGTTCGTCCCCAACGTTTGCGTCTTTTCTCTCTGAAATTCTTTTCTGTAGGGATGGATGTTTTCCCTTCTGTCTGATAAAGCAGCCACAACACCACTACTCTTTTCTTTGCTTGCTTCGCAACTCTGCACCAAGTTGTTTTCAACCTCAACTAAGGCAGAAGAAAGAGAACCAAGGATAACCAATTCCTTCTCCAAAGATGATGCCAAATGATCAATTAGGAAATCCTCACTTCCTGATTTTAGTTTTTTCAAGAAACAATTTCTAGGGAGAGCTCCGATGAGATTATGAAGGCACTGGAACAAAACTGTTTGATTCCTGAAATAAAAAAACAAACACAACATTACAAAACTCGGGACAGCACAAAGCAGTCGTGTACAACTTACTGTAATAATCACTTAATATTCATCTACTGATGAATAGAACCAATACTGCCTGCATGTGATCTTTTGATATAATTCAGATTGTAGCAATCAAAAATACATATCCTATACCAATCCGTTAATGTTAATCAGTTGCTTCCTGATGACATTTTTTTCTCTGAGTAATAACATCAGTATTCTATTTTTAAAATTTCATTGTCGGGGAAAGATAAGTAGAAATCTTAAAATAACTATTAGGTCCTAACCGACTAAAAAAAAAAAAAAGCCAAAAACAAACATGAAGTTAAAAGCTTCAGTTTCTAAATGAGGCCACCTGTGTCCATTCATGCTATCCCAGGCAATGACCTGAACGTGTCCCACAGTGACACAGATATCTACTCTGGAGATGACTCTTGGACCACACACATATGCACTAACTTCTCTGGACATATTCCAATTTGATGGGCATTACCTGGAATAGACTATCAAAATCCCTTCAAATGGTGTTCTTTGTTTCCAGTTAAAGAGTGTCCCATAGAAACTTCCTGGCCTTTTGCAAAAGCAAATTTCTGGAAATTCTTGGATTACTTCACATTTCATGTGTTCTAGTAGCCACGTCTTCATTGAAGTCAGAGAATAGGTGGGCGATGTGATTTGAAAACAAGTTCTGTTAAATGCTGTGAGAAGTGCAAAGAGATCTTCCACGTGTTCTATGAGAAAAACATGTCACAAGCTCTGTCATTAAACTGTCCATTATCAAATAGAAAGAGTTCTTAAAATTTTCTAATTCAATTAGGTATATGATTAAAAAGTACCAACAAAAATTACCTATAGGTTTCTTCTTTGGAAATGTCAGCAGGTATTTCTTACTTGAAAGATCTTCTAGACTTATGAAAAGTCTGCCACACCAAACATAATGATCTTCAGAAGAGTTACCATTTTCCCTCTCCCTAATTTGTAGCAGCACAATGCAACAGAAATCAGTGAATGCTAAAAGTGGTGAAAAAGGTGTTACAGCAGTAATGACTTGCACACACTCTTTCTCAGATGCTTGTTCTCCAGCAGAGCTTTCCTCATCCTTCTCCTCTTCTTCTTCCTCTTCCTCTCCCTCTTCCTCACTATCAATAGTCAACTTGATCCTTTTTGCCTCTGATCCTATTTCACATGGCACTGAGCATGATGCTGGGGGAAAATCCCTACTCAACTTGATCACCCTATTGTGACACTTAATAAGCCGACAGCTGGAGCTATGAGCTTGATCCATTACCAGTGATAAAGTCACATCATTCAGGGACCTGTAAAAAATCCAGAGTTGAGTCCAAAAGCTCATTCTTTAGAATCAAAGAGATGATTAAATGCTACACAAACAATAACAAAACTATATCCTCTCTTTTCCTAGAAAGTATCATTTCAAATTATCAAAAAATTAAGTGCAAAAACCAAACACATTTTTAAAGATCCTGTAATAGCACATTTCTTGAAATAGGAAAGCCAACAACACTGTAAATACATTGAACTTTAGGAAAATAATTTCCTCAGGAGAAAGGAACAGTAAAATAATGCTGGATTTTATTTTTGAGGTAGCTTTCTCCCCCCCCCCCCCCCTTTTAGAAGAAAAATTGTATTCTATACTCCCCTAAATAACCTGAATAAACTCTACTTTTTAATATAGAACACTGTTTGCCCCTCAGCAATGATAATGTTTTGGATACAATATTGTGAAAATTTATTTCACCTGTTTCCATTTACATTTTTAACATGGCTGATTAGAACATTTAAAATTCCTTATGTGGCTAACATTATATTTCTGTTGGACACTGCTATTCTAGACCATCAAGATAATGTTATCATGATACTTACAGCTTCAAAGAAGATGTCGTTTTCACTCCAACAACCAAGCTATCATCTATTACACGGTACCATATCTTCTCTATTAGCCGTTCTGAATCTTGAAAATCATCTGGTATCTTTTCCTCAAAGGTGCAGACAGGGCTTTCTTCTTTACCACAAAGAGTAACAAGATGTGCCTTAAAGAAAAACATGTTTAATAACTTACTACCAAAAAAACTACCAATGTGGCAAAACTAAAAAAATAACGTAAATCAGCTTTCAGTCGGGCCTTAAAGCTTACATATTTTTTTTTTAATTTTTTTTTTCAACGTTTATTTATTTTTGGGACAGAGAGAGACAGAGCATGAACGGGGGAGGGGCAGAGAGAGAGGGAGACACAGAATCGGAAACAGGCTCCAGGCTCTGAGCCATCAGCCCAGAGCCCGACGCGGGGCTCGAACTCACGGACCGCGAGATCGTGACCTGGCTGAAGTCGGACGCTTAACCGACTGCGCCACGCAGGCGCCCCTAAAGCTTACATATTTTAAAATACACTGTCATCTGCACCATACAATTTTATACTATAGGCTATATATAAATCACTAAAACAAAATTTATCGAACCTATATGTAATAAACTATCTACTGAGACCAAGAAGCATGGCCTGACTGGAAACAAGATGGGGTATCCAACACAGAGCCAGCAAAGATATAAACTTGGAGTCCAAAATAACCTGATAATATATGTCCTGGGTGGGCTGAGAACAATCCAAAGATTATTAAAGTGACTTAGACTAAAATGATAACTGTAAAATTTTGTACAAATAAAACTGATTAAAAATCTTTAGACTGGTGATCAATCATGGCTAAAATTGTACTCTTAAAGTCCAGGCCATATTCACTCACTTCCACACATATATCGATTTATAACAACAATAGAAATGGTGGGAGGAGGAGAAATAATAATCATAATGATTCAGAACACTTACTGAATGCTTACTACGTGTCCAGCACTGTTCTCAGTGTTACTCAGGATTCAATCTGCTTAACCTTCACAAAACCCCCAGTACCTTAGTTAGGTAGTATTATTATGTATGTTTTCCAGGTAAGGAAGATAGGAGGCTAAGGTCACACAGCTAGCAAGTGGCAGAGCTGGGATTTGAACCAAAGTAGACTGGTTCCAGAGCCCATGTCCTATTTTAACCATTACTCTATACTGCTCCTCTATGTGGTAATTACTGAAAAAACGTATGTAATATGTAATAAGATACACTTACATTATAGTAGGCTGAACAAGTTTCTAGGAATCTGATACCTTTGCCAGGAGCTGTGAGATTTGAGACAGGCCATTCATCTGAAACCTGGGGTAATTTTTACTGCCTGCCAGAATTGCTTTTAAAATTAATCATGTAAACAGCCCAAAATGGTGCCTTGCACATAATTACTTCAGTGCATTAATTTTGAAACATTTCTTCCCCTTTTCTAATACTAGCAAAATCACTGGTATGAGGTGGGAAAGGGACATGGCGGAGACTTTTAACAATGACTTTCATGAGCTTTCCCAAGAGATTAGAACAGTAATACAGAAAAGCAACATGCTGTGCTTTTGTTATGATTCTTACATTAATGGAATCATATTTTGGACCCAAGTCCTCATGTTGCTAAGACTGAAATACAGACACAAGGCATAGACTGCTGCAAGACTGGTCAATTTAGAAGGAATTCCGAGCTAGGCACTAAGGTGACTTGAGGGAGTAAAGTGTAGTATCAAGTTTCTCCATGTCCAGCTTTTCTTAATTTATTTGTAATTTTACTACACTGTCTTTCTCTGTATGGAACTAATGTTCATAAATACTATTTTTTATGAAGTTGAAGGAGTTTTTGGTAACCTTCTACACTACTGTACTGACATAAGTAATTGCAAGAACCTAAAGAGGTTCTTATGCTGGTCAACCATAAAGAAAATGAGAGTAAAATTATAAAAAGCAGATATAAACACTAAAAAAGCACAGCAATTTGGGGGCATTAACTACAAGAATAAATAGCCTTAGAAATGAACACTGCAATAGATGAAAAGAACGATTATTATAATAATGATGAAATTATGTATTCATTAATAAAAGGTTACATAATGCTCAGCATATTCTGTTTAAGAAGTCAGAAAATATATAATTCACTTAGGGGTGTTTTCTATTGAAACTACACAAATAAAAATGTTTAATAGTTAAATCTTTTAAACAAAAGGACTTGTTCCCCAAGGCTCCTGACAACTGGGATTTTAGTATCCCATAGATTAAGAATAATTTGCAAATTGGTAAAATACTGACTCCTTAATCAAATATTTTTAAGTCACAAAAGTCCAGCATTATAATCCCTGCCACTTTGCTTCTTGCCTCCATTGAGTGGAATTTTCCAATATATCCAAATATTCCAATGTAAATAACTCTTCAAGACCCACAACTATATGATCAACTCATCTTTGACAAAGCAGGAAAGAATATCTAATGGAAAAAAGACAGTTTCTCCAACAAATGGTGCTAGGAAAACTGGATGGCAATATGCAGAAGAATGGAACTGCACCACTGTCTTATGCCATACACAAAAATGAATTCAAAATGGATGAAAAACCTAAACGTGAGACAGGAAACCATCAAAATCCCAGAGGATAACACAAAGAGGATAAACAAACCTCTTTGACCTCGGCCAGAACAACTTACTAGACATGGTGCCAGAGACAAGGGAAACAAAAGCAAACATTAACTATTGGGACCTCATCAAGATAAAAAGCTTCTGCACAGAAAAGGAAACAATCAACAAATATAAAAGGCAGCCTACAGAATGGGAGAAGATATTTGCAAACAACATATCTGATAAAGTGTTAGTATCCAAAATCCATAAAGAACTTATCAAACTCAACATCCAAAAAACAAATAATCCAGTGAAGAAACG
Source organism: Herpailurus yagouaroundi (assembly GCF_014898765.1). NCBI lineage: Eukaryota > Metazoa > Chordata > Mammalia > Carnivora > Felidae > Herpailurus > Herpailurus yagouaroundi. Next base: position 980,293 of record NW_024420490.1, read on the forward strand.
GGCAGAAGACATGAATAAACACTTTTCCAAAGAAGACATCCAGATGGGTAACAGACACATGAAAAGATGCCCCACATCACTCATAAGGAAAATACAAATCAAAACCATGGTGAGATACCACCTCACATCTGTCAGAATAGCTAACATGAACAACACAAGAAACAACAGGTGTTGGCAAGGATTCAGAGAAAGGGGAACCCTCCTGCACCGTTGGTGGTGCAACTGGTGCAAACTGGTGCAGCTACTCTGGAGAAGAGTATGGAGGTTTGTCTCAAGAAACTAAAAACAGAACTACCCAACACCCCAGCAATTGTACTATTAGGTATTTACCCAAAGGATACAAAAATACAGATTCAAAAGGGGTACACGCACCCCAATGTTTATAGAAGCATTAGCAACAATAGCCAAACTATGGAAAGAGCCCAAATGTCCATCAACTGATGAATGAAGATGTGGTATGTAGGTATGTACATATATATATACACACATGTACATACATATACATACAATGGAATATTACTCAGCCATCAAAAAGAATGAAATCTTGCCATTTACAATGAAGTAGGTGGAACTAGAATGTATTATGCTAAGCGAAATACGTCAATCAGAGAAAGACAAATACCATATGATTTCACTCCTATGTGGAATTTAAGAACCAAAACAGATAAACATAGGTGAAGCAGGGGAATGAAAGAGAAGAGACTGAAATAAACCACAGGAGACTCTTAATGACAGAGGACAAACTATGGGTTGACAGAGGAAGGTAGGTGGCAGATGGGCTAGATGGGTGATGGGTACTAAGGAGGGCACTTGTAACACTTGGGTGTCATATGTAAGTGATGAATCACCAAATTCCACTACTGAAACTAATATTACATTTTATGTTAACTAAAATTTAAATTTTTTAAAAAAGGAAAAAATTAAAAAGAAAAAAAAAATGACTTCCAATAGCTTGTAGATTTTCAATTCATAAAATGATACAATGGTCACATGATGAATTTTACCTTCTCTGCAGCTGATGTACTTTCATCTTTCCCTTGAATCAGGTTTATTAAAATTTTCCAATATTTTGAAATAATTTTTTCCTTAAGCAAGAGATGCTGCTTTAATTCCTGAATAGAAGCCAATCCAACCTGTAAAGTAGCAAAAAAAAAAAAAATAATAATAATTGCCAGAGACATCATTTCAAATGAAGTCTGACAATACCATTAATTCATAAAGTACTTTCTCCAAATTCGTTTATTAATTCATTTTTCCATAGAAAAGCAGAGAATACTTCTCAGAGCAAAACTATTTTCTTTGTAAATGTTAAGTAATTATAAAGGAAAAAACAGAGCAAGTAACTGCAACAGAGTTTATATATCAAACTGAGAGAATGCCAATGTATTAGCATGCATTTCACCACTGAATTAAGTAATCAATCAATACGAACATGAATGTGCAATCCATATGAATAAAAATTAAGGCCTACCAAACTCCTATCCCCCACAAGAAAACTATTTTTCTCATTGCAGAAATAATTTCGGCTTCAAAAAGCAAAGACATCATTATGAGTAGAAATGGTCACTTTTAATTTGATACTATTTGAAATCCTGTTTAATATAACATCTATAGCAAATTTATTTATTATTTGAGAGAGAGAAAGAGAGAGAGAGAGAGAGAGAGAGAGAGAGACAGCACAGGCATACAAGCTGGGAAGAGGGGCAGATGGAGAGAGAACCCTAAGCAGGCTCCTCGCTCAGCACAGAGCCCAATGCAGGGCTTGATCCCATGACACTGGGATCATGAACTGAGCCAAAATCGAGAATCAGACGCTCAACTGACTGAGCCACTCAGGTGCCCCTATAGCAAATTTTAAAGATAACACATAGCCCCCAAACTGTTACAAGTTTAATTTTGTGCTAATAAACTCAGTGCTGGGGTCAACTCTTAACTACAGAAAACGAAGACTGGGCAAAGAGCAATCCATTCCTTTTTTTTATACCAGATAAATAGATTTCACTACTAAAGATGGAACATTCACGAAATATATTTTGCTACTGAAAATTTAAAGTCATGTCTTTGAACTTACAGAAGCTATTTCATTTCAGATGGATACCTGAGACTATTGAAGTATTTTTTTTTAATTTTTTTTCAACGTTTTTATTTATTTTTGGGACAGAGAGAGACAGAGCATGAACGGGGGAGGGGCAGAGAGAGAGGGAGACACAGAATCGGAAACAGGCTCCAGGCTCCGAGCCATCAGCCCAGAGCCTGACGCGGGGCTCGAACTCCCGGACCGCGAGATCGTGACCTGGCTGAAGTCAGACGCTTAACCGACTGCGCCACCCAGGCGCCCCCTGAGACTATTGAAGTATTCATCCAGCTTTTAATGTAACATGTTTTTCTATACTGGAAAACAAAACGCATCCTGTTTTTAAATTCCTTTCTTTCAAATTACAGTTAAAGTCAGGTAAATTCCCTAACTTTTTATTGGTGAACAGAAGTTAGAAAGTAAAGACTGAATTATATCTTACCTCACTGCACAAAGTAGGTAAAGTATCTAGCTATTATTTAAAAACCATCTGTTGACCTATTTCTGTGGGCTCCACATTATTCACACTGTATCACTCACTCCCTGAGTAATTTGTCACTTACGGAGAGGGAGCTGGACACGTCAGAGGGGGAGAGTCTAACTGGAGAATGCTGGAGGGGCAGGGAGTAGAAGAGAGGAATATGTAGGCAGACTGACAATGAAGGTACCCTCAAAAGTTACCTGTGTTCTCTCTTCCCTACTTTCAATATGCACCGCCCCCAACTCCAGGACTAAATACTGAATCATTAGATTATTCAAATATTCTATGTTGTGAGGTACTATTATAAAACTATAAAAATAACCACATGGTAGCACATTTAAACAGCATAAAAATACATTTCAACTTCCCTTTCTAGACCCTCAATCCCATTTGTACAGCCAACATATTGTTTATCTTTCTAGAACCTTTCCATGCTTATGTTAAGGAATGCTCTCTTTCTCCTCACTCTAAGGAAGTAAAATCCACCCCAAACCAAATACAGGCGCATAGGGCGCTACAAGACACCAGACCTTGCTTTTTTGTTTTTATTGCGATTTCTCTTATACATGGAGAAGAGTGAATACAGAAAACACTTTACAAACTAATCATGAAGGCAACACCCAAATAACCATACACAGTTGGCTGCCCGTGGACCCTCCCTAGTCACCAACTCCTCTTTTTCCAACGGAGGCAACACTACCCTGGCCTCTTAAGGTAACTTCCTTGTTTGTCTACATAATTTTACCATCACCGTAACTCCTAAAGAGTATTTTTAGCTTTTTGTGTGTTTTGCTTTGACACCTTTTATGAATGGAATCATTCTGTATGTACCAGGTTTTAGAGTCATCCCATTTGTCACTAGTAGTTGTAGACTTTCATTGCTCTGCAGTACTGCATCATGTGACCATACCAGCTCACTTCTCCATCCTTCTGCTGATGGACATCTGGATTATATCCAGGCATAGGCTATTACAAACAGTGATGCTGTGAACATTCCTGTACACATGCACAAGTTTCTCCAAGGTCCTGGTCTCCTTGTTTCCCCTCCAACTTGTTTCCTTCCAACCGTTCGGTTGGAAAACAAATTTTATAAGGGAAAGAACGGTGAAACGGACACTGGTTCAAGTTCTGCCTGTCACTTAACCTTTCTGGCTATTTGCTTCCTCATATATAAAATGGGGGAGGGGGAAGGAAGACTTGTTAATCTCTAAAAGGCCTTCCAACACTTGGAAATGTTTTTATCCAAATTGAGAGCTAGTAATAACGTGTGGATACTTGAAATAAAATGGACATGCAACTACATCTTATTCACTTTCATATGTTCTTGCCTCCGTGTTTTTTTTAATATTTTCCTCCAACGACTCTGTGCTATCTTCTGAATAATTTTTGTAACATAGTTTGGTTTGCTTCTTTGCTCTGTATCTCTTTGAGTCAGCTGTTAAACTCATCTGATGAGACATTTTTATTTCAATGTATTTTTTAGTTCATAGAAATGCTATTTGGTCATTTTCAGTGAACAGTTGCTCATGCCTTGTTTAGGTGCTTAGTTATTCTGTGGGTGGCTCATTTTCTTTGAAAAATTACTTGTGAGATTTATAAGAGGCCGTGGATAAATGTGTGTTTTGAGAGAGGACTTTGTGTTTGTTTCTGCCAGTTGCCTAGGGTACTACTGCTTTAGGTTAAACACAAATGCTCCCAGGGCAAAAGCAGTATCAGTGTTCTCTGGGTTCTCTCTGGGTTCCAGCCTTTAGAGCTTGGCCTGATAATTTATATTTTCACCTCTCTGAAGCTTTTAGGGAGATTTTAAAGACATATTTAAATTATGATTTTAACTTGGTTTTATCAGAAGAGTTGGTCCAAATAAAGTAGGTGACACATTACCAGAGGTGGAATTTCTAAAAGTCATGCTTTCATAAATTAAATTATTTTGGCATCATTTCTAACTCAGTATAAAGATCTACCTTATTCTTCTTGATAGCTTCATGGTATTCCATAGTTCAGGTATATGATAACTGATTTGCCAAACTCCTAATGATGGATATTTAGACTGAATTTTGTTGTCTATAAATACTATATAAACATTCCTATAAAATCATCTTTGTTTACTGTACAAGTATATCCTTAGGACAGATTTCTAGAAGTAAAGTGGCGAGAGTAAGAAGAAAAGTCCTGTCCACATTTTAAGAGCTGTAACAACTTTCCTTCTGAGGAGGTTGAGCCACTTTACATTCTCAGCAATACTGTTTCTGAATGCATATTCATATTAAGGAAATTAATCATTTTTTTAAGAGACAGAGAGAGGGAGGGGGCGAGGGCAGAAGGAGAGAGAGAATCTTAAGCAGGCTCCACACTTAGTGCAGAGCCAGACACAGGGCTCGAGCCCATGACCCTAGGATCATGACCTGAGCCAAAATTAAGAGTCAGATGCTCAAGTGACTGAGCCATCCAAACGTCCCAAGGAAATTAATCCTTCATCGCTTGTTACAATAACTATTTACATAATTTGTCTTTTTATATATTTTATTTTGTTCAGAGCACAAAAGGTTTTTTTTTTAACTTTTTAAATGTTTATGTTTTTGAGAGAGAAAGACAGACACAGAGCATGAGTGGGGGAGGGGCAGAGAGAGAGGGAGACAGAATCTGAAGTAGGCTCCAGGCTCTGAACTGTCAGCACAGAGCCGGATGTGGGGCCTGAACTCATGAACTGCGAGATTATGACCTGAGAAGTCAGCTGCTTAACCTACTGGGCGACCCAGGTGCCCCCAGGGCACAAAAGGTTTAATGTAATCAATCTTTTCCTTTTTGGTTCCATGTCCACTATGATATTTTATTGTTTATTGCCAACATGCATATCTAATATGTGTTCAATAAGCATTTAGTAAATTCACATTATTAAAATATTACAAAAATGTTTTGAAGAGCCTGCAAAGTACAAATATTTACTATATGGCCCTTTACGAAAGAAGTTTGCCAGGGACAGAGAAAAAAGTAAAATGACAACACAAGGAAACAGATAAATCCAAAAAGACGGACAACTGGCCTCGCCTCCTCATTAGTCTCATTGTAAAAAAGCGGGGAGGGGCATTATTCTAGATAAAAAGACAAAGACATATAATAATCAACTGCAAGTGTAAACTTTGACCAGACCCTGAGATAAGCATATATAAAAAACATTTCTGAGGCACTTAGAGACATCTGAATACAGAGAGAATAGTAAATAAGATTAAAAGATTATTACTAATTTTCTAACTGTAACAATAGTATGGTATGGCTACATACAAGTATGTCCTTATTTTTTAGGCAATTCCTGCTAAAATATGTAAGAGTGAAGTATTACAATATTTGCAAGCTTTAAATGGTTATGCAAAACTGTAGATACATACGTGCATATGTACACAAAAGCACAGATGAGGCAAACAGAATTGTTTTTAAAGTACCAATAGTTAACATCCACGTGAGGACTAGAGATAACTACAGTACTATTCTTTGAACTTTTCTGAGTATTTAAAAATTTTTATGAATGAAAAAAGGCAGGTTACAAAAGAACATGCATCATATCAAATTTCTATTTAAATTTACAAATATTCACTTAAAAAATCTACAAGAATATACATGGCAAAGTGTTAAAATTGGTTATATCTCAGTAGCCGAATCATAGGTGATTATTAGTTTCTTCTTAATATTTCTTTGAACGGTCTGAGTATTTTATAAGGACTACGCATTACCTTCATATATTTGGAAAAAAACAAAAACTCCCTTAGAGAGCTTTGTAGGGAAAATTTGAGGGTAAACTGTTCATGTTTGGTACATGTTATGATTCATCATATTTGCTTCTCTTTTAAAAGAGATACTATGGCATGCTGATCCTTAAGACCAGAAAGAATGTGTTTTCAAAAGTGAGCTTCAAATGTTTTATAAGTCTTATTAAATTTAGTCTTACTACAAAAAGGTATCATTTTTAGATAATACATTTATAAGTAATGCCATAATAGTTTTTACACAGGTACTAAAAAGGTAAAGATCCTTTGAAATACCATTTTTTCCCAATCACTGAGTTGCTTATACATTGAGATCCTTTCTCTCAATGTTCTTTCCTTCATTTAGAATATCACTAACTCAAAAAAGTAAAAACAGGGGCGCCTGGGTGGCGCAGTCGGTTAAGCGTCCGGCTTCAGCCAGGTCACGATCTCACGGTCTGTGAGTTCGAGCCCCGTGTCAGGCTCTGGGCTGATGGCTCAGAGCCTGGAGCCTGTTTCCGATTCTATGTCTCCCTCTCTCTGCCCCTCCCCTGTTCATGCTCTGTCTCTCTCTGTCCCAAAAATAAATAAACGTTGAAAAAAAGTAAAAACAAAAAGCAAACAGACACCAACTTTCAATCTTCTTTCCAGAGGTGGAACCACCAAAGAATGATTCCCTTCTTTGTCTTCAAATAAGTCATCTTCATTGCAATCCAATGTTTCACTCTAAGAAACAAACAAAAAAAAATACTCTAAAACTGAAATTTTGAAATAAATTGAAAATTCATAGGATTAACAGAACACAAAGTTTATCCAAAGGGCAGTTTTCCATGTTACACACTCTTACATGAGACAAAAAAAATATGTATTTCCCCATCATTTCTTGTAACTAGAAAAAAATGACTATTATTACTACTACCACTGACCTAACACTTGTATACTGCTTCAAAAAGTATCAGCTTACTAGATTTTTTATAAAATCCCACAACTAGAGAAAATAGGAATTGTCCTCATTTTATTAAGAAAAAAAAAACAAGACTCGGATTTTTTTTTCCAGATATTTCATATAGGTCTGAAACTTCAGGGGTATTATTTCACTTTTGCCCAAGATCTTAAGATATTATGAAGTGTTACTTCTTTTAATAGAGCAGTTTCATTTTTATTCCTTAATTAATCCAATGTTATCATGTTTATCAGTATAAAATGTGAATTTTCAGAAGCAACAATAAAGGCAACTTACAGTATTACTATCACGTGAGTGAACACCAGATATACTATATTTCAAATTTATATCAAAAGTATAGTCAATTTGGGGGCACCTGAGTGGCTTAGTCGGTTAAGGGTTCAACTGCTTTTTTTTTAATGTTTATTTATTTTTGAGAAAGAGAGAGAGAGAGCAAGAGAGCAAGTGCAGGAGGGGCAGAGAGAGAGGGAGACAGAATCCTAAGCAGGTTCCAGACTCCAAGCTGTCAGCACAGAGCCTGATGTGGGGCTTGAACCCACAAACTGCAAGATCATGACCTGACAGACACTCAACCAACTGAGCCACCCAGGTGACCCAAGGGTCTGACTCTTGATTTTGGCTCAGGTCATGATCTCATGGTTGTGGCATCTAGCCCTGCATCTGGTGCTACCCTGACAGTGTGGAGCCTGCTTGGGATTCTTTCTCTCCCTCTCTCTGCCCCTTCCCCACTTGCTCATGTGCATGCACGCTCTCTCTCACTCTCAAAATAAATAAATATTTTTAAAAAGTATAGTCAATTCGTGTAACATTTATTGAAAGGAGATTCAATATATAATTTTAAAAAGTCAATGTATTTTTAAAGTTCAAAGAGTTTACTGTATGAAATTACAAATATTTAAATGCTAGGTCAAAAGCTTTAAAGTGCTCCAATGTTCAAAAATCGTTCTTAAAGTAATATATAAAAAGTACACATAACTTACTGAATAGTTTATGTTGCCAAGATCTGTTACTGTAAATGAACTCAGGCAATCTGAATTCAAGGAGTCCTGAAAAAGTAACAGTACTTGTTCAGTTCCAGCTCCTATGAAGTCATCTATCAGTACTGAGCTAATTTTTTCCCACTTAGCAGCAACCTGAAAGAGAGTGGAATAGAGAAGGAATAGAGAAAGAAAAAAAATCAGATGTGAAATAAACTAAATCCTTTTGTTGCATGTAGGTGTAATGTGTCATCTTCAATCTTATAAACAAGTAATGAAAATGGTAGTGTCAACACTAAAAACTAAAGATATTGGGGGATCAGAAAACATAGGAAGTTAAACAACAATTTTATAAATACCAAGGTACTTAAATTTAATATTTTATCAATGTTTGTCCAGGGTCTGTCATGTTCCTGATGTCTACATTAAAATTTTATTATAATTTATAAATTTGAACACTTCTCATGACAATTTTGGAAATTGTAACATTTCTCATGAATAACTCTAGTGAAGATTCTTTCTCCAACATGTTCAACGATGACCCTCATTCTCATAAGCCTTAGCAGGTATGTATTTGTGATCTGACCAATTACACAAGGAATTCAATTGCATTAGGTAACTAGACGGTAGTGGTAAACACTCAAAAGCTCTCAAAGCAGACTAACTTTTAAGAGTCAAGATGAACTTAATACCCTAAACCTTGGTGGAGAACATAGCCGCTATTAGGGACACAAAAGGGGATGGATCCTAATAGTGGGGCACCTAGAACCATCCCAGCCCACTGGAAAGTTGTGATCAGTTTATACCAAATCATGAGACCCAAAGTTTAAAACACAAGACAACTCCATAAAGGTCTCTAAAGCTTAAAGCTTCCAGAGCGGCCCCCCAGAAACTAATAGCATAGGGATCAGATACCCCTTATTCCTCAGGCAGAAAAGCTAAAACTCCCACTCAGAATCCTGGCATCAGTGCAGATACATCATCTAGATGACAGAGGGTGGCATGTATTAGAGTAAGACTATAAGACTTCAATCTATATAACCATGCATCAGTCTGCCCCACATAAGGCTAATTTCCAAAGCTGTGATTTTTCACTTATGTAGGGAGGAAGCTTATTCGTATACCCATATCTTCCCTTCCTCCCACCCTCACCATGAGTATCACGAAGTGCACTTAACTATATGAAGAGAGTAATAAGAATGTGCTCAACATGCAAATACCATAGAGCTATATACTCATGCTTGCACACACACATTTACAACCTACAGCTCTAGAATAGTGCTGCCAAAAGAAATATAGGAGTGGCAATGCAAGGCATATATACACTTTTAAGTTTTCCAATAGCCGATAAAAGAAAATTCTCTCAGAGTGCCTTGGGTGGCTCAGTCGGTTAAGCATGTGACTCTTGATTTCTGCTCAGGTCATGATCTCATGGTCCGTGAGCTTGAGCCCCACATCAGGCTCTGTGCTGAGAGCATGGGAGCCTGCTTGGGATTCTCTTTCTCTGCCCCTCCCCCACTCACTCTCTCAAATAACTAAACTTAGAAAAATGCCCATCTAATTGTCATATTAATAAAAACTAGAAATAGTTATATTAAAAGACAAATAAATATGCAATAATTGTAGCTATATATCTATATCCTTCCAAACAACTCAAAGGTTCTATGACTCAAAACAGCAAGGCAAAACCTTCATCAAGTAGCATTTGGAAAACTTTAAGAAATAAGAATGATGCACCATACATGATTTTAAGTGCAGTACTAATAATTGATTTGGATAATAAGATTTCAGGATAAGCTCTATGAAACATATAAATACTTAACAGATCCAAGACTACGCCAATTGAACGATTATGAAATTAAGTACTATACCTGAAAGTTCTTTTTCCAAACAGCACAAATGTCATTGGATTTAAAGGATACGATGAAAAGCTCTCCTCCACCTGAGTCCATAAGCTGAACTGCACAAGGATCTCCAAAGGGAAGCTGGCACACGCTTTTTGGCGTCCCATTTTGAAATGAAATCAGCTGATTCTTTCGAGTAAGGGCAATCAGAGACATTCTTAACTGGTTGTTGACATTCTCAGTTGCACAGACATGCACACAAGTTACCACACTGCTATAAGCAGGAGGGATAATGTATGCATCACTTATGACTTCTTCATTTTCAAGAGAGTATACACAAAATGTGGTCTTCCAAATTGCATAATCCGATTTTGAAAGCTTTTGGGTGCATCCTTCCTCAGATAAAAAACATGCCTGTGGTCCTAATAACACCATACCTAGATTTTCAATCTCCCCTGCCCACTGAACAGAGGAAAAATTAACAGACACAGTCATAACTTTGCGGTTTAGAGAAGAGATAAGGTAGAATTTTTCTGCACGTTTCCATAAAACTAAAGGGCCACTAAGGACCCTTACACCATCCTTCAACTCATGGCTTAGTCTAAAACTCAAACGTTTTTCAAATTTATTGGTACTGTGAAGAAACAGAAGAACATATCTGAAAGTGTTCTTTTTATTGCACTGTATCATAACATAAGGAAGATTAATTCCAATTCTGAAATCTGACACACAGTTGCAACACACAATTTTTAAATGAGAGTTTTTTTCCTTTAGCATAAAGAATCCAGTGGACTTCTGAATAAAGGCTCTTGCTCCTCTGTCAAATACCATTCTCCTGACTTGTAATATGGGTATTTCTGCAGGCCCTTTACCTGCAACATCTCCTTTAGACAATCGAAAAATAAGGACTTCCCCATTATAACACAAGAGACTTTCTTGTTCGTTAGATGACATTGTTTTCTAGTCATTCCACAATATCAAGTCTTCGTGTTGGTCCAATTTTCGAATGCAAATTGATTCCAGTTGATGCTTTTAAGCCTAAAAATGTAATGAGGAAAACTACCATCAAGTAGACAGTTGAAAAGAAAACATGTTAGAGAAATATCACATAGATAACTACAAATTTTATGAATATTTTTAAGATTTTTATGCTATCTTAACAACATTATGCTTATCAAAAAGCCCCATCCCAAATATTATCTCTGTACGTTAAAAAAAACACAGTTTGCAAACGATGCAAATAACCACATCACAAAAGATAACTGAATGTATTAACAGCATCTATTAGAATCTGTAGGTGGTCTAGGGGCGCCTGGGTGGCGCAGTCGGTTAAGCGTCCGACTTCAGCCAGGTCACGATCTCGCGGTCCGTGAGTTCGAGCCCCGCGTCAGGCTCTGGGCTGATGGCTCGGAGCCTGGAGCCTGTTTCCGATTCTGTGTCTCCCTCTCTCTCTGCCCCTCCCCCGTTCATGCTCTGTCTCTCTCTGTTCCAAAAATAAATAAACGTTGAAAAAAAAAATTTTTTTAAATAAAAAAAAAAAAAAGAATCTGTAGGTGGTCTATTGAAAGTGCCTGAAGACATTCTTTCTGGCTCAGGGAATTTCTTAAGGGTTCCACTTTTGTCTCTCTTTCAAACTTACCAACCTAATCTGGTTTCCCCATTTTCTTTTTTCCCCCATTTTCTACCCTGTGGACTCAAACCTGGGTTTTTCCTCTCAGCCTTAGCCTCTCTACAATGACAATTCAATGAGTCAATGATTCAAATTAAACTGGTACCACAGCCCAGGCACTTGGGGTCCTGCTTCCCTGAAACAGGAGCTCATACAGACTCTATAGTAAAAATGAAAAGCCCAGAAAGAAAAAGAGGAGACAGCATACCACGGTTTTAAAAAAATTCACCATAAGAGTAATAGAAATAAATTTTAAATCTTACTTTGCAAAAACAGTGCAGCTTTGACCTTAAGGAAGTCACTATTCCTATTCCAAGTAGAAAAAACTAGAGGATTAGTAACATTATAATAAACATAAGAATTAAATAATAGCTATCAGTTATTCAGGTTTACATGCCAGATACAAAACGTAACTTCATTTAATGCCTACAACTATTCTCTTAAAGTATTCTTATCATCACATCTTTCAACTGAGAAACAAAGGTCAGAAAACTTTCCAAGGTTACAAAATTAATTGGCAATGACACTAGATTCAGAAGAGGGGCTTCTGACTGCTGAGCCTACACTTTTAACTACTACACTGTCCTGGCATGCATCCCCCGTACTCTGAACACTGGTTATAAGTAAGGCAACTTGAGATAATTAGCAAAGTAGATTAAGAACAAAGGAACACACATGGTGTCACAAATGGCAAGATCTCATTCTTTTTTTATGGCTGAGTAATATTCCATTTATAGGTATCTATCTATCTATCTATCTATATGTTTTATACACACACACACACACACATCCCATATCCTCTTTATGCATTCATTTATCGATGGATACCTGAGACCTAGAGGATATTATATGAAGTAGAATAAGTCAGACAGAGAAAGATATATGTTGTAGGATTCAACTTATACATGGAATCTAAAAAATAAAATGAACAAACAAAAACATGACTCTTTAAATACAGAGAACTGGTGGTTGCCAGAGGGGATGTCATTGGGAAACGGGCAAAATAGAGGAAGGGGAATGAGAGGTACTAACTTATAAATAAGTCACGGAAATGAAAAGTACAGTCTAGGGAATATAGTCAATAATACTGAAATAACATTGTATGATGACTACACTTATAATGGTGAGCACTGAATAATGTATAGAATTGTTGAATCAATACTCTGTACACCTAAAACATATAACATGTCAATAATAATAAAATAATAAAAATAAAGTTAGAAAAAGAAAACATGCCAAATCTAACTGCAGAAAAAATTACAACAACAAAGGAACACCCCCTACACAGATCACAGCATGTAAGAGAAAGACGTTGATCTTTACTCAGTGGCTATATATGCAGACTCACTTCTTTAACAGCTACCAAATGCTCAGCATATGCTATGAATTGTACATCGCTGCAGAGCCTAGACAACCATGTGAATGGTGGGCCTGGCCAGCCTTTTACTAGATGCATGACTTTGGGCAAGTTACTTAATCCCTTGTGCCTGGTATCCACATATGATAGATAGGGTGTAGTAACAGTACTACCTCACAAGGTATTAAATTAACTAATATAACCCACTTAAAATAGAGCCTGGCACATGGAAAGTGCTCAATAAAGGTTAGCTGCTACCATTATCATTATCATCACCATCATGGCCAGCTCTGGTTTCTATAGTACCTAACCTTGGAAACATCAGAACAGTCGCATACTAACAGTTTTGGAACGCTGAAAGGTCCCTCTCCACTATAAATAACTCTAACTCATACTCTTTCTTTTCTACTTGCAGATCATTTACACCAGGAAATTCAACCATTTCAGATATAAAACTAGGTCATATGCAATTAAGCAATAATGTTCTCCTCTGTTGAATGAGAAACTCCAAAGGCTTAGGTCTTGTTCTTTTATTATAAAAATCTACCAAGAGTTCAAATAGAAAAAAAAGTATCACTGAACCATCTAAAAATTTAACTTAAGGCAGCATTTTATAGAAATAACTTTAATTTAGAGGCAATTCTATTAAAACAGACTAAATTAGTCAGCAACTACTTTCAAATTGGAGATGCCATAGCTTATTGTCGAATTTCCAAATACATCATTGGTTGTAGTTTTAAACAATGTTCATAAGTTCTTTGAAATCCCTTCCATTAAGAAGTGGCACTTAATTCTCCTCTCCCTCAGTGAGGGCTGGTCATTATGACTCACTCTTAGCCACGAGAATATGGCAGAAGGGACAATTTGAGACTTCCAAGACTGGGTCAGAGAGCACTGTGGCTTCCTCGTTGACCTGCCCCTTGGATCACCTGCAATGAGGAAAGCCACCTGCCATATTATTAAGACACTCAGGCATCCTCGTGGAGAGGTGCATACAGCAAGGGACTATGCTTCCTGCCAACAGTTAGCAAGGCCTCAGCCTTTGGCCAATGGCCATGTGAGTGAGCCTTCTTGGGATCAGATCTTGCAGCTCCTTGAGATGATTCAGACCCTTGGAGAGATTCTGAGCCAGAAGGATCAACCAAGCTATGCTGCTCCCAAATTCTTGATCCTCAGGAACTTTGAGATAATGTTTGCTGTTTTAAGCTAAGTTTGGGAATAATTTGTCATATAGTAACAGATAAATACATAGCTCCATGGTAATTGTTTAAGTTGATGATACTGTTTTTGAGAATTTCATGAAACCTATTACTTGAAGTAACTGGAGATACTGTATCATAATACAAACTAGCAGAAGTCACTGGCTTACTGGTTTGTTGTTAGGCAACTAACACAAAGATCTGGGACAGTAATATTACAAAGTAGTTTCAGCTGTCTCAGTAAAGAAGCTAAGTAGGTAAATCAAAGGTGTGGCTTTTACTTATGAAACTATCTTTTAGTTTAAAGAAATAAATATTGTATTACAACAAAATATATGAGTAATAATTGATTTAAAATTTCCCACAGACATGTCAGGTCTCTTAGATTTCTAAAAAAAGTTTCCTTTTTTCAAGCATTAAATGATATATATATATATTTTTTAGCATTAATACGATATAATCTGAGATAAAGATCTAAGAACTTGTCTTTTACTACCTACTTACATGAAAGGTTTTTCACTTTTCTTAATCATACTAAAAATAACCAAAAGTAACTTCTACACAGAAAAGGAATTTGGAAGACATGAGTGAGACCCTTAACACAGAGATAAGTAATAACATAACAGAGAAAAAGGGCTCAATAAAGGAAATTAGAAACATGCTTGATAGAATGAACAGTAGGCTGGAAGAAGCAGAGGAACGAATTAGTAATCTAGAAGAAAGTAATGGGAAGCAATCAAGCTGAACAAAAGAAAGAAAAAAGAATTATGCCAAATGAGGATAGAGACTTCAGGAACTCAGTGACTCCATCAAACGTACTACATTTGTTATTTTAGTATTAAGTATCACAACTAATGTTTAATCAACACAGTGCTCTGGTTCACCAATATCCAAGTGTGACAGAAGGAGAATCTGACTACTAAATAGTCAGCAGACTCTCCCCCTTTCCTAACTTTAGAGTATGTATTGTTGCATCTTAATAAAGTTATGACTTAAGAAAATCAGACCCCTTACATTCTGTTCTTTTAATGTTATCACCAAGTTCCTTAACCTAGAAACCACTATCTTCCAACTCTGTTCCAATTGCCACTATGGTAGTTCAGGCTTTCATCTCTCACTGAGGCTGAGGTAAAATCTTCTTAAATTGGTCTTCCTTACTCTAGTCTCTCTTCCCCTCCAATGTATTAATTTATTTATGCTACTTCAGTTATTGTCCAAAAACACAAACTTGATCTGGTAACTGTCCCCTAACTCAAAAACCTTGCATGTACCTTCTCCCCCTTTCTCAATAGATCTATGATCCTTAAGTTACTACCTGGAAAGATAGATGCTAAACATTGTGTATTGAACATATGAATGATGTTGAGATAAAGGTTGCAAACCATTGCTATAAAGTTTATCATGGCATTCAAAGCCCAGTTATAATCCTAATCCAACAGGCTTTTAGCATGAGCTCTTGGCAAAAAGAAAACTTATTCTCATGGATTCGGATTCAAATAGATTTAAATGACTGTAACATGAAATGTCTCTATTTTTAAATACTACTGCAAAAGCACGCACACTTTAAGTTATTTAAAATGGATCACCTTAAGAGTTAAAAATTAGAAGTTATTAATATATTTACTTATGAAGATAAATTTTTTTCTCAAACTTTCTATCATCTTCAAGACTTATTGAATTCACATACCTATGTACATCTATTTTAATTTATACCAATGCAACATCTGTTTAAAAGTTCTTAGCATATGTTCATAAAACAAACCTTTAAGTCTATGGAATAAATGGTAATTTATTTTTTTACAAAGAAATAATCTGGAACCAGGGGCGCCTGGGTGGCTCAGTCGGTTAAGTGTCCAACTTAATCTCGGCTCAGGTCATGATCTCAGTTTGTGAGTTTGAGCCCTGTATCAGGCTCTGTGCTGACAGTGTGGGTCCTAGCTGGGATTCTGTCTCTCCTTCTCTCTGCCCCTACCTGACTTATGTTCTCTCTCTCTCAAAATAAATAAACTTTAAAAAAAATTTTTAAAAGAAATAATCTGGAAACAACTGAAAATAAGATTCAACTTAGAAGTTCTAAAACCAGTATGAACAAGCTCTGATTAATCAAACCCTGATTATCAGGGCACCAGGCTTACTATTCCAGTCTCTAGGTCATCTGAATTTTTACTTACTTACCCTTACAATAATGGCTTACACTGTGGTGTCTTACACCCTTACAAGAGAAAAAAAAACAGGGTAAAACCAGTTAAGTTTTATCTCCCACTGTAGCTAATGGGAGCAGTGGGGGGGGGGGGGCCAGATTATTTATAAAATACTACACAATTAATTTGAGCGTTTCCTGTTCTGTATTACCATATATCAAAGTTGACTATGTATATTTGGTACATAAAATGAAAACAGATGAGTATACTAGGGAAATAATACACACTAACAGAAATATAGTAGATTGGCAATAAATTATCGCCCTCATCCACTCTTCCCTCCCAGCCTCCTATCAAATAAACAATGTTATTTTTAAATGCTAATAAATTCTTCTGGGTGTCATAAATTTCAGAACTCTTTAAATAAACTACCTGTCTGGTTGAGGAAGATCTTAAAAGAGCATATTATCTGCAGATAAAATCTAAAAATGTCTCTGAGAAACTGTATCAAGTATGACCAACAGAAAGTATCTTTGAAAAAAAAAAGGTAGAATTAAGACACCCCACTAAAAATTTCACCTAATATTAAACATAATTTTATAAGCATAATACCGATAGATGTACTTTTCCCAACGTATAGAACATTTACCCAAGTAAATCAACTTGGCTACAGAATAGGTCTGCTGTTAGTACGTTTTCCTACCTCTCTAACTAGAAATCATTTGTTGGAGCCTACCCAGAACCAAGCTCCATTTTCCCTTTTCCAAAACACATTAGTGCATCTGAAATGTAGGTGAAAGTGGGGGAATGGTGATCCACTAAGAGGATTAGGAAAGACTAAGTTAAAGATTTTCTATGTCATTACTTCTAACTTTCTCTAAGCAATGATAATCCACTGAAAGGTTTCAAAAACAGAAATCACGGAACTACACTTCTGAATTATAAAGATCTTGGTGACAGTGCTGACGATGGTGAAAGGTAAGAATGGAGGCAAAGCCATCAGTTTAGTTAGGAGATAATTATGAGTTCTTAAAGGGAGAGATGACTTTGGAAGGCAATTTGTCAGTCACCTGAAATACATACATCCATCAATTTCATTTGTAGACATGAACCCAGAGAAATAATCCTACATAATAATGCACAAAGATATTGCTCTAGAATGTTCACTGTGCTGTTACCTGTATTAAGAAAAAAAAGTAAAAACTTCCATGACCATCAATAGGGTAATGAATACATACAGATGGAATATCATACTATAGTTAACAGGAATGAATCAGATCTACATATACCGCCCTGGCTAGATTTCAAAAACTAAATGAAAAAAATTAAGCTACAGAAAAATGTATATATACTTGAGTACATTATTTATCTAAATCAAAACACATAAAACATTATTGGTTTTTTTTTTTTTTTGTTTACTTACAATTGCTACATTCCTGGAGTGCTTCTCTGTGCCAAGTGCTACTCTAAGCAGTTTGGACTTATTCCTCCCTACATCCTTATACTACAGGCAATATAATCCCCTTCTACAGATGGGGAAGCGGAGGCATGGAATTTAAGGACCTTCTCAAAGACCTCCAAATAGGAAGTAACAGAGCCAGGATTCAAACCCAGGCAGCCTGGTCCAAAATGTAAAAAGCAAAGATTCTGTAAAGATTCATGCCAAATTCCAACGACTGTTTATTCTGGAGGAGATAGGTATCAGGGTAGGGGAGTGGAGCCAGAGGGGGGCTGTAGCTAGAGCTGAAATGTTATTTTTAAACAAGGTATTCAACTAATTTTTAAACAAGGTGTCCATTTTTCCCCAAACACATTTTTAACACACTAAAAAAAAAAAAAAAAAAAAGGCTGGATATCGTGGTTGACTATAGATGGTGGAAATATGGGGGCATTTCTTTGTAGTTTTCAGGATCTTTCAGTTTTTTAAAAAAGGCAGCGTTAGGGGCGCCTGGGTGGCACAGTCGGTTAAGCGTCCGACTTCAGCCAGGTCACGATCTCGCGGTCCGTGAGTTCGAGCCCCGTGTCGGGCTCTGGGCTGACGGCTCAGAGCCTGGAGCCTGTTTCCGATTCTGTGTCTCCCTCTCTCTCTGCCCCTCCCCCGTTCATGCTCTGTCTCTCTCTGTCCCAAAAATAAATAAACGTTGAAAAAAAAAAAAGGCAGCGTTATCGAACACAAAACGATTTCTTTTCCATTTTTTTGGCCGACAACCATAAAATTGTTCCAGGGCCCTATAAACCTAAATCTTTCTCAAGTTTGGCCCTTAAGGTCATTTTGCCCTGGGTAACTGCCGTAAGGGCTGCCCTATGCATTGCAGGCTATTTAGCAATACCCACTAGATGGCCAGTAGCTGGTCCCTGCCCCATTATTACAACCAAAACTGTCTCCAGACACTGCCAAATGTCTCCTAGGAGATAAAACTGCCCCCGGTTGAGAACTAGCTTAATAAACTGTAAGGTGCTTTACATCTTTTAACTTTCTATAACTGCTCTAGTTTAAAGGTTTCAAAAACATAATCCGTGATAAATTTCTCACACTCCAAGTGGGAAAGATGCGGCGGGGTGAAGAAAGCTTGAAGCGAAAAAATCCAATACGGCAAGCACTTAAAATCTAGTCATCATTCCACAGAATGACGGCCATAGGCCCCGGCAAGCTCGTTTCCATCCCCTTACTCCGCAAAGAGGGCACAAGGGGGGGCCAACCCAGCTCTGCCGCCCGGCCCCGCGAAGGCCAGGGGAAGGTGTGGGACGACGCGCCTGCCATACCTGAGCCCGCGCGTCCTGAGTCCGACAGGCGCCACGTTCCCGACGCCCCAGGCGGGCGCAGCGTCCCTCGGCTCCAAACCTCCCGCCCGCGCGCTGCATCCTGGGAGGTCGGGGCCGGAGGCTGCGTCGAGAGCAGAGGAGGCGGGGCGCGCGGAGCCTGCGGAGCCTGCCCGGAGACGGTTGCCAAGGGAGGCTGAGGGGGCGGGGCCTCCAGGGAAGGTTGTGAAAGAGAGGGGCAGGCGGAGCTTGCTCGGGCGGAGCTCGGCGCTGTAAGCTCCCGTGATCCGGCGGTAGGCGGAGGCGGGTCCGCAGTGCAGGGGCTGTCTGAGGGAGCGGAGCCCGCACCAGAAGCTAATGGAAAGCCAGGCTAAGCTCCTGGTCCCGCCTCCAGACCCAAGCGGCCGCATCAGATTGGGCAGCGCGGCGACGCTTCCGCCCGCCTCCCGGTGTCACGCGACGGTCTCCACCTCCCGCCCTTCCCTCTCTACCTCCCGGCCCTCCCGGCCAGTGATGAGATATTCGGACAGGTGGGGAAGTGGCCACGGCAATCGAAATCACGTCCACGAGCGCGACCATGGCCGAGGTGAGGAGCCGACCGCACTGCTGCCGTCCCCCCCCCCTCCCCTAGATCCGGAAGCTTCCTCTGAAGTCCGGGGGCCGTGCCCCCAAGTGCAGGTGGGCTGGGCTGAAGGGAAGCGGGATGGTGTGCGTGGTGTCTAAGCGTCCCTTCGTGTCTCCCTTTCAGTGTCACACCCAGAATAAAGCCAAGCTCGTCTCTGAGACCCGACGGAGATTCGAAGCTGATTATGTGACAGGTGGGTACCGCGTTCTCGGTGTTGAGGCAGGTAGGCAATGAGCGTCCCCAACTTTCCGAAGGTGTTGGCGGGCGTCTCTGTGGGAGGCTTTAGGGACCCTTTCGACCCTCACAGGGATGAGGCCCTGCACGTTTCCAAGGTTTTCTTCTAACATCCCATGCACGGTGGCTCCAATGGGGCAGGTGATACGCCCATTGCTTCCTGAAGGGTTAATGTAAGTTAGAAATTGGTGAGTTTCTAGCATCTCAAGTTTATGGAACTTGGAGAACACTTGCAAGGCCCACGGCACGGGTGACACCGTACAGTGCACAGTTTCTGTGCTGACCTTTCACCAGCAACAATAGAGAAAAAAACGTGGAAACTGCCGTAATGCTATTCACGTGTACTTAATTGGGGATACAAATTCCTTGGATACTTGGCCTAATTCCACTTCATACTACCCAGTATGCTACCCACGGAGCAGCCCTCCAGTACTGGAACAAGTTCTCTGTCATACCGCACTGTACCTAGCAAAGTACCTGTGAGTCCAGAATTGATTCATTGGTTGAATACTATGTGTTCATGTGGTTGAACAGATGTCCCAGATACTTGAAACTGATGGCTTAATCCTTGTACAGTCATTTTTAAAAACTTACAGGGGCGCCTGGGTGGCTCAGTCGGTTAAGCGGCCGACTTCGGCTCAGGTCATGATCTCGAGGTCCGTGAGTTCGAGCCCCGCGTCGGGCTCTGTGCTTACAGCTCAGATCCTGGAGCCTGTTTCAGATTCTGTGTCTCCCTCTCTCTGACCCTCCCCCGTTCATGCTCTGTCTCTCTCTGTCTCAAAAATAAATAAACGTTAAAAAAAAATTTAAAAAAAAAACCTTACAGGATAATGTGTTATAAACGTGGAATAAATATTTGAATCCTGACTCTGCCACTTAATAGCTTAGTTGTCTTTTCTAAGCCCCGGTTTCCATATCTGTGAAACGTGAATAATTACGTTAGGAGGATTAACTGAAAAAGCATATATCAAACTGTCTACCATGGGGTTAACCTATTGCAAGCTCTCAACAACTGTTTTGTCTGCATAATCACTTTGACTGCTGTGGAAGGGGTTAAGCTTCTGCATCTTGAGGGCTCAGCAGAGGTTCTCTGCAACTTTAGACTGCCCTAGATTAAATGTCAGTTGATGACCTAGAATAAATAAGGAAATGTGTTCCAAATAACCTGGTCAGTAAATCTTTTTTCATCCTCCCTGTCAATTTTCTTCACATCCCAAACTTTGCACTAGAGAGTTGCAAAAGCACTCGATTCACTTTTAGCCCAGAGATCTCATGTCTAATAATATAGCTGGTTCCAGTAAAGAGATAATTCTAAAATTGCTTTCTGTAGAGATGTAATTCTTACAGTCACATGGTTTATAGTATTTTAAGAAGTAATCCAGAACTTGACCTAATGTGCTCGTGGCTCCCCAATAGCCATGTACTCACCCAAAGGAGGAAGCAGAATATGTGTGTGTGTGTGTGTGTGTGTGTGTGTGTGTGTGTAGTCAGAAAAATGTAGCAATAGACAAGATCTCAAAAGTCATCTTGGTCCAACCTTCTCATTTTTAAAATGAAGAAAGATCTAGAGAGATTAAGTGATTTGCTCCAAATCCTTGGTGTTAGTGGCTAGGCCTGGGCTTGTGCTCAAGTTTTCTCAATTTCACTACAGTGAAAATCTTTGGCAACACCAGCATGTCAAATTGGATTGTGTCACTCCCCAACTTGAAACCCTTCAGTACCTTCCCACTGTGTCTAGAATGAAAATCTCGGTTCTTTATGGTGGCCTGCACAGCAAGGCCCTGCATGCTGTAGCTGCTGCCCCCCCCAATCCTAATCCGTAACTACTCTCTTCGCTTAGTACAGATTTCACCACTGCCCACAGTCAGAAACATATCACATCTTGCAATCTACTACGCATGAACACATAACCGAAGCAAAAGTTCATTCAAGAATACTTATTCTGAAAACCTAGGACTCCCTGGTGCAGTGACCCACAAAATTGACATCACAACCTATGCGACCCACAGTTTGAAAAACACGACCAGCCACACTGCGTCTCTTATGTTCTTCAAACAGACTGAATCTGTGTTTATCTCGGGAGCTCTCCACTTCTCTTTGTTTGGAAGGCTCTTGCCCAGATAGTGTGTATGGCTGGGACCATTTTTTTTTCTTTCCCATCTTGGTTTAAATATCTCTGAGAGACCTTTCCTGATTATTAAATAGCCTCCCTGTCTTGTTTGTCTCCTTCACAGCTCTTACCATAACCTGTAATTATCATGTTCGTTTGTTTACTCGCTTACTGTTCATTTCGTCCGATGGAATGTGTTTGGGTCTAGGGCAACCTGTGGACGTGGAGGGCAGGGTCTGACTCACCTCAGTATACCTAACACAGTTTTCAATATATACTCAATATAGCAATGCTTAAATGTATACATGGGGAGATTAATCCAAGTCTGCATTATGAGTAGTCCGAACTGGCTCCCCACCCCCGCCAAAATCTGACAAAGAACAGCCCTCACAATACATTTCATAAAGACAAGCATTATTTCAAAGTAAAACACTTTATAGGCAGGGTTTTGTCCTTAAATATACACGCTTGGGTATGTGTGAATACACGTGACGTGTGAGTGGGGCATCTTGCACAGCTGTTGTAAATACTAATTCAATTTTAAAGACTTGCACGGGAAAGGAAAAATAAAAATCTTTAAAGATTTTCTAAAGTTTGAGTTTCCTGAGATACTGCATCAGGTAAAGGAAAAGTAGGAAAGTGGTAAAAAGGGGTTTTTGATCTGCTTGTGTTTGCCCTTTCAGGTTTACTTTTTAGAAATTAACTCAAGTGCTTAGAGAACAGGCACTTTTCTTCTATCTCTGTCTTTCATTTCACCCTATTATCATTAGCAATGTTTTCAGAAGAGACTTAAGGCTGACTTAAGCAAACAAATGTGATATTTTTCCTAAAGGAAAGTATTATCTGCAAATATGTCACTTTAAGCACTGGCTGTACTCCAGAAACTCTTTTGGAGGTAGGTTCTTGGGAATTCCAAGCACATTTTTGTTTCCATGGAAATTAAGTTACCAATTATGGATAGATTTGTGGCTGGCAAAAAGAATAAAAGTCCATAATCGTTTCATGCATTACAAATGGTCCTTTTTTCTGTCATTGTTTCTGTGAGAAATTCCACACAAAGTCTCAAATAAGAAACGTTTCCCATTCTGTCTTCCTCCTTCTTGTGGCAAAGGCAAGAGACTACTCCCTTGTGACAGTAATTTATTTGGTTCCTCAAATACTCATTATGTGCTTATTTCTGGGAAGCAGTGTGTCAATATTAGAAAAAGAACTGAAGACAGATAGAGCCCCTTCCTGAACTTACAATCCAGTAGAGGCGTTAAAACAGGCTAACTGTTAGAGTTCAGGCAAATTGTGTCAAGAGGAATAAGGGTGCTAAAATTTCTGTAGAAGTCAAAGACAAGGAAAAGATCACATCTGATCGGGGTGATTGGGTTAGCACAAAGTGAGAAAAAACTTCATAGAAAACGTGGTGTTTCTCATGAACTTTGGAAGATGGTAGAACTTGGCCCGGTGGAGAAAGTGATCCAGATGGATCAAATAGTCTGAGCTGTAGTGAGAAGGCGCAGGGCATGTTGGGGAAGCCATGGGAAGTCCGCTTTGATGAGCTTTAATGGGGGGGGGGGGGTGAGCACATCCGCTAAAAACAGTGGGAATGTACCATGGAGAGCCTTGAACAAAAGCAAAGTGTGTGTACCCAAGTGAGTTTGGAGAACATTTGAAAGGTTGGTGGGTTTTCTTATTTTAGCTTTGTTTCTTGACTTCCCAAATGTGTGAATTTATTTAAATGAATTTGGATCATACCAAAAAGTCATACCATAAGCTTACCATCCAGAGATGGCTCTGCTAACAGTAGATGCAGTTTTTTTCTGGTCTTTTTTTTCCATGCATTAAAAAAGTAGTTAAAAGGCTATTGTGTGTGTACTTTTAGGGCTTGCATTGTTTTATTGACACGATCAAATTTATTTCCCCATATGGATGAAGTAAGCATTTAATACTTAGTCCCCTAAGTAAAAGATAATTTTCTTTTATCTTCAATACTCCCTATTTGGATATGTAGATTCTTTCCAGTTGTTAATACAGCTTTTTGTACGGTAGTTCAGGTGGCTTCCTTAAGATTCATGTCTAGAAGTAGAATTATTGGTTTCAAGAGTGTGACTGTTTTTAAGACACTTCATCTGCGTGCTAACTTTTCCTCCCCAGAAGTCACACCAAGATTTATTCCCACCACCAGGTGTGAAAGTGTTAGTCTTCCCACAGCCTTCCCCATGTATAGTGTCATCATTTCTTAACTGATGGTTATTTTAGTTTGCATCTGGTTACTAGTGAGAGTAACCTACTTTTCATATATTTACATCGATTTGTAGTTTCAATTTTTTTTTCATCACTGTGGCTTTTAAAATTGGTTTGGACTTGTTTCACTTTCACTTTTTTCATTTTTTGAATGTATTCAAAATTATCCATTCCTTTGTGGTTTCTTTCATTGCTGTTAAATAATTTTCTTTCCGATAATTTTCTAGTCCTTTAATTTTTGTTTTGTTTAGCTTATTATTGTTTTAAGTTTATTTTGAGAGACAGAGCGCATGCATGCATGCACACAAGTGGGGGAGAGGTAGAACGAGAGGGAGGGAGGGAGAATCCCAAGCAGGCTCTGCACTGTCAGCCCAGAGTCTGACGCGGGGCTCTAACTCACAAACCATGAGATCATGACTTGAGCCGAAATCCAGAGTTGGATGCTTAGGCAACTGAGACACCCAGGTGCCCCTGTCTTGGCTTATTATTTTTTATAATTTGAAATCTCTTTTAAGTACAGATTGTATAAATCATGAATAGAGTAAACACCTATACACTTACCACTCAGCCAAAGAAACAGAACTTCCTGTGTACCCCCAGCCCTGCCACTCAGGGGCGGCTGCTTGTCCTGCATTTGCTGTTACTCATTCTCTTGCTTTTCATTAGCTTTACCACCTGTGACGTATTCCACATCAGTCCTTTATTAAGTTTACCTGTTTTTAAACTCTAGAAGATGAATGTATTTCTCCATGATTCGCTTCTCTAACTCACGAGTCATCTGTATTATCAAACGTAAGTGTGCTTGAGTCCTTTTTATACCCGTGTAATAGTGCATGGAATGAAAATACCAGTTGATGGATTTGGGGTTGTGTCTAAGTTTTGCTACTATGTGCAGTGCTGCTCCAAACGTTCTTTTTTTAAAAAAATGTTTTAATGTTTATTTTTGAGAGAGAGAGAGACACACACACACACACACACACACAGAGTGCAAGCCGGGGAGGGGCAGAGAGAGAGGAAGACACAGAATCCGAAGCAGGCCCCAGGCTCCAAGCTGTCAGCACAGAGCCCGACGCGGGGCTCCAACTCACAAACCTCGAGATCATGGCCTGAAGTCGGACGCTTAACCAACTGAGCCACGCAGGCGGCCCAAAGAGTCTTAAAGATCTCTGATGCCTAGACTTTCTCTAAGGCATCAGTTCTCAGAGTTGGCCCAGGAACTGTAGTTCCTGGAGACCATTTCAAGGAGCTTGAGAATTCAAAACTACTTTTACAATAACACCAAAACATCATTTTCCTTTCTCACTGTCCTTCTCTCACAAGCATACAGTGGCATTTTCCAGAGGTCACATGGCATGTGATGATGTCATTGCTCTGACAGCTGATAGAACATGTGCTTTTGTGTTGTCATGTGTAAAACTTTCAGTTCTAATACTTAATGGAGTAATTACGCGTATAATCCACATAAACTAAAAAGCTCTTTAGAGCCCTCAGTTATTTTCAAGAGTATTAAAGGGGTCCTGAGACCGTGAAGTTTGAGAACTTTCTGCTGTAGGGTTTGTGCCCAACAGCAAAATGTGTGGGTCATAGATGAGGCACCTGTTCAACTTTATTCGGTAATGCTGAACAGTTTCCCAAAGTGATTGCACCGGTTTTCATTTAAACCAGCAGTTTGTGAATGCCCTTGTTTTTCCCCCACTCTAAAATTTGGTGTGTGTTTGTTGTTAATTGCTGCCCATCTGATTAGGGTGTAGGGATAGCTCATTGTGGTTTTAATTGCCTTGCTTTGAGTACCAGTGAGATTGAGCATTTCTTCCTATCTTTATGGGCCATTTGGTTTCTGTGAAAATCACTTCTTCAGGCTCTTCTTGGCCCTTTGTTCCTCCATGTAAATTATAGAATCAGCCTATCATGTTTCTGCAAAAAAACACAAACAAACCCACAACTGACATTGGGATTTTGAATGAAATTGTGTTAAATCAGAAGACCAGTTCTGGGAGACTTGACCTCATCATGATTGGGTCTTCCTATCTAAGAACTGGTATATCTCTGCTAAACACTTCCTTGTTGAAAGATTTATAATTTTCTCCAAAGAAGTTAAGTCACTTCTGTTAAATTTATTCCCAGATACTTTACGTGTTATGTATTTGTGGTTGTTTAAATGGTATTTCTTAAGAATTTTCTAAATGATTGTTTCTGGTTAGCAGAAAGTACATTTGACTTTTTTACATTGATATTGAATTCAAAAACCTTACCAGCTCTCACTAATTTCAATAAGTTATCTCTAGATTAGTTTGGAATTTCTTGGGGTGGGCGGGTGAGAAAGAGAGGGAGAGAGAATCTTTGTATCTGCAATACCCCAGCTCCATTTCGAGCTAGCATATGGTGGGAGACCACAGATTAATTAGTCCTCATAACTAATGAGTTATATATTAACCTCCAAGAGTGGAGGCCTTTAAAAGGCAGGCAGATAGACACTTGAAGTTTCTTAAATTTTGTTCCACGTTTATAACATTCTCAAGGTTAACATTTTAACATTGTCATGATCAGAATAAGAGGAAAAGATTTTAAGAGTTTGTCAATTTTTGTCCTTGTTTTCCATATCTAAAAATACCAAGCCCCTGTCGTGGAGAATATAAGGTTGTAACTTTGCAGGGAGACTTGAGCGGTAAATGGGTGATGGGGTAGGGAATTGATAGACCTGCTGATTTGTGTATCTTTATTCTCAGTAATAACTTTGATCAGTGCTTGGCAAACATTTTTTTTTAACTCATCTCTTTAAGTTGTTGATACCTTCTCTTCTTCATATATGTTCATCCCAAATGTTTAGTGAGATTATGCACCTTTAGAGATTATGACTAGTACACTGTCATTCCTAACATGTCACTTGTATTTAGTCAACTATTTGAAAAGCTTGCATGCAAAGAGGGGTCTGTTTACCAAATCTGTGTCCTCTGGGTGGTGGAGTGCATGAATGATTTTTCATCGCTGAAAATTTTAATCTCTCATCCAAGTTTGGTTTGATTAGATCTCAAGGAGATGGAGTAGAGCTCACAGAAATTATAATTTTTTCCCCCTTGCAGTTGTTCATCCAGGAAAGGGAGGACAAAAATTTGCTGCATTTCAATCCAAACTGTTTTCAGCAGAATTTGTGTTGACCTTAGAGATTTGGCATGTATGTATAGAATGTGTTTGACATTAGTTACTTTATATATATAATATATATATAATTAGTTTTATATATATATATAATATATATATACTTTATATATGTAATATGTATATATAGTTACTTTATATATATATATAATATATATATAATATACTATATATATATAGTAGTAGGGCCATGACTTGCAGAAGATTTTCTTTTCCCATTATACTGCTATATATTCACTGACATAGGACATTCATAGACAGTTTTTAAGTTATTGTACAGGCAATTACTCTATACCCAGATCATTGGAGGAAAAAAAATCAGAACTGTGTAAGACAAAATAAAAGACATGAGAAACCCCATATACATCCAGAAGGAAAAAGAGACCGTGCTGTTGGAAGGTAAAATAGTTGACAGTTTGCCAGAGTTTAAAAAAGACATTAAATCCTCCGGTGTGGGGGGCGCCTGGGTGGCGCAATCGGTTAAGCGTCCGACTTCAGCCAGGTCACGATCTCGCGGTCCGGGAGTTCGAGCCCCACGTCAGGCTCTGGGCTGATGGCTCGGAGCCTGGAGCCTGTTTCCGATTCTGTGTCTCCCTTTCTCTCTGCCCCTCCCCCGTTCATGCTCTGTCTCTCTCTGTCCCAAAAATAAATAAAAACGTTGAAAAAAAATTAAAAAAAAAAAAATCCTCCGGTGTGGGGCACCTGGGTGGCTTAGTCGGTTAAGCATCCGACTCTTGATTTCGGCTCAGGTCACGATCTCACGGTTTGTGGGTTCAAGCCCCACATTGTGCTCCACGCTGACCGTGTGGAGCCTGCTTGGGACTCTCTCTCTTTCTCTCCATCTCTCTCTCTCTCTCTCTGTCTCTCTCAAAAAACTTAAAACAACAATAAATCCTCAGGTTAAAAAAGCATGATAAGATCTGAGCATCATGAAGGAAAAAGAAATTATTCCCTAGGCATATCATAGTGAAACTGTCAAAACACCACAAAGAAAAAAAATCAGACAACCAGAAAGAAGTGACAGATTGTCTGCAAAGGAACAGAAATCAGACTGCTATTTGATTTCTCCTCAGCAGCAGTTAATGCCAGGTAACAGTGAAATAATTTCCTGAAAATGCTAAGGGAGGTAACTGCCCATTTAGAATATTTAGTCAAAGGTGAGGGTAAATTCTTTTAGGATATGCAAAGAATGACAGTCCATCTCTAATAAAAAATTACTAGACTACTTCATGAATAAGAATATAGAACCTGGAAAGAGGCAGAAAGATCCAGAAACAACGAAAAGCAAAGAAATGGGTAAATAAATCAGTAAAGAAAAAAAAATCCAAATGTTAATAGTAAAAAAATTTTTAACAGTATTGGCAGGTGTAGGGAGGTTGGAAGGACTTGAATTATTTAGAAGGAAGGTAGAGATAATTAACTGTAGATTTTGTCAATAAAATGAATATTTCAATGAAGGGTAACCACTGAGCTCCAGAAATAAATATTTAATTTCCAAGCTATGGAGGGATGAAAAGGTGAATCTCTCCAGCGGGAAGTGTGAAAGGAGAAAAACAGCATAGGAACTAGAAAAGACAGTAAGACAGCAAAATAACCCCAACTTTATCACCTTACCATAAACGTAAACCAATTCATACTTATTAACAGAGCAGATTTTTACAACCTTAATTGCATTCTACTTACAAAACACTAAATTTATTAAATTTATTAAAATTAATGCAGAAAACTTGAAAATAAGGAGATGGAAAAAAGTGTCCAAAACAAATACTAACCAAAAGTGATACTGTGTTGGCTGCACTTTTGTTAGATGAAATATTTAGAATGAAAAACATCAGTACATTTCAAAAGGGATTCTACTGTTGATAAATGGAACCCTGAAAAGGTATTGCATTTAGGAATTAACAACATAAAATAGTGTCTCACCATATAGCCTTCAAATACATAAAGCGAACGCTCCCAGAATTATGAGAGAAATTCAAGAAATCCACAAACATGTTGAATGGTTTTAACAAACCTTTCACAAATACACAGAACAAGCAGGCAAGAAAGCCTTAAGATGTTAGATTTTATGAAAAATGTTTTTTTGTTGTGTTAAGCAAACTCTACCCCCAACGTGGGGCTGAAACTCATGACCCAGAGATCAAGAGTCACATGCTCTACTGACTGAGCCAGCTGGGCTCCCCAAGACTTTAGACTTTCATTTAACACAACGAGCAAAGTTGATCATAGATTCATACATGTATATGTGTGTGTATAAATGTATAGTCTCTCCTGCCCAATAGAGAATATATATACTTTAGAAAATATAGGGGCACCTGGGTGGCTCAGTCGGTAAGCACCCAACTTCGGCTCAGGTCATGATCTCTCAATTTGGGGATTCATGCCCCGCGTCGGGCTCTGTGCTGACAGCTCAGAGTCTAGAGCCTGCTTCAGATTCTGTGTCCCCCTCTCTCTGTCCCTTCCTCCCTTGTGCTCTCTTTCTCAAAAATAAATACATAAACTTAAAAAAAAGAAAATATATTTGTTCTCTTGTAGCTTTTGCAAACATTCACCACATATTAGGTCATAAAGGAAGTCTCAGAAATTCCAAAGCAGCTAGATCACACATACCGTGTTTTTATGCCATTAGGCAACTATGTTAGAAGTCACAAATCCCGGGTTTCAGCCCCAACAAAAACACAAGAGAAAAAGAAAAAAAGTCAAACAGGTACTCAAAAATCAAATGTTAGGAAACGAAAATAACATACCTTTAAATAACCCACGGGTTAACAACTTCCCAGTAATGTGTGTAATTCTTACCTCTGCTAAATAACCATTGGTTAAAGAAGATATCACAATGGAAATTATTAAACAGTTAAAGCTGAGCAGAATATCTGTGGTCTTTCATTCATTAGAAAACAAGGCCCCCATAAAAATCAGCAATAGATTCAATTCAAGGAGCTACAACATGAACATGAATAAATTTACAGAGAAAGTAGAAGGAAAGAAATAGGAGCAGATATTCATGGTATAGGAAAGAAGATAGTAGAATAAACTTCAGTTGGGTTTTTTTAATGTCTGTTTGTTTATTTTGAGAGAGAGAGGGAGAGAGAGAAAATCCCAAGCAGGCTCCATGCTGACAGTGCAGAGCCCCATGCGTGGCTGAAACCCAGGAACCTGGAGATCATGACCTGAGCCAAAACCAAGAGTCAGACCCACTGAGCCACCTAGGTGCCCTAAGCTGTTTTTTTGAAAGGACTGGTGAAACAGACAAACCTAGGATGACTGATTAATACAAAGGGATGAATGCAAAGACTTACACTGGGAGCAAACAGCAGACAGAATTATAGATGTGGTGGAGAGTTTTTTTAAAAATCCTGAGAGAATACAATCACCAGCCTTATCATAGTAAGTTATAAAACTTAGAGTAAGTGCAAAGCTTTCTGGAGAAAAGAAAAATGACCTCAAATTGTCTCAATTAGAAGTAAAAAACATAAATAGATCAGTGAGTATTCAAGAAGTTGAGTTGGGAGCCATAGATTTCTACCACTGTCCCCATCACAGAGATACACATGTACACATGAAGCCCAAGCAGTTTTGCTGGTCCCAGGAATGCAAAGATGATTCACGATCAGAAAATGCAGCAGAGGAATGTACCACATTAAAAAAATGCTTTCCAATAAAATTTTTGACTAGGTACAGTTCACCAATAAAAATCACATAAAAAGGTAAACATTGTGGGGCACCTGGGTGGCTCAGTCGGTGAAGCGTCTGAGTCTTGATTTTGGCTCAGGTCATGATCTCAAGTTTTGTGAGATTGAGCCCTGCTTTGGGCTCCATGCTGACAATGAGGAGCCTGTTTGGGATTCCCTCCCTCCCTCCCTCCCTCCCTCCCTCTCTCTCTCTCTCTCTCTCTCTCTCTCTCTCTCTCTCTCTGCCCCTCCCATGTGCTCTCTCTCAAAATAAAAAAAAAGGTAAACATCAGACATCTTTCACCTCATGTGCCTCATCAGTCCCTTCCCTTTTCCCTTGATCTAACTGAATTTGTTTTTTCTTTTTTCCATACTTATTTGAGCAAATACAAATATGTATGCATTAACAAAATGAGGGAAAAATGTTTATTTCAATAAAGGTAGAAACCACACTGGCTATAATTCAACTTTATATAAAGCAGGCAAAACTTGTAGCAAAGGAAAACTTTCTGTAAGTGTATCTTCTAAAAACCTACAGCAAATGTTATGTTTAACTGTGAAACTTGAAAATACTTCCCATAAAGTCAAGGGCAAGACAGTGATCTTCACTATTATTTCTAAAATTCTAGAGTATATAAAATAACCTAGTTATCAGTATGGCAAGGAAAATAAGAGGTATGAAGTTTTCCTTTCTGGTTATTATTGGCTCAAGATAGCAACACAGAAACCTCTAAATCTAATAGAAGACATTTGCAACATTTTTTCTTTTTTTGAGAAAATTATAAAATATTACTAAACATCAAAGGAAGACCTGAATAAATAAACGAAGGTATATCTCATCTAAGATAGAAAACTCCTCCCCTCTCTACAACAGACCAGTTTTTTCTATAGACCTCCAGCTGAGGGTGGTTTTTGTATTTTTAAAGGGTTGCTGGGGAAAAAAAAAAAAAAAGGGCAGCAACAGCAGCCATCTGTGGCCTTGAAAGTCTAAGGTATTTGGATATTTACCATCTAGCCCTTTACCAAAAGCTTGCCCGCACCTGTAATAGACTGGTGGTTCTCGAAATGTTGGTCTCTGGACCAGCAGTGTCCGCATCCTGTATGAACTTGGTACAAATATGGAGTCTTGGTTCCCACCCATGAATTAGGCACTCTGGGAGTGGGGTCCAATAATTCCTTTTTAAACAAGCCCCCCTGGTGATCCTGACTGGTGCTGAAGTTTGAGAATTACTGGTGTAGGCCAGTGGCTTAATCCCTTTTTTAAGAGATCACCTGCTTCTCAGTCTCTCACCAGATAGCTTCATAGGAAAGCAGAGATTTAGGGTAGGTTGCGGCCTACTAACAGAGGATGGCCTTAAGGGAATATTTTGTTATTTCAGCTTGATGGCTCCCATTGTTGACATTAACGCAGTCCAGCCAGTAGAAATGGTCCAGCTAATACAGATGCCATTTCAGGGCCCTACCAGGACTTTCAAGTTGGTCAGTGCTCCAAGTCCTGGAGAAATAAGAGGTTCTAAATTACTATAATGTTTCACAGCTATGTGTTTGCTGCTTTTGAACATCATTATGCTGTCCAGTTCATCACTGTTCTCTAGTTTTCATTATCAGAATACTTTTGTATTTTTTCCAACCTTTATCTAAACTGCAGGCACATTTATAATCACTACAGTATACTTCTAAGATTTTCTCAACTGACTAATAGGTCAGTGAGAATTTAGTCTTCTATTAATGGGTATAATTCTACCTTACATTAATCACAATTCATTTATATATTATTTAAACTTTGGGGGATGTTCTTGATCTTCATAGGACGATGGGTAGACAGACCTCATCTCTATTTCACCGAGAAGAAAATCAGGCCTAGAGCAGCTGGCTCGGTCCCTCTACGTGGTTTTAGTAGCATGGGTCTTCAGACTCCCATCACTCTGCCCTGTATACTGAATCTGGCGAGACGTTTTTTCATGTTTTTTAACTTTTAAAACACAGTTCTAGAGGTGCCCGGGTGGCTCCGTCAGTTAAGCGCCTGACTCTTTGATTTTGGTTCAGGTCATGATCTCGTGGTTCATGAGATTGAGCCCTTGTGTCGGGCTCTGCCCTGATAGCGCGGCGCCTGCTTGGGACTCTCTCTCCCTCTCTCTCTCTGCTTCTCCCTTGCTCGAGTGTGTGTACTTTCTCCCTCTCTCTCTCTCTCAAATAAATAAATAGAACCCACCACCCAAGATTAATGTTGGTTTGCAATGAAAGTTTTCAGTGGTTCACAGAAAGATGAAAGGTATTATGGGAATATATATGTATACGTACATGTATGTATATAAAACTAATCTCTTCTTCCTCTTTATGCTTTAATTATCAAGAGGTAAAAGTCTCTCAAAACAGTGTCCTCAGTAGGTGGGGGGCAGACGTGTGTACACAAATACATGTTTTGGGAGCTGTAGTTTCCTTTTGAGTGTACATCTTTAGTTTATTCCTGTAACATCTCTTTTTGCCAGAGGACTAGTTTTCTGAAAACTACCTCACACTTGCAGGTTCAGTTGCGCTGGTGCAGTATTTGAAAGCAGCAAATTATGTTGTCATCAACACACTTATTACACGTGGCCTTGCAGGCCCAGGCCAGGTTTTCCTTCCCTTGAATGCCCAGGTTACTCTCTTTTTCTCTCTCATTCTCTCTCTCCTCCCTTCTTGCCTCAGTCCTCCTCTCCTCTTCTGGCTGGACTTTTTTTCCACGTCTCTCCCTCCCACCACCACCACGGGACCCCCTCCCCAATCTTTTCCTTCTGCATCTTTTCCTTGCTCTTTTCTGCGTCTGTCTAGGGGTAAATACTGAACAAGCATTTCACAAGCAAATACATGTTCTGATAATAATAGTCATTTTAACATAGAGATTTCTTTTTTTTTTTCTAAATTTTTTTTTTCAACGTTTATTTATTTTTGGGACAGAGAGAGACAGAGCATGAACGGGCGAGGGGTAGAGAGAGAGGGAGACACAGAATCGGAAACAGGCTCCAGGCTCTGAGCCATCAGCCCAGAGCCCGACGCGGGGCTCGAACTCACGGACCGCAAGATCGTGACCTGGCTGAAGTCGGACGCTTAACCGACTGCGCCACCCAGGCGCCCCTAACATAGAGATTTCTAACTTCAGATACCTGCATCCCTAAAAGCTATTCAAAAGCAGTCCGTTTTAAATTTCTTAGTAACAGGCACTGTCTCTTTTATGGTATCCCTAGTGGTAATAGCAACAGTGGTAGTAATAATGATAATAACAATAATGTTTTATACTTCGTATTATGGCTAATATTTTTTTTATTTTTTTTAATGTTTTATCTATTTTTGAGAGAGAGACAGAGAGAGAGGCAGAGTATGAGCAAGGGAGGGGCAGAGAAAGAGGGAGAGACAGAATCCGAAGCAGGCTCCAGGCTCTGAGCTGTCAGCACACAGTTCGACACCGGGCTCGAACTCGTGAACCGCGAGATCATGACCTGAGCCGAAGTCAGACGCTTAACAGACTGAGCCACACAGGCGCCCCGCGGCTAATATTTATTGAGTTTTTACCGCTTGCCACGTTGTTCTAGGTAAGTAGTTCTAAGTTTAGTCTTTGGACCCTTGGGGATGCCCACGACTCTGCGGGAACCTGTGAGGTCACAACTGTTTTCATAACAATACTGAGAAGCCATGTGTCTTTATCACTGTGTTGACATTTGAGCTGATTACACAGAAGCAGTGATGGGCAAAAGTGCTGGCTCCTCAGTGCCCATCAAGACGAGGGGTCATTGGAGTCTTCATTGTGGGTGCTCGCAATTTAAAAAAAAAAGCAGAAGCCAATTTTGTTTTAGAAAGTCCCTGATGAAGCGGTCAACTCTATTAAGGCTTGGCCCCTCAGTACATGTCCTTTTCACGTTCTGTGTGACAAAATTGGGCCGCACACACTAACCACTCCTGCGCGTTTGAGTTGACACCTGAATTAGTCACATTTTTCATGGCGAGTAAACTGTAGTTATTCAGACTTGGGTATTTGGCAGAAATGTTCTCGGAAATGAAGAAGTCAGCCTGTCATTTCAGGGAAAACACTGTATTGGTTGAGTGGAGAGGGCTGTCCAGTGGCCGGACTGGATGGTGCTTCTTCAGGGGGCACCTGCTCGCAGGGGCCTCTTGAGGCTAAACCATGTAAATTCTCATATCCGGCTCATGTTTATAAATCAGAACTAAAGAAAATTTGTACTTTGAATACTGACAAATCTTTGAGTAGCAGAGCTAAAAAGCATTTTCCAAAGTTTACCTACTACAGAACTGGTCATTGTATAGATTAGAAAAATAGAGTCGGGATATTGAAAACCGCCTCCAAGGTGACACTGTACAAGTGCATGGCTTATGGTCTAATCTTGCATTTTATAGTGCTTTAAGCTCCCAAGTACTTTCTCATATACATTTTCATCTGATCTTCACACAACCTTGTGATCGTCTAAAGCAGTTTAAAGATAAGGAAATTGAGACTGAAGGAAGAGTCTTTGAATACACTTTGTATTTTCCTGCCCTTTCGGCTGTTATCTCTGATGACTTGAAATAAGGCAGAGCAAATAGCGAGGAGAGAGAATCTATAAAACTTAGAGTCTAACCAGATGCAAAAAAAAAAAAAAAAAATGGAGATGAAGGAGCCAGGGAATTTTCTGAAGTTCTCACTTGGGCCCCTGGGAGGGTACCATTAGCTGAGATAATAAAAATAGAGAAGGAACAGATTCGCTCAACAAATGTTTCCTGGAGGCCTTTTCATTGGCACCAGTGTAGTCTGCTTTGGAGGACTCCTAAAATGGATAGATGGTGCTGCTACACACAGTCCCTGTGTGGGAAGATACAGCATGTATGCCAGTAACTCTGATCGGAACGAAAACATGCTAAATGCCTTTAAAAAAAAAAAAAGCCCAGTTTAAGTCCTGTAGCTGTTCCCAGGAGGGAAGGAATTACTTCTGGGCTCAGGGAAATTTTTGTGGAAGAGGAAGCATTTGAAAGAAGTCTTGCAGAATGGCAGAACCTGGATGTGCATAGGTGGTTGTGAGGAGACACGGGTCAGTTACAGAAAAATGGACCAAAATGTGGAAGATACCATAGCACATGTGCAGGTGGATGATGGGAAATTATTGGAAACAGTTACTCCAGTCAATTATGGGAAACGTTGACTGCTGCACACATGGTCAGTTTTCCATTTTGTATTTCATTTTTTTCAACAAGCATTGCCAAACAAATGTCTTCTTAAGCACAGTTTTTTTCTTTACATAAAAAACTTCATCTTTTCATTGACTAGGGTAAGGATTTCAAGTTCAGGTAACATAATGAAACAGCAAAATATTTGACTGTGGTCTTATTTTTTAATTCTACTGTGGCACATTTAAAGTAAACTTGCCATCCTTGGATAACTTTATTCTCCTCTCAATTACAAATGCCATCACTCCTTTAAACTGCATTTTCATCTGAACTGCACCCTTCAAGTAGCTATCTTCTGGAGCTTAGCCTTGTCTTGTACATCTTTCTTCTCCTTTGGCATTAGCGTTTGGTATTCCTCAGTGCAGAATTTATCTGACTTGGCCATTTATTATTGTTTTTCCTTAGATAAGTCAGATAAATATGATCCACGTGATGTTGAAAGGCTACAACAAGATGATAACTGGGTTGAAAGTTACTTACTTTGGAGGCATAATAATGTCGATGAAACACTGAAGATGCTTGATGAGAGTTTTCAGTGGAGGAAAGAAATGTCTGTCAACGGTAAGCCGTTCAATTTAACCTCGACAATATACTGTGCCCTGCATAAGTGTTAGTTTTACATTTATCAAATAGTGTATTTGCAGATATTTTTGGCAACCATCAAAAACACCAAAATAGAGTGTTTTATGACAACCCACTGACACTTTGACGGGGAGCATCTTATGAATGTCTTAAAAGCAGTATCATTCATAGGGAAATGAGATCACTGGAGAGCAAAATTACATTCAGATTCTTTGACCCCGAACAGAGTTAATCTGCGCTTATTTAGTTGGGTACCATTGAACAATAGCAAGACAGCATCTTCACTACTAGGCCTAGAGGTAAGGAGATACTGTTTTCCTAGTTTGGGTTTTTTTGTTTTTTGTTTTTCATTATTGCCTTATTGTCTCTCTCTGTCCCTGAGTTCCTGTGCTAATAGGTGCTCCCTGTTGCATTACTAAATGATTGGGGGATCCCTAAAACAGGCTTATCCCCAAGGATGCCTATAGCAGCCTTTGCTTAACTTCTTGATTTCAAGACCCAATTCTAGATGGACATTTTGCCCCAAAAAATGGGTTTTAACTCCTGGAAGGGGTTTTTAAATAGTCTTCCAAGTAGATGAAGCAACCTTCACAGGAAAATTACCCATGATGTCTGTCCTAAAAATTTAACACAAAGAATATGGCATAACCACTGCGGTTTTTAAAAAAATTTTTTTAATGTTTGTTTATTTTTGAGACAGAGACAGAGCATGAACGGGGCAGGGTCAGAGAGAGAGGGAGACACAGAATCCGAAGCAGGCTTCAGGCTCTGAGCTGTCAGCACAGAGGCCGGCGCGGGGCCCGAACTCACAGACCGTGAGATCATGACCTGAGCTGAAGTCGGACGCTTAACCGACTGAGCCACCCAGGTGCCCCCATAACTACTGGTTTTGATGAGGTACTGAGAAGGATTTCCTGACCTTGAGAGTAACAAACTCTGGAGTGAGTGAGTCTGGAAAGTTAAGACAAAAAAAGTCAACAAATAAATCCAGAGCAGATACTCTCCCCAGTCTTCATACTTGTAGAAAGAATCTAGGAAGCAGAGGGTGGTATTTAAGAGATAGTTTGATTGGAAATGTAAAAACTGTAGGTCATTTCAATGAACAGTGATGCATTTAAAATTCCGGCAAAGAAATAGAAATTATTTAAGTTCAGAATAAACTTTTAAACTCAACATTAGTTTTTTCTTATATAGAACTGCTAGTTTCCGGTGGCAAATAGCAGAGATACGGTAAATGGTACAGAAAAAAGGTAACGAATCTTGGAAAGTTCTCAGGGTGAATGAAACAAAAGCCTTGGCATTTGCTGCCTTGCTGTGTTGGTTCTTACCCTCATTACAGACTGGGCAGACCTTGTTTTGTTTGTCCTGCTAAAGGATCTAGCTTTTTTTTTTTTTTTTTGAAGTATTTTCCACTCACCCTAAGATTATAAAATGTGTTAGACTCTACTTGATATCAAACTTTACAGAAAAATAATTTACTAGAGAAGCCATAGTGATTTTTTAAATCAATTCTGAGACTATAATGTGGATATTTACTAGCATGTTATCTTGAAATTGTCCCAATAGTGATAGTATTTGTTGACAGTTATTATATGAAACAACCAAAACATGGAAATGTGTCCATATAATAATGGATGATGTGTCAAGGGAAATGGATTTTTCCCCATTTCTCTCATCCATGTCTTTAGTTGGTTTGTTTAGTTAGTAAGGAAAAAATTTTTTATTGCCAGAGATTCTTTCCAGATGTCTGAATAAGCTTGTCTTTTTTTTTTTTGTATCAGACCTACTATATAACATTAACCTTTACGTTACAAGTTTTTTTTTAAGTTTATTTATTTTGAGAGAGAATGAGCAGGGGAGGGTCAGAGAGAGAGGGACAGAGGATCTGAAGTGGGCTCTGAGCTGACAGCACAGAGCCCCATGTGGAGCTCCAGCCCACGAACTGTGAGATCATGACCTGAGCTGAAGTCAGACACTTAACCGACTGAGCCACCCAGGCGCCCCTACATTGTAAGTTTTCTCTTTAAAACGCTCCTAAGTTAAAGTTACTCATCAGGTTTATCCTTTTTTAGACCTCACTGAATCTTCCATTCCCAGATGGTTATTGGAAATAGGTGGTATTTATCTGCACGGTTATGACAAAGAAGGCAACAAGTTGTGTAAGTATATTGAATTGACGTACTGGCTTGTCAAGATTTTGAGATGCATTTATGTCAGCTGAATTAATAACAGTCAGAACCTTCTCCGTATGTACCACACATCAAGTTCCTTACAATTGGGGATCATTAGGGCCGTGTTGACACAGCGTCAGACACTTCATTGTGTGGTCTGTTGGCATTATGATAAAGCGGTAAAGGCAAATTTCAAGTCGCTAAGGGTTGCTGAATGGACTTTTCAAGGCCCTGCCCCCACCTTCTCCCCTTAGCTTCTTGTGAAATCTGCTATAGCAGGAGGAGCGTTAAGGACCACCCCTGCTGTCCCGGTGACCCCCCTGTTACCCCTCTCCCTCCCCCCCTCCCCCACCCCCGCCCCCGCCCTGACCCTAAATCCAGCTTGGTTGGTGCCAAGGCTGGGACTTGGCAAGAACATCAGAGCCGCACCCTGAGCACTTGGCTTGCTTGCCCTCTATGCGGCATGCAGTCTGGTCCAGTTTTAACAGTATTCTAGCATTTCCCTCCTTTGGCTGGCAGTCCTTCCTTCCCTGTCTTCATTCCTCATTCCTGTCATTCCGCTGTCCTTTCCACATGCGTCCCGTACTTCATTCCTTGCTTGGCGTCTTTTACTTTACAGCAATACAGTCCCCTTGGGTGATCTCAAGTACCTTGCCTCTCCACGAGGAGTGGTGACCCCACACCGTCCCCGGGCCCCAGCTACCTTAGCATTTCGTTGGGAGCCCTTTCAGCCCAGCCCTTGTCTCCTTAGCGCCTCTTCCCAGCACTCGCCACAGCCTGTCCCAGCCACAGTGCTCTGAGTGGTTTGCGGCTCCCAGCCCTGACTGGACTCCAGCCTCTGTCTAAGCTGCTGCTCCGCATGGAAGGTCTTTTCTAGTGCTCCAGAGAACCACTGGCTTGCTTTTTGGTTAAGCAAGGTGAAGAGTACTTTTAGGTTATTACCAAATATTGTTTGTTGTATTTTCTCTTCCCCTTTACTTACTAGGGAAGTTTGTTTATTTCCTACGAGGGGAGAATAGTTTACATCTCTGCTCCTCCCTAAGGTTCCCAAGTGCACGCTATTTCCCGTTGAAAAGAAGGAAGTGATGTTTTTAACGTGAGAAAGAAAATTTATTGTAAATGAAGAAAAATGTCAAGGGATAGGAATGATATATGCATAAAATAATATAATGACAAATATTTTTCTTATTTATATCCCGTGTTCTGTTAAAAGTCTGGATCAGGGTGAAGTATCACATAAAAGACCATAAAACCACACTGGACAAAAAGAAGCTTATCGCATTCTGGTTGGAACGTTATGCTAAAAGAGAAAATGGGAAACCTGTAACAGTGATGTTTGACCTGTCAGAAACTGGAATAAATAGCATTGTAAGCATTTCTTTAATTCCAAAGCCTTATTTATCATTATGTTCTCCCTGCCACTCTTCCCAACCAGACATCGCTGCAAGTTTGAGCTAACCAAGTTATGTTTGGGATTTATTTTTTGCCTTCCGTATCGTGAGTGAAGTCAGACATGAAATAGGATTTGTGGAGAAATAAATTTGCTTCAGTGTTTGGCACTGAAACTGTGTACTTCCTAGGAATGCTCCTCGTCTGATACACACAATGTCAAGGTAGGACATCGAGGCTGGCAGGGTCATGAGCAGAAGTGGTAACAGTGAACTCTTCTGTCAGAATTAATATCCTACGGCACGTAACCCTGTGCCTGGCACAGAGTAATACACTCAAATAGGGAGTGAAGTAAGGTACGCTCTCTTTAATACCATCAGATTCATACGATGCTTGGCAGTTGTGAGGTGCTCACCTGACTTTTGCACATACAGCAATTGGTCACCTCGTTGGGGTTTTTGTTTGATTTGGTTAGCTTTGAAGACCCGTTTTCTTCAGGGGATTTTGCCAAGCTTAAAAAATAAGTAAAACCCACCAGTCTTTAATTGGGGTCCTTGCGTGACCTCAGCGGTAACTCCGAACCCTTCAGCGGTGATGGGGCCACCTTGGCACATTTATCATAGCTGTTGTTGTCTCTTACGTTCAAACCTTAGCTCCTTCTGGTAGCGGTGAAGGAGCATCCACACACCTCCCTGGGGCGACATTGAAACCTTTTCGAAAATCCACTTGGCAAAGTATGTTAAGAACCTTAAAGTATACATATTCGTACTCATTGCCTGGTGGTTAACTCCTGGAAATCTTTTTTTTTTTTTAATTTTTTTTCGAAGTTTATTTTTGAGAGAGAGAGAGAGACAGAGTGTGAGCTGGGGAGGGGCAGAGAGAGAGGGAGACAGAATCCAAAGCAGGCTCCGTGCTGTCAGCGAAGATCCTGATGCAGGGCTTGAACTCATGAACCATGAGATCATGATCTGAGCTGTCAGCACAGAGCCCAACACAGGGCCCAGTCTCACAAATCGTGAGATTATGACCTGAGCTGAAGTCAAGAGACAGACGCTTAACCAACTGAGGCACCCAGGTGTCCCTTAATTTAGATATTTTTATATATGACTTCCTCATGATTCACAAAGGATTTAAGTTGGCTTATAAACATGTATGCAGAATTACAAGGCAAAAAAAGCTAAAAGTTATTTGTTAGAGTTGGGCCACTAATCGGGCTTCAGTCTTTCAGTGGCCTGCCTGAAAGAAATGGAATCGTTTAAAATTATTCAGTGGCCACACTTTAAAACCAGTGTCTTAGGAGAAGTGTATTCATTCCTGATACTTGAACTAGAAAGAAAAGTATTTCTTGGATCCCCAAAGGGAGGACATTTTACAAGATAATAAACAGTCCTTGAAGACATCCTCACAGAATGCAGAGCACCAGGTTTCATGGAGCTTTTTAATGTAGCACCCACTAATATACTTCACCAGTGGCATCCCATCGAATCCACTTGAATTAGCAGTAACTTGGGATTTTATACGCAACGCTATCCATTTAAAAGATGAAAGCAAGAATCTTAGATAAAGACTTTTGGCAGAGTCTCTGGGGGCCACAGATCATATACAGGTAACCAAATTTTTATATAACTCGTTATTTCGAGATATTTCTTTGACTCTTAAATACAAATTATTTACCTCGGTGCACAATGGATATAATGACTAGTTATAAAGTTACCATTATATACTAGGGTTTATTCCATAATGAATACTGAAGATAGTTAAAGGTGCTTACTTTTCAGTTTGCTGAAGTTAAAGATACTCTAACTCACATGCTAGGAATGACTTTATAGACTCATCTATGGGACAGCTCACCTTTCAGTAACTGATGGATTTAAATTTGCAGAGTTATCTTTCATTCTACAGCCCTTCTAAGATGGCCAGTCAGGATTAGTAAATCAGCTTGCAGCCAGGGAATGACACGGAATGAAACGATCCATGTGAATAGTAACCCTCATAACCAAATTTCATGTTGGCTGTGTTCGGTGCAGGAGAAGCAACAGACAATTATGTTCATAAAGTTTTCCAGGGATTGGAGTCCATGAACAACACTCGAATGTAAACTAAAAAATTCTGCCTCTGGGTCTCTAAATAAGAGGAAAGAAGTTAGCAGTGAAGTACATACAGCACACCAGTATGATCAGATTAGCTGTTGTGTAAGAGATTGATAAAACGTATTTTACTAAAGCTATTACAAGGTGTAGAAATTAGGTGTAAAAAGCAAATATACCAGAATTGATAGGTTATATGTATTATCATTGCAAGTAGTAAAGTTGTAAACGGTATGCTCGTTTCAGTAATTCTTTAACTGTTCAACAGATTTTTAGAATTTCTCTGTAGGGATTGCTTTCGATCTGCTTTATAATGCCATGTTACCTTAGCCTGCATATCTCACTAGTTGGAAATAACATGAATGATGTTTAAGTGTCTGAATTCTTTCACTGGATATTAGGACTGATTATTATAAGTAGCTTAATGACTTAAAACCTTAACCTCTGAGAATATATTTATATATGAGCTTATTTTTTACACAATTTAATAATTGTCTCATTTGTATTTAATAGTTTATCACCTTTGGAAGTGTGCAATTTAAAGCTCCCTAATGTGGATAGTCTTAAAGCTTTAAATGTATAATCTGTGTTTTAGGACATGGACTTTGTGCGCTTTATCATCAACTGCTTTAAGGTTTATTACCCTAAATACCTCTGTAAGTAACTAACTCCTTTATAAAAATATAATGTATAGAAACTATAGACAGTGACTGAGATTGCTTTATGTTACTATAGACTTTAATACCTGAAGTTTTATATTCTGATGAAGAACTTAAATGTGTGCATAGAAGTTTAAGTGCGTATCCTAGTAGATATAAAGGAAATTTTTCATAATCATTGTCCTTTACAGTTTTAAGAATTTAAATTCGAAACTGTATATACTGCATCCTGTAACACACACACATACATGGGGACATAAAACATACCTTTATTTCCAAGATTTCCCATTTTTATTCATCTTTCAATGAAAAACTCATTTAAAATGATATTTATTATATGGAACTTCTTACATGCAAGAAACAGATAAACAATACTGAGAAATAAAGTATATGTGTGATAAGCAGTACTCATGCATAAAATACACTGTATTACTAATTGCTGTTTAAAAACTATCATTAAGAAAACAGTAGACTACATTTTAATTTAGAATTTGTTTTTGTGATTCTTGCATTAATTACCTGAATGAAGAACACGTAAATCTTAGGTACCCATTTTGATTCATTGATTTCTTGGATTTATATGGTGGTTTGCCTCTGGAGAAATGAAGACACTATCCCACATAAATAGTCATATCTATGTATTTTTTAAATGTTTACTTATTTATTTTGAGAGAGAGGGCACGTGTGTGTGTGAGAGCAGGGAAGGGGGAGAGAGAGAGAGAAGGAGAGTGAGAATCCCAAGCAGGCTCCTCGCTGTCAGCACAGAGCCAGACGTAGGGCTCAAACTCACCAACCATGAGGTCATGACTTGAGCCGAAACCAAGAGTCTGATGCTTCTGACTGAGCCACCCAGGCGCCCCAACAGTCATATATTTGAATTCCAGTGGGCTCAAAGTAAAAAACGCAGGAGAGAGACAACAAGGATATCAGAAAATGGAAACTCACAGGTCTTCCTGGGCACACCCCTGGCAGATACCATAATTAGGGCCTTTGGGGACTCATGACTTAGGTGATACAAAAGCATAAAACCCCTAAATCATCTTACTTTGATGTGCTTTCATATTATTAATGTGAAGTAAGGAACAGACAAAAAGCATGATGGAGTTGGAGGATCATTGCCACTCCTACCCCTATGCTCTCATGTCTTCAGAGAGGGTCCTCATGAACCTTTTTAGGTAAAGAGACTATTTGGTCTGGGAAACCTGGAGGATCTGCCATTCCTTCTGAATTCTTTCTGGATCCACCACATACCCCGATTCATTTTACTGAGCAGTGCCAATCAGTGGTCAATAGGGCGTCACTACCCCATATGATTAGTTTGTTCCTCTTATGTAAAACATGAAAATAAAATATCTACTTGTTTACTGAAATATCTAAGTTTGTGAAGAGCCATTTATCAATAGTATAAATACCATTATTACCTTATAAAACACATCTAAGATTCTTTTGAGAAAACTATTAATGAATTCATGGGCCTATATAAAGATGA
Organism: Herpailurus yagouaroundi; assembly: GCF_014898765.1. Classification (NCBI taxonomy): domain Eukaryota; kingdom Metazoa; phylum Chordata; class Mammalia; order Carnivora; family Felidae; genus Herpailurus; species Herpailurus yagouaroundi. The sequence goes on from NW_024420490.1 coordinate 1,025,094, forward strand.
ATTGAAACACTTCGTTCCAATTAAGTAGAGGTAATGCATGTATTTTACCTACATAATGTAATTTTGCAGACATTAAATTTTATAGAATCTTAAATTGGTTATGCTTCAAAATCTGTCATGAAATACAACCATTATTTCTTAAAATCTTAAGTCCAGATCTTTTTAGGCATATCACAGATGAAGACTGAGGTTATTAAGCTCCAGGGTACCTCTTTGAAGATACCTTGTTTCTTACATGTACTTTACTTGTCCTACATTAATATAACCATTCTCGGAGCTTCTCTGCTCAGAGAAGAATGAAATTACATTTTGATTCATTTGGAATAGAATGAATTAGGTATCAAGAATTCCCTTTGTGATTTCTGGTTCTTGTAATTGTTAATAGGGCTGTTTAGGTCTTCTAAATATGCAAATAATACTTCTGTATACTTTGGGAATTATTGGCTTCCTGGGGCTCATAATATGAAGAAAAGTATAAGTAATTTGCCTTTCTTAAAACATAATGATGCATTAAAATTGGGGTGAGGGGAAAACGTGTAAGTGGTTTTACAATGTAATCTCTAGAAAATTGTCAGAACCAATAAATTACATTGAGGTCATTCCTAAAGTTCACTGTACATCGGCACTAATATGACATACCACATCCAAAGACTCCGGTTACCCACTTATTTATTTTGTACCTTTCTGCAAACAGCAAAAGCCACAAACGAACAAAAGAACAGACTGTTTGCCAAAGGACAATGATAGCGCATTGTTGATTTCCCAAAAGCCACCCTGAGCGGGCCCCTCATCAGTGAGAAGTTAATTTGGTTTGAGCACCACTCACACGTCACCGAATCAGAACTGAGTCAACCAGCTCAGTGTTTAGTTACATTTAGATCACCAGCTTTTTCTAGTCCAGGTATAAGTGATAATACTATAGTGATACTAAATCACATTCATTGAATTTTTTTTTGTCTTTAAGCAAAAATGGTGATCTTTGATATGCCTTGGATAATGAATGGTGAGTATATTATTTATACTTCGCTAAAACGAAATGTCTGATTTCCTTTTTCCCAATGTAGCCATATTTCTGTGGTTGTTTAAAAAAAATTTATGTTGTGCTTGTTGTATGCTCTTTAAGAGGCCGGAGCTGGAACATTCAAAGACGATTCCTAAGCAAACTCAGTTAACATTCTAGCCCCAGGCTCTGGGGATACACATTAGTCTTCTCTAAAAACAGCATCAAGATGTTCAACCATTCAGGTGAAACTAGAGCCAGGAGCCTCAGTTTGTCACACACGGATGGGGTATGTCACAGAACATAGGCCTTTGCTAGGTTTTCTCATGGGTTTCGGGCATTGAGGAAGAAGGTGGGATGAATCTGAAATGCACTCCAAATTGCTATAGTCACTTAATAAGACAGTCATGATACATTTTGTGGTGAAAAAAAAATTGTTAAAGCATTGAAAAACATTCTTTACCAACTCTAATGTGATTATATAATACTGTTATAAACATCAGGGTGCATATATCCCTTTGAGTTAGCGTTTTTGTATTCTTTGGGTAAATAGTGGTGTGATTTCTGGATCACAGGGTAGTTCCATTTTTTTCTTTTTTTTCACGGGTATTTATTTTTGAGAGAGAGCAGGAGCAGGGGAGGGGCAGAGAGAGAGGGAGACACAGAATCCAAAGAAAGCTCCAGGCTCTGAGCTGTCAGCACAGAGCCCGTCGCAGGGCTCAAGCCCATGAAACATGAGATCATGACCTGAGCCGAAGTCACACGCTTAACCGACTGAGCCACCAAGGCGCCCCGGGGTAGTTCCATTTATAACTTTATGAGGAACCTCCATACTGTTTTTTTACAGTGGCTGCACCAGTTTGCATTCCCACCATCGCATAAGGGTTCCTTTTTCTCCACATCCTCACCAACACTTGCTCTTTCTTGTGTTTTTTATTTTAGCCATTCTGACAGGTATAAGGTGGTATCTCATTATCGTTTTGATTTGCATCTCCCTGATGATGAGTGATGTTGAGCATCTTTTCATGTGCCTGTTGGCCATCTGGATGTCTTCCTTGGAGAAATGGCTATTCATGTCTTCTGCCCATTTTTAATTGGATTATTTGTTTTTTGGGTGTTGAGTTTTAGAAGTTCTTTATATATGTTGGATACGAACCCGTTATTAGAGAGGTCATTTGCAAATATCTTCTCCCCATTCAGCAGATTATTTGCCTTTCAGTTTTGTTGATTGTTTCCTTTGCTGTGCAGAGCTTTTTATTTTGGTGTGGTCCCAATTGTTTAGTTTTGCTTTTATTTCCCTTGCCTTAGGGGACCTGTCTAGGAAAAAGTTGCTACAGCTGATGTCACAGAAGTTACTGCCTGTATTCTATTCTAGGATTTTTATGGTTTCAGGGCCTCACATTTAGGTCTTCAATCCATTTTAAATTTATTTTTGTGTATGGTATAAGAAGGTGGTCCTGTTTCATTGTTCTGCATGTAGCTGTCCAGTTTTCCCAACATTTCTTCAATAAACCATCTTTTTCCCATTGGATATTCTTTCCTGCTTTGTTGAAGATTAATTGACCATATAATTGTGGGTTTGTTTCTGGATTTTGTGTTCTGTTCTATTGATCAATGTGTGTGTATTTGTGCCAGTACCATACTGTTTTGATCACTACATCTTTGTAATATAACTTGAAGTCCACAATTGTGATGCCTCCACCTTTGCTTTTCTTTCTCAAGATTGCTTTGGCTTTTCAGGGTCTTTTGTTGTTCCACACAAATTTAATATTTGTTCTACTGTGAAAAATGCTGTTGGTACTTTGGTAGGGATTAGGTTAAATGTGTAGATTGCTTTGGGTAGTATAGATATTTTAACAATATTTATTCTTTTAATCCATGAGCATGGAATTTCTTTCCATTTCTTTGTGTCATCTTTCATTTCTTTCATCAGTGTTTTATAGTTTTCAGAATACAGGTCTTTGACCTCTTTGGTTAAGTTTATTCCTAAGTATCTTAATATCTTCAGTGCAGTTGTAAATGGGATTGTTTTCTTAATTTCTCTTTCTGCTGCTTCTTTATTGGTGTATAGAAATGCAACAGAATTCTCTACATTGGTTTTGTATCCTGTGACTTTAATGAATTCGTTTATCAATTCTAGCAGTTTTTTCGTGGAGTCTTTTGGGTTTTCTATATATAGTACCATGTCATCTGCAAATAGAGTTTTACTTCTCCCTTGCCAGTTTGGATGCCGTTTATTTCTTTTTGTGGTCTGATTGCTGTGGTTAGGACTTCCAGTACTATGTTGAATGAAAGTGGCTAGAGTGGACATCCTTATCTTACTCCTAACCTTAAGGGAAAGGCTCTGAGTTTTTCACCGTTGAGTATGATGTTAGCTGTGGGTTTTATATATGGTCTTCGTTATGTTAAGGTATGTTCGTTGCCTCTAAACTAACTTTGTTGAGGATTTTTAGCAATGAATGGATGTTGTACCTTGTCAAATGCTTTTTCTATCCTCTTGAAATGATCATATGGCTCTTTTATTGATATGATGTATCACGTTGATTGATTTGTGAATATAGAGCCATCCTTGCAACCCAGGCATGAATCGCACTTGATCGTGGTGAATGATTTTTTTTAAATGTATTGTTGAATTTGGTTTGCTAGTTTTTTATTGAGGATTTTTGCATCTGTGTTCATCAGTGATATTGGCCTGTAGCTCTTTTTTAGTGGTATCTTTATCTGGTTTTGGTATCAGGGTAATACTGGCCTCATTGGGTTAATTTGGAAATTTTCCTTCTTATGTTTTTTTGGAGTAGTTTAAGAATAATTATTAACTCTTCTTTAAATGTTTGGTAGAATTCACCAGTGAAGCCATCTGGTCCTGAACTTTTGTTTACTGGGAAGTTTTTGATTACTGATTCAATTTCTTTGGTGATAATCTGTCTATTCAAATTTTCTATTCCTGTTTCAGTTTTGGTAGGTTATATGTTTCTAGGAATGTTCTTCTAGGTCATCCAATTTGCTGGCATATAGTTTTTCATAATGTTCTCTTATAATTGTTTGTATTTTTGTGGTGTTTATTGTTATTTATCCTCTTTTGTTTGTGATTTTTATGTATTTGGATCCTTTCTCTTTTTTTCTTGTTAAGTCTGGCTAGAGGTTTAGCAGTTTCACTGGACTCTTCAAAGAACCAGCTTCTGGTTTCATTGATCTGTTATATTATGTTTTGGTTTTGTTTTTTAGGTTCGTTTTCATTTCTATATCATTTGTTTCTGCTCTGATCTTTGTTCTTTCTTTCCTTCTATTGGTTTTAGGCTCTCTTTGTTATTTTTCCAGCTCCTTTAGGTGTAAGGTCAGGTTTTTTATTTGTAAATTTTCTTGCCTTGAGGTGGACTTGTATTGCTATAAACTTCCCTCTTAGAACCATTTTTGCTGTGTCCCAAAGGTTTTGAATCCTTGTGTTTTCATTTTCATTTGTTTCCATGTACTTTTGTATTTCTTTGATTTCCTGGTTGACCCATTCATTGTTGAGTAACATGTTATTTAACCTGAATGTATTTGTGGTCTTTCCAAATTTTTTCTTGTGGTTGACTTCTGATTTCATAGCACTGTGGTCAGAAAAGATGCATGATAGGACTTCAATCTTCTTGAATTTGTTGAGTCTTGTTTTCTGGCCTAATATGTGATCTCTTCTGGAGAATTTTACATATGCACTCGAAAAGAATGTGTATTCTGCTGTTGTAGGATGGAATGTTCTGAATGTGTCTGTTAAATCCATTTGGTCCAGTGTATTACTCAAAGCCATTGTTTCTGTGTTCATTTTCTGTGTACATGATTTGCCCATTAATATAAGTGGGATGTTAAAATCCTCTACTATTATATTATTATGTTAGTTCCATTATGTTTCTTATTAACTGTTTTATGTACTTGGGAGCTTCATGCTGGGTGCATAAATATTTACAATTGTTATTTCTTCTTCTTGGGTTATCCCCTTTATGATTATATAATGCCCTTCTTCATCTCTTGTTACAGTCTTTGTTTTAAAGTCTAGTTTGTCCAGTATAAGTATTGCTACTCCAGATTTCTTTTGACATCCACTTGCATGACAAATGTGTTTCTCCATCCCCTCACTTTGAATCTGCAGGGGTCTTTAGGTCTAAAACGAGTCTCTTGTAGGCAGCATATAGATGGGTCTTGTTTATTCATTGTCACCCTGTGTCTTTTGATTGGAGCATTTAGTCCATTTACATTCAATGAAATTATTCATAGTTATGTATTTATTGCCGTTTTATTACTTGTTTCGTGGTTGTTCTTGCAGATTTTCTCTGATCCTTTCTTGTCTTTCTTTCATGATTTGCTGGTTTTCTTTAGTGGTATATATGGATTTCTTTCTCTTTATTGTTTCCATATTTATTAGTGGTTTTTGATTTGTAGTTCCCATTATGTTTAAATATGACCTCTTCTGCACATAGCAGCCTTTATTCAGTTGATGGTCATTTAAGTTTGAACCCATTCTTTCCTCCTCTACTCCCCCTCTTTTGGGTATATGTTGCCATATTTTACATCCTTTTATTTTATGAGCTCATTGACTGATTTTCTACAGAAATACTCATTTTTACTGCTTTCGTGTTTCCTACCTTTATACTGTCACTTTCGATCTCTTCTTTCCACTTGGAGTCCCCTTAATATTTCTTGCAGGGCTCGCTCGGTTAGTGGTCATGAACTCCTTTAGTTTTTGTTTGTGTGGGAAACTCTTTATTTCTCCTTCTATTCTGAATGATAACCTTGCTGGATAGATTATTCTTGGCTGCAGGTTTTTCTCATTCAGCACTTTGAATGTATCATATCACCCGTTTCTGGCTTAGAAAGTTTCTGCCGAAAAAGCCACTGATACCTTTATGGGGTTTTCTTTGTATGTAACTATATTCTTTTGTCTTGCTGCTTTTAATATTCTTTCTTTATCAGCATATTTCCCATTTTAATTACAATATGTCTTGGTGTGGGTCTGCTTTTGTTAATTTTTTTTGGGGGGGGGGTTCTCTGTGCCACCTGGATCTGGATATCTGTTTCCCTCCCCAGATTAGGGAAGTTTTCAGCTATTATTTCTTCACATAAATTCTCTGCCCCCTTTCCTCTTTCTTCTTCCGGGATTCCTATAATATAAGTATTATTATGTTTGATGGAGTCACTGAGTTCCCTAAGTCTATTCTCATTTTGCGTAGTTCTTTTTTTTTTCTCTTTTGTTCATCTTGACTGTTTTCCATTACTCCAACTTCTAGGTCACGAATTGGTTCCTCTGCTTCCTCCAGCCTGCTGCTGTTCATTTCCATCAAGTGTGTTTCTCACTTCATTTATTGAGCCCTTTATCTCTGCTTTGTTATTCCTTATCTCTGTGTTAATGGTCTCACTGATGCCTTCCACTCTTTTCTCAAGTCCAGTGAGTATCCTTGCGATCAGTGCTTTAAATTCTCCATCAGGCACGTTACTTATATCTGTTTCACTTAGATCTCTGGCCATAGCCGTGGCCTTGTCCTGTTCTCTGTCTTCTTATTTTGGCCAAGTCTCGGTGCCTGTTTCTGTGTGTTAGGAAAGGCAGCTCCGTCTCCTGTCCTTGAGGGTGATGGCTTTATGAAGAAGAGGCCCCGTGGTGCCCTGCTGTCTAAGTGTCCCGGGCCCGGTGCTCCTGGGACTGTCTCCAGTGTGTGCTCTGTGTGCTCTGCTGTTGTGTCCTGGCTGCTTTATCCTCAGGCCAGTCATTTGCAGAGACTCTCTTTGCCTGCTGTGGGCAGTTTTTGGTATCTGGCCTGAATGTGGCACATTTAAACTAGGTATGTTCTGGTCTGCTTGTGAAATGAGACCTGTTGCTGCCACTAGCAGATCCGAGGCCTCACAAAACTCCTGGGTCAGGAGACACCATGTTGGCAGGGCTTTGGGCCGGTCCTCTAGGGAAAGGGTCCTGCTGACCCGGGACTTAGGCAAGCATGACTCGGAAGGATGGTTCTTCTAAAGCGCAGCGATGTGGAGGAGGTTGGTGTAAGCAAATTAAGTAGCAAGTGTCAGCACTGCACTGCTTCCTACAGGTGGCCCTGGGCTTCCGCTGGGGCAGGGCAATAAAATGATACTTAGCAGTTTCTTTGTTCCAGAAGGGATCTCTTCATGAATGCTGCCCCTCGGAAACATGCTCCTAGATGAGCGAATAACCTTTGCACTCTGTGCCCCAGGCGCTCTTCAGATCACTTTTTCCTCGCTGTATGTCCATGGCCTGTTTGCCCTGCCTTCTCTCCACGAAGAGCCCCAGTGTCCTCTGAGCTCTCCCAGAGCCAAGCATGCTGACCTTTAAAACTCCAGGCTTTAAGCCCCACTGGTTGTGAGAACTCACAAAATTCAGGCCCTCTCACTTTCCAAGTCAGTTGCTGTACATGTTTGTTTTCCCCATGTGCTCCCCTGTGTGCTGGTCTGTCTGCCTCTCTGTCGCGAACACGCACTCTCTCTCTCTAACCTGCCCTTCTCCATGACTGAGGTTCTCTTCCCACTGAAGCAGCCGTGATCCATTTCTCTCCCAAGCCAGGTCTCCCTACATTCTACCTTCTTCGATGTGGCTTCTTCTCTACCTTTAGTTGCAGTTTGTTCTGCCAGCCTTCAGATCCATTGATGGGGCATTTAGGATGATTTGGTAGTTATCTAGTTGTGTCTGTGGGATGAGGCGAGCCTACGGTGCTCCTACTCTGCCACTGTCTCCCAAGATCTCTCTCAAGAAAGAATAGTCTTTGTAATAAATGATACTGGGACAACCGACTATCCACATTCACAAGAATGAAGTTGGACCTCTACCTCCCTTCACATACAAAAATTAGTTCAAAATGGATGATCAGAGACCTAAATATAAGAATTAGAACTGTAAACCTTGGAACCATAGGAATAAATCTTTGTGGCCTTGCATTAGGCAGTGGTTGCTTAGATATGACACCAAAAAAAGCACAAGCAACAAAAGAAAAGAATAGATACATTGGACTTCATTAAAATTTCAAATTTTGTGCTTCAAACGACACCAGCCAAAACGTGAAAAGACAGCTCTCAGAATGGAAGAAAATATTTACAAATCGTGCATCTGATAAGGGACTTATGTCTAGAATATATAAATAGCTTTTACAACACTGCAATAAAAAGACAAATGGCCCCATTAAAAAGGGCAAAAGATTTAAATAGACATTTCTCCAAAGATAGGCAAATGGGCAATAAACACATAAAAAGATGCTCAACATCATTAGTCATGAGAGAACTACAAGTCAAAACCAAATGAGATACTAATTCACACCAGCTCGGATGGCTGTGATCGAAAAGACGTGTTGAGGATGTGGAGACATTGGAACCCTCATACATTACTGGTGAGAATGTAAAATGATGGGGCCACTCTGGAAAGCAGTTTGGCGACTCCTCAAAAAGTTAAACATAGAAGTACCATATAATTAAGCAGTTCCATCCCTAGGTACGTTCCCAAAAGAATTGAAAGCATGTGTCTACACAAAAGCTTGCACACAGATCTTCATAGCACTATTCTTCATGATAGTCAAGTGGAAAGTACTCAAATGTTTATCTGTTGATGAATGGATAAACAAATGTTGTAGATCCATAAAACGGAAAATTATTCGGCCATAAAAAGGAATTACGTACTGATACATGCTACATCACAGAGGAACCTTGAACACATGCTGCGTGAACAAAGCCAGTTAGAAAAACCACGTGTTGTATGATTCCATTTATGTGCAATATCCACAACAGGCCAATCCAGAAAGTAGATCAGTGGTTGCCCAGGAATGGGAGAGGGAGGGTAAAGAGAGATTGTTTATAGATAGGGGTTTCTTTTTGGTGTTACAAACACATTCTAAAATTAGATAGTGGGGGGTGTGTGCCTGGCTGGCTCAGTCGTTTGAGCATCTTACTCTCTTTCGGGTCAGGTCATGATCGCAGGATCATGGGATCCAGCCCCACGGCAGGCTCTGCGCTGAGTGCAGAGCCTGCTTAAGACTCTCTCTCTGTCTCCCCCTCTGTTCCTCTCTCCCATTCGTGTGCGTGCTCTCTCTCTCTCTCTCTCTCCCTCTGTCTAAAATAAATAAAATTAGGTAGTGGGGATGGTTATAAAACTATCTAAATACACCAAAAACCATCGAAGTGCATACTTGAAAGGGGTGAATTTTATGGTATGCGAATTATTATCTCAATAAAGCTATTATAAAAAAATCAGATTTAGCATTTTAGTTAATTCAAGTAACCTAGCTTCAAACACGTCATCTCACAGACTTTTTAAATCGAAATTAAGGAAAATGTAAATATTACATAAAATTTAAGCATAATTAGCCAAACTAAAAATGCAGTTTCCTGAACCAGGATTTAATTTTTATCATACTGTTTGATTTCCTGATGTTTTTTCATTGATGCTTTTGCAAACTTAATGCAGGATTCCTCTCTTAATTTGTTTAAAATGTGTTTCGAATGTCAGAATGGAAACAAGGTTTAAAAAAACTAAATCTAAATTAGAATGGCATGAAAGAACAAGATTGTAATTACTAAACAGTTGTGTTTAATAACGATTTATTCTTGCAGATTCCGTGAGTTCCTCACGATTAAATAAGCTGCAGGGCTTGGGAGAAAGGCAGAGATGTTTAGGGGTGGGATGGAAGTCTGAGTGTAGCTCAAACCCATAAATAAGGAGAGCCACTTCTTTCTCTTCTTGACTTCCCATTTGAGGAGGTCTTTCAGGTTGGGCGTTGATCAGAAGTGTAAGGAAAAATGACTCTCTCCATACTCTTGCATAGTTATCCCTCAAATCACAGTACTATTTGATTCCGTGTCTGGGAGTCTTCGCGGTTGGGATCATTGACAGATTTGTAGAGAGGCCAAAACTCTGTTAAGTTTCTTGGTGCACATCAAGGTGACTCAGTCTTCCTGACTCTTCCTGGAACATTTGGAACCCACAAAGATACCTGTTGACAGAGTTTAGCCCAAACTGATATCAGAAGACTTGCATTAGCACATACAGTAAATTAATTGAGAAAGACAATGGATTTAATGAAGTGACTGTTTTTTCCTCAGCTGCTTTCAAAATTGTGAAATCCTGGCTTGGACCAGAAGCAGTGAGTTTGTTGAAGTTTGCAAGTAAAAATGAAGTCCAAGACTATGTCAGTGTAGAATACCTGCCTCCCCACATGGGTGGAACTGTAAGTATAGTGCTTAAAGTATGTTTCTAAAATAAGACTGGATCGGGGCACATGAAGCCGTGTTCTTGCCTTAAGGGACAAGAAGCATCAGTATCTTAACGTGCAAAGAAAGGTCATAGATACTCCAGAATAGCACCATGATAGACATGTTTATGTAAGTTTTTGAGTTGTTAAATTTTAATTTTGAGTAGGTTATATATTTACATGGTTCTAGACTGAAAAGTATTCAGTATTCAATACGAATATTCAGACACAGGTATTCAGTAAAAAGGCTTTCTACTGCTATCCCAATCACTCTCTTCTCCCCAGTTCCATCTCTTATACTTGTTTCCAGGAACCCGTATTGCCTACATAAGCAATACAGTATATATGTAACACACACAAGCAAATAGAGATGTAATTCTTCCTCCCTCTCATCGCTTTTAAACAAGTAGTGTATTTTTACGCCCTTAGGCCTCCTACTTTTTTCTTTACAACATGTCTTAGAGATCATTCCACATCAATATGAAAAGCTGTTTTACTCTTATTTATGGCTACATAGTATTCCTGTGTCTAGAGATGAACCGTGAGTTACTGAATTTTTTTTTCACGTGTCTCAGTTCGCTTCCAGTTGTTTACTGTTTAACAGTCTTTTTAATTTCAAAGATAATATATATTATCACCTTTCTTTGAAATGGTATTAGTACTTAAAAACAAGAGACCGGGGATAACTAGGTATGTGTTAAATTTTTCCCACTACACGATAATGAAACGTACTGTGTATTGTGTACTTATAAACTATGGAACCTATGGATTTGGTATGCTTTGGGTTAACCTGATAAAATTTCATTTGTTTGATTTTTACAATCTACTTCAGATACTGCCTACTTGGCAAAACTGGATTCAACCAGAATCAAGTGATTGGGAAGATGAAAAGTTTTGCTGTGTCCTTTAGACTTCTTTGGTTAGAAAAACTTGAACCAGTATTTTTAATTTGAAATTTGCTACTTTCCTATTTTGAAGCTTTATATTTTACATTTTAACCTAGAAAAACACAGTATGGTTCATTTCACGTACTACCTTTAGTTAAACTAGATATTTGATTTGTTTTTAATAATCTGTCCCTAGAATTGTTATATCTTAAAATTAATAGCATCTAGGGGCGACTGGGTGGCTTAGTCGGTTAGGCGTCTGACTCTTGATTTCGGCTCAGGTCATGATCTCATGGGTTCGTGAGTTCGAGCCCTGCATCGGGCTCTGGGCTGACAGTGAGGAGCCTGCTTGGGATTCATATTCCCTCCCTCCCTCTCTGTCTGTCTGTCTCTTTCTCTCTCTCAAAAAAACTTTAAAATTTATAGCCTCTAGTAAAAATTATTATTTTTTTACATTTATTTATTTTTGATAGAGACAAAGCACAAGTGAGTGAGGGACAGAGAGAGAGGGAGACACAGAATCTGAAGCAGGCTCCAGGCTCTGAGCTGTCAGCACAGAGCCCGAGGCGGGGCTCAAACCCACAAACCGCGAGATGATGACCTGAACCGAAGTCCAACGCTCAACCGACTGAGCCACCCAGGCGCCCCTACTAAAAATTATTTTTACTTTTAGGAGTAGAAAAGGTTATCTCCCTTCTCTGTCGTTAATGGTATATTTTTTTAGGACTGCTCAGAATTATAGTAGGACTAATATTCTTTCACATAATTTTTTCCCCAAAAGTAATACTTACACATGATTTTTTTTAAAGCAAACAATACTGAAGATTGAAAACTACAGCAGTATAGTGCCAAGCATGTGTCCCTCCCCAGGTGACTGCCCACTGCCACTCTCCAGAGGCCACCGTTGTGTCCACGTTTTCTCTCCTAGAAATATTCTGTCCATTTTATTTTTTTACATAACAGTCACGTACCGTATGTTGTTTCACTGGTTTTCCCACTTCATCTCTTGTTAGTTTATGCCATATTGATTCATAGAGGTCTACCTGATTTTTTCAACCATTGCAGAATATTCCATTGTGTGGATTTAACATAATGTAGTTAATCAGTTCTCTTTGGAAGGACTGTTAGTTGTTTTCTAATCTTGCCATTATTAGGAGTGCTACAGTGAATATCCTTGTAAATATCTTGGTACATGGATTCAACAGTGTAAGTAGAAGGTGAGCTCCAGTTTCCCTCTAAAGAGATTGTGCTCATCTCCCAGTAACATGTGGCAATGCTTGAACCACACCCTTGCCAGTAGCACATACTCTCATTTTTGTAACCTTTGACAATCTCAGGTGAAAAATATTCTAGTGTGGTTTGAATTTGCATTTCTATTATTGTAAGTGATGTCAAGCATTTTTTAATGATTTAAAAGGTAGTCTGTTCTTTATGAATTCTGTGTCATTCCTTTTTTTAAAATTCTGTTATCACTCTTCTTGATTTGTATATATGAACAAAAGCTGTCTTGTTTCTGATACATGTGATACATATTTTTCTAGTTGTGGCTTTAAAAAAAACTTTTTTACGGGTTTTTTTTCGGGAGGGGGAGTTGATTGTTGGGTTTTGTTTTCTGTCATTCAGAAATGTTTCATGTTAGTGTGCTCTTTTTATCAGCATTTTTATACCTGCTGGGTTCTGTGTTGGTGCTATGATTAGAAAGGTCTTCACTACTTAGGTTTTGTGTTTTGTTTCATGTTTTTTTTTTTTAATGTATTTGTTTTAAGTAGGCTCCATACCCAATATGGGGCTTGAACTCACAACCCTGAGATCAAGAGTTACAGGCTCTACTGACTGAACGAGCCAGGTGACCCTGTTTATTTTTTTTTTTAATCCTTCTTTGTGTTTTTCTGGAGCTTATGCTGTTGTTGTTTTAAGCTTATATGGTTTTTTAAAATTACACTTTCAGAGCACCTGGCTGACTCCATTGGAAGAGTAGGTGACTCTTGATCTCAATGTCATGGTTTCGAACCCCATGTTGGGTGTAGAGCTTACTAAAAAAATAATAAACATTAAAAAAATACATACTTTCAAGTTTTTATTCCTCCGAAATTCTTTTTGGCACAAAGAATGAGCTCAAGATCCAACTTGGTTTTTTTACAGATGGCTAATCAGTTGCCCACACCACTTGTTGCCCTTTCCCCTTGTGTTTTGAAATGCTTCCTTTTAAAAAAAAATTCACTATCTAATTAAGTCTGTTTTTTTGTGTTGGTTTGCTTGTTGGCCCGGAGAGTGGATTTTTAACTCGAGAGAATTATTTGTCTGCCCACCTCTCAGCAGGCTGTTATACGATTCCTTTCTCTTAGGATCCTTTCAAGTATAGCTACCCACCGCTAGTAGATGATGATTTCCAGACACCATTGTGTGAAAATGGACCTATTGCCAGTGAAGATGAAGCTTCAAGTAAAGAAGATCTAGAGAGTGATGGCAAAGAAACCTTGGAAACAATTTCCAGTGAAGAACAAACAGCTCTTCTAAAAAAGGTAATCTTAACAATAGAATGAATTTGAGTCAAAAGCTGTGGCCTGTCCGCCGTTCTGCAACTAGCTAGCTATGTGATTTTGGGTAATTCATTTAACTTCCTGTCCTTCAACATTTTGTCTGTGGAAAGAAAGAGGAAGGAGGTCACTGGCTAACCAGAAGTGTCATTATGGTGTATGACAAAGCCGATTTCATGCATTGGTATAAAAATTGGCAATATGCACTTAGGAATTGTGTTATCAAAACTATTTTTTATCGGATAAAAGTAGTTTAAAGCCTTTTATCTACTTCCTCTATTTCAGTTTTGGAAGGAGCACTTAGTTATCTTTTTATGAGTCATCAGGGGCTTGATAGAGGGATAAGTGTTATAATTTAGAACAGATTTAAAGACCCTAAGGGAAAGCCCATGTTACATTTTCTGTAGTGACTTATCTGTCGTAGGCATCCAAGCATATGTTAATGGTCATGTTAATATATGTCAAATACGTAATTTAGGTGTAATAAGCTTATGTTAAAGATTATAATTTGGATTGAATCACTGTGTTTACTTTTTCACCTAATGAACTGCCCAGCTGTCAGTATGAAACTAAATTTATCTTTCTTTCTTCATATTTTTTTGGCCTTTAGATTAACGTTACCGAACATACTTCCAAAGCAGAGGAAAATGAAAAGGTTGATTCCAAAATGAAAGCTTTCAAAAAACCATTGAGTGTGTTTAAAGGGCCCTTACTACACATCAGGTAATCATAGTTGAGGATTTTATTAGCTATACTTTTTTTTAATAATCTGTCTTGATCATCTTGAGGGAAAATGTATTTATTTCCACATTTTGAAAAACAGTACACAAGTTTTCTAATGAAAGGTTATCCAAAGACTCACCTTGGTTTCCAGACAGAGTAGACATTGTTAGCTACCTTTTTGTTATTCCATTAAGTATGTTTAAAGGGCCCTCATTTCACATTAGGTAATAAAAGTGAATATTCATATATTAACAGTTAATCTGAATGACATATATTTTTCTCATTTTACTGATAGTGTTTGACTTGGACAACTTTGAGGATGCCAGAGATGACAGTGAACTAAGCACTTATCAGTTTGACCTTCTAAAAGCTAAAGCTGGACTAGAAAAATAGGAGGGGGGGTTGTTTTGTTTTTGTCTTTTACCAAAGCCCGATTTCAGCACATCTCTATTTTTGTTTCTAGGTTACTCAGCCTGAGATTCAGGATTGTTTGTAATTATCATTACATAAAGATCTCTTTCTCATTAATGATGCTTTTAGTTGATAAATTTATATGGCCTTATGTTAATACTGCTATGCCAACTTTGGTGATGACCTGATGTATCATTTTCTGTCCCATAGTTGAAATTTTTCTGTGTAACTGTTTTAGGTATGACTCTTATGACCGGTACAGTCAGACTTTTAAAGAAACTGATACTCTAATTGAGAAGACTGATTTGTTTATATACATTGGGATTACTATTATATTTGGATTATCTCAACCATCTGTGTATTTCTGGGTGGGGGGTGGGGGGGTCCCACATGTATATTCTGCTGGTCATGGGTTTTCTTTGCCATTTTCCCCCTGTGGAGTTTGTCTCTCTTCTCTCCCTATAATGGTTTAGAAGTTTCACACTTTTCACTGGAGGCTTGTGGACACCCTAGATCTTGGCTCATGAATGTCGAGGGTCAGCTTCAAGAGCTGGCCAGGGAGAGGGCCAGGGTAGGGTAGGATAGGGCAGGGCAGCTTCCAGGGCTGTGGTCTGGGCTCAGCATCCCCTGCCTCTGCCCCCAGGAAAGTCACAGCACCTCTCTCTCCTCCAGGCACAGGTGCCCCAATAGAGGCTGTCTCCTGTCAGTCTTGTGGTTATTGAGAGTACTTCTGAGATTCATAACCTTCTGGTCTTTTCTGTGTTATATTTCAGATGGGCTCTAAAAGTAAGCTAGCAGCTGTGCTAATCTGTCTTGTCCAAAGATGAGCAGAGCCCTCCTAGGAGAGCATGTCCTTAAAAATATGTGTTCTCCAAATGAATCTCTGATATGCCAACATTCCTGATATAAAATGAATCTACTTATGTTTATGGTCAAGGACAGTCTGAACAATTCACCTTTTTATCTAAAACAAAAACACTCTTCTACCCAGTGTTTGGAGGCACCTGATACAGTTTGACTCATGTAACTAAACCACACAATTGGAGGGGCTGCTGGGTGGCTCCGTTGGTTGACCGTCTGACTTCGGCTCAGGTCATGATCTCACGGTTCGTGAGTTCGAGCCCTGCATCGGGCTCTGTGCTGAAAGATTGGAGCCTGCTTCAGATTCTGTGACTCCCTCTCTGTCTGCCCCTCCCCCGCTCGCACTCTCTCTCAAAAATAAAACATTAAAAAAAAATTTAACTACACAATGGGGCACCTGGTGGCTCAGTCGGTTAAGCATCCAACTTCTCAGGTCAGGATCTCACAGCTCATGAATTCGAGCCCCACTTGGGGCTCTGTGCTAACAGCTCAGAGCCTGGACCCTGCTTCCAATTCTGTGTCTCCCCCTCTCTCTGCCCCTCCCCCATTTGCACTCTGTCTCTCTCAAAAATAAACATTAAAAAAATAAAAACTACATAAAACGTTGCTTTAGTCTTTTAGTTCACATGCTCTACAGTGACAGTAGTAAAATTTGTATTTTGAGGCTCACTGCTTTTACTGTTTGACAAATACTTCCCACCCCAAATTTTGTTTTTTGTATTCCATATTACTTAGAAAAAGCCTTTACGTAGTAAGACCTTAGTCTGTTACTTCAAGACCTCCCTGATGATCGTTCATTTTACGTTAGACTTTTCTCTGTTGGTGTATAAAATTATGCCCCATTCTATTCTGTTTGTAATTAAAGTTGAAGTGCCAGCTTCTTCTCTGTTTTTATTATGTGTAACCTTCCAAAGAGTTTAAATGCACCTTTAGATGGTGCTGATTATAGGCTAATTCAGAATCATCCTATTCTTTCTTCTGTCCTTTTCTATTTAGCTTTTGATCTTGGGGAAGCCAACCATAGGACTTTTAAGTAGCATGCAATCAATTAGTAAGATGAAAACACAAACTATATTAGGTAATTGTTTTGTAGAGGTTTTTTTTGATGAAATCTCTTTATACAAACGAGCATATAATATTAAATGCTTTTCTTCCAGCTAATGATTAGATTGTCATTTATTCTGAATAACACAAATGCCTTATGTTTTTGTCACCACCTAGCCCAGCAGAAGAACTGTATTTTGGAAGTACAGAATCTGGAGAGAAGAAAACTTTAATAGTGTTGACAAATGTAACTAAAAACATCGTGGCGTTTAAGGTAAGTATCTGAAAGATCTAATAGATTATATGTGGAAATTGGATATGGGAAGTGATTTCAGTCATTTTAATCGAAAGACTGAGGATTTGTAACTTGTGCAGTGTTTTTATTTATATTTTTAGGCATGATAAGCTGCCTTCTAGTTTTAACCACATGGCATAGCTTATCTAAAATTTTCCCTGGGATCTGTATCTCAATCTTTAATGAGCCGTAATAGGCTAATGTCCAAATTAATCTCAGGCTTTAATGTTTGTTGTAAATAAAAACTCAAGGAAAATCACTCTTCATCATATAAATAATTCATAATAGCAAAAAAAATAAAACTATAAAATCAAGAGTGCATTTTCCCCCAAGTGTGATATAGTTTGGAATGTAGTTTATGCTGGATACTAACCTAATGACCGAGTCTGCCACTGCCCCATATTGTAGAAATTATTTCCTTAAATCATCTATTTAATTTAGATTGGACCACTAGGATATTTTCTTTGATTTTCTAGTGTTTTTAATTGGACAACGCTATTATAACAAGTCCTAATACGGTTTTTTAGAATTTGTGTTATTAAATTTAGGCAATTGCCAGATAGGATACTGCACAGATTGTTTTGTTGAAAAGGAAGGCTGAGTGACAGTTGGACTTCCAAGATTAGCAGAGATTTTAAAAAATAAAGATACTGTTTTCCTGTTGATGGGGAAAGATACATTCTATGCCTGACCACCGTGGGTGTTTTGTAGACTTTATTATTAACTGCTAGTTTTCTAAAAATCACTTTCAAGCCATTTACCACCCCCAAGATCAGTTTTATCATTATGCTGTTAGTGATTACGTGATTACTCTATTCATAAATAGGTGAGAACAACTGCTCCAGAAAAATACAGAGTCAAGCCAAGCAACAGCAGTTGTGACCCTGGAGCTTCAGTTGACATAGTTGTGTCTCCCCACGGGGGTGAGTTGTCACGTGATGGCCACAGAGGGTGTGCTGGGGTACCTGGGGCTGGTTGGTGAGTCCGTAGAGCTGGACTAGAAGCCGGAAATCCGAGTGTCAACACGTCATGTCGCTGCATTCTTAGGCATCCATTTTCTCGTGTGTAAAATGAAATGGGTAAATGGGTCTCACTAGAATGGTTTTTTAATGCATAAAATTGTTTAAACTGACGCCTGTTGAAATTGAATTTTTAAAAAAACGTTTTCCTTTTTAGGGTGGTTCCATATTGTCCTTTTTCCATTGTTTTCTAGAATAATGCCTTAAACCAACATGCCCAACCTTTTGTAAAGGCTTGTTTATATAACAAGTTACTCTTTTGGAATGCAGGTTTAACAGTCTCTGCCCAAGACCGTTTTCTGATAATGGCTGCAGAAATGGAACAGTCATCTGGCACGGGCCCAGCAGAATTGACTCAGTTCTGGAAAGAGGTTCCCAGAAACAAAGTGATGGAACATAGGTATGCTTCTTACAGATTCTCAAATGTGATGGGAAGAATCAGAGAGCTATGCCTGCATGGACTAGGCAGGTGTCTCTTCCTTCTAGCATTTGGCAGACACTTAGGCTTCTAGTGTGGGCCCTGAGCTGTGTGGGACTCTGGGGTGCCCAGGAATGAGATCTGGAGTTTCTCAAGGAGGTTGCAAGCAGGGACTTGCTTACAGGACTGTGCAAGAATCTGGATGTGTCCAAAATTACAAACCTAGATCTCTCTGTCCCGGCCGTTCCCTTTATAGGAGCACTCACTTTGTGTCCTAGAATGTGTGTGTTGCAGCATTATTTGTACTAGGAAAAAATGGGAAAGAACAAACCTAAATGGTTACCAGTGAAGCAACGGTTAGACGCACTTGAATGTATGCAGGAGTACTCTGCAGCTATTCAAAAGAGTGTGGGAAGTCTCTTGTTCTGATACACAAAGGTACCTATGATGTATTAGGGGGAAAACCTGGACTGCATGGGCATATACAAGTATGTATGTGCATGCAAAGATACACAGAGAAGGAGAAAAGAGAGGAGTGTTGTGGTTTTCTTTTAGAGTGTGCCAGTTCTGCCTCCCAGGGACACTCGTCAGTGTCTGGAAACATTGTTCATTGTCACAAGTGGGCATTGGGGTACTGTGGCATCAAGCAGGTAGAGACTAGGGATGCTGCTGTACATCCCACAATGCAAAGGACAGCCCCCCAAAACAAAGACTGGTGGGTAAAGAATGGCCACTCTGATGGCACTTTTGTAGGCCCTGAAGGAAAAGAGTGCGTAAGCCATATATATAGAACTAGAAAAAGTGCTTTCCAGGAAGAGGGAACCACAAGTGAAAAAGGAGTGTGCTGGGCCTGTGTAAGGAACAGCGAGGAGGTTAAGGGCAGCTTGGTGGGAGATGAGGTCAAAGAGATAGTAGGAATGCAAATGATTGCCATAGCGAAGACTTCTGATGTTAAGAGGAGAAACTACAGTTGGTGCTCAGCAGATCCACGAAGTGATCTGGCTTATTTTTTTTTAAAGGATTATTCTGGGGGCTGTGTGGAAAACAGTGTAGACCAGACCCAAGTGAAAGACTGATACTGAGTTAACACTTAAATAAGAGCCTGCTGCCAGCCAGTCCTGTTTTAAGTGCTTTACTCTTATTTATTCACTTGGTCATTAAAATGACCCTAGGAGGTAAGTAGTTCTTTATCCCATTTGATAAATGAGAAGCTGGAAAACCTAGTTAACGGTCATGGTTGAGTTAACTGTTCAAAAGCAATTGAAAGAACACACATGTGGCTGGACCACATAGGGAAGAGTGACAGGACTCACGGTGGGAAGAAGGCTGGACAGAGGCAGATAGGAGAGCATCCA
The DNA here is from genome assembly GCF_014898765.1 of Herpailurus yagouaroundi. Lineage (NCBI taxonomy): Eukaryota > Metazoa > Chordata > Mammalia > Carnivora > Felidae > Herpailurus > Herpailurus yagouaroundi. The sequence goes on from NW_024420490.1 coordinate 1,044,865, forward strand.
CCTGACCTGATTTACCTTTGTGAACAAGCCTGCAAAAAGTGATCTTGTCAGAGGGGAGGACAGGAGAGGGCCTAGGAAGACAAGCTTTATGGCAGTGAAGTCATCACTGCCCACCTGGTGGGGGGGGGGGCAGTTTCAGTTGGCAGGAGCCAGGTGCCAAAGAAATGGAGGTAGTACGACTGTTCTAGAGAGTAGTCTTGCTGGAGGAAGGAATAATGCAGTGTTGATGAAGCAGTTGTCTGGCATGGGTTTTTCAATGAGAGAGGCCACCTGGACAGGGTAAATCACCAGTAGTGAAATTTCTGACAAGGCTGAAGGGACAAGACTTACATCCAAGGTAAAGGTCAGCTTTCTTCGGGAAGGAGGAAGGAACCCAGATACAGGTTAAGGCTCGGGATGGGGTTGACTTGTTTTGGGATGGAGTAAATTCCCAAGTTGTGACACCCTCCACTTTGTGTTTTTAGCCAAGTTTATTTTTGTCAAAGGCATGGCTCTGAAAACAAATGGAAAGGTTATGTAACACTGGTATAAAAGATGGAGATTAATTTGAAGTTCTTTGCAAACAGTCCCTCAAAAGCAGGGTTTTTTCTTTTAATTAATTGCTCATAGTTTGGTTTTCTATAAGTCAAGAGAGGATCACTTACCTCCCAGAAAGAGGGAGACTTGGTGGTTTGGTACTGAAGGCCCGAGTAAAGCACTGACTCCCACCTAGAAAGGGTGGTTTCCTTCAAATAGGAAGATCGGGTAGGTTGAACTGATTACCCTATAAAATAAACTTCCCGTAGGTTATTGAGCAGTATCTGTAACTGCTTGTGTTATTACACATGCACTAAGAAGTAGGAAGTGGGGCACCTGGGTGGCTCTGTTGGTAAAACGCCCAATGCTTGATTTCAACTCCGGTCATGATCTCACCGGGGTTCGAGGGCTCTGCACGGAACCTGCTGGGGATTCTTACCCCTCCCCCATTTGCTCTCATGCTCTCTCAACATAAACATGGAAAAATAAAGTAGGAAGAGGTAGGGAAGGAAAAATAATTTTCCCTCTCCCCACCTTCAATACCATCTCCAGTGAAAGAAGAAAGACTGGGGGGAGTGAGTGTGGGAGCAGAGGAGCCAGTAATGAGAGGTTATCAGGAAAAGCACAGTAAACAAGGGTAAGGTTATTCAGATTTAGATGAATTCCTCTCTTCTTGAAGCCCCTGAGCCTGCCAAGGTAAGGGACCTTCCTTACCTGGTAAGGCCATTCAGAAGCCTGTAAGCAAGGTTACAGGTCCATTTTTTGCAAGGGGCTTTAATGGGTCCCTATAGTCTTAAGCCCTTAAAACTGTCTGTTCATACCTGATTTTTATGCATACCATTTTCAAATAAGACATTCAAGTCAGAGCCTTAGTAATATAACCATGCTTCCAATTGTGTCCTCTTCCAAGGAGAAGAGATTCTTACTGAATTTATGTAAAAAAAAAAAAAAAAAAAAAAACAACCCGTATTTCCATGAAAGAATACTTTGAGTTTCTGAATGCTGGAGAGACCACAGAGGGAGGAAACTTGTTTCAATTCTGCTTACAAAGGTATAGTTCTGTCAATCATAGCTTATGAGAAAAGAGTAGAAGATTTCCTTAAACCTTGGAAAACAAAACATTAAAGAACCAGCAGTGTTTCAAAAAAGTCCTAAACAGTAGAATTATCAGTTCATTCACTCCCATGTTATTAATTCTTGGTCTGCTTGAAACCAGCTTTTTTATTCTGGAAATTCTTACCAGTTCAGTTTTATGAGAAGCACATTTGCGAAAGGATCCGAGTAAAACAATAGCTTCTATAAATGACAGACTTAAAAATGTCCATGGTTGCAGACCTGATGAGAGTTCATTATAAGGCTTTTGACAAGGAAATTTGGTTATTTCTGTGGCATACAACATTGTAAGATAATAACTAGAATTACAAACAATAACGTTATACTAGAACATAGCCGATTTCTAGGAATTTTATACAATTTCTGGAACACTTATTTGACAGTGCTTCCCATGTAACTTAACATAGTAAATAAGCCTAATTTGTTCTCTCTTATAAAAAAAGCTATAAAAGTAATCTTTCCATACATTCCAGAGGCCCTCTGAAAAATTCCAGAGATAGTTCAAAGTCAAAAAGACTTCAGTTAGAATTTGAGTTGGGGTTTGTCAAAAATGTCAGAAGGTTTTAGACACTTGACTGAATAGAATCCTAAATCATCATGAAATAATACTTAATTATCCATTTAACCATAGTAACAATAAAATGTCAAAGGCAAATGCAGGAAGTTACATCGTTGTGAGTAAAACTTAGCTCTTTTGATCTTTAGAAGACTATTTTCCTAAGCAATCAAATACCTGATGATAAAGATAACATGAAGCACAGGAAATTATTTTGATAAAACACACAATTTTTGCTTTCTAGGCACATTACTTAAAAGCTAAAGAAAAACCTTTCACCGTCTCTTATCAGTAGCTGACTGATAGTCCAAGAAAATGTTGTCCTTTTAGCAGATGTTAACTTTTAGTTTTACATGAGTACACTATTGATATGAAAGCTTATTTTTATAACCCTCATAACAAATTCCATCTTGGCCAGCTTGACTACACAAAGAGAAGTTTTCTTTGCTTTCTTCCCTATTCAGAAATAACCAGCTTTAATTCAGCATAAAATTACTTTTATTCCCCTTAAGAAAAATACGTGTCCATACCTTTCCTCAGCTAAAAACACATCCTACTTTCCTTGCACGTGGAGTTAGTCGTCTCCATTATTTCTAGTAATTTACATATATGAATCAGAATTCTTAGAAACAATAATTTTTAGTGAAAATTAAGTAGTAAACAATTGTGGTCATTTAACACCAGCATTCTGTAGATTGGCAAATTCAGGGATACATAATTTCTAGAAGCATATGCTTCCTCATGGTACAGTTTTTCAGTGTGGCACGAGATATGTTTACTAACAGACTAAATATTTTTAGTTCGTCTGTAATAAGAAGCCAAAAGTAGATAAACCTGTGCTCAGTAATATTTCAATATTTTATCTTATTTGGAAATAATTTCCTATTTTACTTAGCAAAACTCGTTACCAAACAGAGTTGAAAAGCTGTTTTTAAGTAGACAAATTCACCTAAAAACTCTTACCCAGCTTACCTAAAAACGTGAACCTATTTGAATAGTAAACTCAAGTAGAAAAAAGTTGCATATCTGCATTATATCTAATATTGATAACTTTGAAGACGTGCCTATTTTAATTAAACCAACACACTTGACCAGCTTTTATTTTACCTAAGATTACTCCACATCACAGGAACTTGAAAGACACTTGGGTTAGTTTCTATATTTCTAAGAGTTTTAGGAATACTTAATTTGATAAGTGCTTATTTTTCTTTAAGCCAGTCAGAGCTTTTACAAATTAATTTTGGCAATACCGTCCAGAAGTAGAAAAATATTACGCATCCATAACATATATAGACACACGGAAACATATAGACTCAGAGACTTTTGAGGTATCTAGCTCTAAAATTTTAGCCATGAATCAGGTACAATAACACAAAACCCACTAGTTTGTAAAAGAACATTTAGGTCCAAATTGTGTTTCTGGCAGTTGGAATAAGTTTACCCTAAAGTTATATTTCGAAGAGCTAGCTATCACGTCCTAGAGGATAGAAAATTTTTACCTGAAAGGCACAAAGTATCAAGGTTTGTTATTTCTTTTTTTAAGCAGTTTTGGGGTACATTTGCCTATTATCAGAGGTCTTCAGTAATTACTGTTTCTATTTTCCTTCTTTGTCTTGAGCCCAGGACATTTCTGTTTCCAATGTCCTGATCTTTCACAATACTGACATGTATTTGCAGATGAGCTGGGGGGCGGGGGGGGGGGGTTGGGGGGAGGGGGGCGGGCAAGGGAAGGGTTTAGGATGGGGAAGCTTAGACAAACTTTGAACTGCTTCCAGTGTTGCACTAGTGGTTTTGTAAAGATTTGCAAATCAAAGATGGTTGCTTTTAATTCCTCAAATAATTGTGTTCCAGCCTGAATGGGATCAAGGGACTGACCCACCCATCCAGCTACATTTTCTTCAGTCTGCTCTATATCAGGAAGATGATTTCCAACTAAGATGGAAAGAAAGTGATTTCTATGTTCTGGAGCTTTAGGGTTTAATGCGGCATGCCTTTAAAAAGTTTATAGAAAGTATTCAACAAAGGCCTTTGAATGCTGTCCTTTTTCTAAGTGTTTACTTCATCCTTGAACCAATTTAATTCAGGGGGGAAAAACAACCTGTTCTATTGCTTCTGTCAGCCCCCAGACATCAGCCTGCAGCTGATCCATTTCCTGAACGTTTGTAGGAGGGCCTGGGAGAAATTCTGGTCATGTTCCTGGTGAGGAGAGTTTTCCCCAGGACACCATGTGGCTTATCTGATAACTACAGTATAATCATGGATAAGAAGAACAACCCTTAGCAGCCAGTCACAGTCCCTGTGAATGGGGACTGATCTTTTCACCTCTTCTCTAAATTTGGTAGGTGGTTATCTTCTGAAAGTAGAGATTGAAAACTTCATAATCTCTTCTTTCTAAGGAAGTTCCTCAGGCCAGCTGCCATACTGGGTCATATTCTCCTTTCAATTTGGTCTTTCCAGAGCTACCAAGACCACCATTGTTTAGGATGAGAGCTCTCTAACAGTGTTTTCAGCATAGAAGCTTTAAAAATGTAAAAGATCCACCATCTGGCATTGACAAGTTGGATCTTCTATTAATCTCAATAGCGACTCAAACCAACAGGCCTTTTGATGGCTTAACCATGGACCCAAGAGGCTTCCCAAAAGAGGGTGCCAACACTGAAGCCCTCAGAGAGGGAGCGTAAGAAAGCAAAGACTTTCTTCGCCACAAGTGGGGAGAACGGTGTCATGAAAATGGCAGCTCCGGTTCCCCACAACAATGTGCGAGGCCTCCAGTCACAGACCCTGCGCTCTGTGACACCAGGGAAGTGCTCCTGGATTGGACTTTGACAGCACCAAGTCCCCTCACGGACTGGGGACCCAAATGACAACTGCCCTGCGAGCTGGCACGGCCGGACAGAGAGAATGCTGCCTGTCACCTTGTGTGTTGTGCATCCACCAGCCGGCAGAGACCAAAAAGAATATTCTTGCTGGTTACAAACCCAAGCTCTCAATACATAGAATGAGAGGAAAGGAAAACCCCATTTGACCGATTTTTCTTCTGCTAACCTAAATTTGGAAAGGTAGGGACAAGGTGAAATTTTTACCTCTCTCGACCTGGCACTAGTGTGAGATCTAGAAGAGCTGACTTTGGTAGGTAAGAATTTTTACCCTTCACTGGCTTCTGCCAGTTTTCCAGGATCCCATCTGTAGGTGCCTAAGTGAGTACGGTGTCCCAGCAGGGCCCATCGTAGGTTGCCAAAACGTAGGAGAGGAAAAGTAATTTTCCCTCTACCTTGCTAGGTTCTTGGCTGAGACCTCCACCCCCTGGAATAAAAGACAGATTAATAGGAGAAAACAGAAGTTGAATAACACGTATACCTCCTGTATACACGGGACATACCCAGGGAAACAGTAAAACTCCCCCAGATGGCCCAAGACAAGATGTTGGGGCATCAGCGAGTCAGTTAGGGAAGACGGTCAGGAAAATCACAGTAAACGAGGGTAAGGTCCTTAAGCAGATTTAGATGGGTCCCTTCTAGAGATTTTGTCACCCCCTCTGGTACACAGAGGAAAACACCCTTACAAGTGTAGATTACCTTTATAAATGTCAGTGTCCCTGACAAAAGGTTTTCAAAGCTTTTCTTATGTCTGCTGTTTCTCAAAAAATAGTGAGCCCAAGATAATCCTTCTGCCAGAGAGGTGTATCTTGGGGTGGCAAATTCTGCTCCCCTTCCAAGATGAATACACGCTGTGCTGCTACCTTATGTGTAACTGGGAGAAGAATGAGTGCTTTCATGTCTGTTATGTAGATTTCTGTGTTTAACTCTTTTCATTTTATAGTTTACTTTTACAATCCTGTTTCCTTTGCATTTCCACAGGTTAAGATGCCATATTGTTGAGAGCAGTAAACCAACCACCCTTACATTAAAAGACAATGCTTTTAACATGTCAGATAAAACCAGTGAAGATCTTTATCTACAAGTAAGTGTTCTTTCTCCCTAAAACAAAGTTGTAAATGCTAACCAACGTTAGAAATCCACTTTTTCCCCACTGACGTAGAGAGAACCTTTGGCATAGACGCGACAGAAATGCTCTTTTCTTTGTGAAGGGCAGCCAAATCGGAAATGGTGAGTGGTGAGTTACTTTTGGAGATGTGTTAACTTTTTAAAAGCTCTGGCCATTCTAATTTGGACGAGCTGTGGCGCTTTGGAGAGTATCCAAGAATTTGATCTCATGGAACAGGTACCATCTAAATTCGAAAAAGATTGGAGGGACTCTCTTTCTGACTCGCTGGCTTTGGTACCTGCAGAAAGTGACTGCATTGCTCCTTTTCAACTGGAAAATTAGATCTTTCCAAAACTAGAGTGAGCAGGCGCACGTCTGTTCACCAAACAGATGTGATCCCTCATTGCATTTCCTGCTCCCAGCTGTTCAGAGTAGACGGACCCCATCCTGTAAATGTTTGGATTTCTAATATTCCTAGTTGTCGTTCACATGGTTAATGTACTGTTTTACTGATATGCATCTTTCATCCTTTTTTTTTCCCCTCTTTAGCTCAATCGTTTACTAGAAAGCAATAGGAAGCTTGAAGACCAAGTTCAGCGGTGTATCTGGTTCCAGCAGCTGCTGCTTTCCTTAACAATGCTCTTGCTTGCTTTTGTCATGTCTTTCTTCTATTTGTTGTACACTTAAAGAAGTGGAGTTCAGTGAGAAACATGGCTCTTTCGCTCATTAGTTGGAAAAAGACCCAGAACTTCATGTTACTAAAAGTTTTGCACTTCTGTGCTTCCTGAAAGGAAATGTGCAACACTTAGAGGGGAACAAATACGTGTCTCGAAAATAAACTCTGTTAGAATGAGGAAACACTGGAGAAATTGAGTATAAGAGATCATAGTTATAAAGTCAAGGCATAGCCATTGTGTAAATTAATACTTTAGATATAATTTATTTTTTCCTTTTGATTTGAATACTTCTAAAGTTTGTTTTATTATATGTATACATTAGCTGGACTGAAAAGTAGAAGTAACAAGCTTTGTCACAGCCAAAAAATGTAATCTTTTTTTTATGACAAAATCATTATAGCTGAGCCAACTTATTAGCTTTTCTATACTATGTATATAGAACGTGTATATTGAAAAAAAAAAACCCGTACTTAATACAGATTAATTTCTGTGAACACGACTTTGTAATTTTGAGAATTCCTTCCAGATGCTAGTCAATATTCTTTGGGTATGTGAAACAATTTAATGCCAAACCACCTTTTAGCCTTTGTTTCTTATCTGTCTTCCTTAACAGTCTGCCTTTTATTAATCTCGGACTTTTTTATGAACACTCACATTTAGACAGAATTTGGGAAACTAAGTTTGCTTGGGTTTTCTTGGTCCTCTCTTCCAGTCTTTTTTATGCAGTTTCCCATCGCTCACTGGGGCGGGACACTGACCCCCATGCTGCATTTCTTATAAGGGTCTAATCCTCCTTTTTCTAAATGACAGGAGTTAAAATTTCTTTGAAACCTTGGTTTTGAGATGCAGAGCAGAATTCATTCACATTTCAGTTTCGCGTGAACATCGGCCACAGGAAGGAAACTTGACACAACACTGGAGTACCTATAAGCGTGGGGGGAAAAAAATCAAAACTCAAGTGTCGGTTCTCCATTTAGGAATGAAAACTAGAATTCCTAGACCAGGGCTGTTGCACTTGCTGGATACTCTGCCTTTGTCACAGTAATCCTGAGGGTGGGCCCTAAATTCCTAAAATGATACAACTTGCAGGGGCAGAGGCGGATGAAATCAGTTTGTTTTCTCACTCATACAGCCATTTTCAGTTCTCGTCGGTTCACATGTAACTATCTGAAAGAAAACATAGTCTGCCTGTTAAATAAATGTTGAGTTTTGATTGAGCCACGTTTGGAGAACTTTTTATTCTGAAGTGTAGGGTTGGCGGCTTTCATCTTGAGAAGCTGAGGATTCCAAAGTCGAGTTGTAGAGAGTGGTGATTTCATAGAGTCCCTTCAAAATTGGCCTAGCAATAAAACCTTAAAAGGACACTGGTCTGATACTTGGTCTTAATTTGGGTTTTTCTGTTGCAGTTTGCCAACTCCAGCCGTGAAAGTGACTTCAGTACACCCTAAGTACTCCCCGTAGTATCTCCCTGTGTGCACAGCGGTTCCCTTTCCATGTTAGATCCCCGGCTATATATAACCTAATCGCAAAGCATTTGTGTATGTTCTTTGTTCCTCAGCAAATGAATGGGGAAATCATTGGTCAGAATTGGAAGTGTATTGTCCTAACAGTGTCCCTTTAATGTTTCCTACGAAAATGACGTGGACTCACTACAATGTTCTTCCCTGATGTCTGGCCAGTTGAATTTAATAACGTATCTTGTTAACGTTTGTGTGTCTACTAAATGTGACTATGCAAGATTACTGAAAATTATAAGATCAAAGGCATCTAAACTTCTGTTCTTGTCTTAACTAATCATTTACATCAGATTTTATTCTGTCTTCATTTGATTTTATCACATTTTGTGTGACTATTACTTTGAGTACTCTGATAATAATTTTATTTTTTATCTTGTCATTACCTATTCATGACCAAATTACCAAGGATCAACATTAAGATCGAGATTTTCGCTTGAGAATGGAAATCAATAGATTTTCCATGAAAACATTAATAAAATATTAGCTTGGTCTCAAAGTAGCCTAAAAATGCAACTGCGGTTAAACCTAGCCTCAAATTTCATAATACCATAACTGTTTTTATATCTTTCCACTAATTTTGACTGGATTTAATAGCACTTTATTGTACAATTGCAAAAAAAAATATATTCCTAGAATTGTTGCCAGTGTAATTTCTCTAATATTCTGGTGCTTTTCATATATTTTCAGTATTTTTATTACTATATTGGTATTTTCTTTGTATAATTGATCAAAAGAACATGTTTTCTATTTTAATATGTTTTAGAAAAATAATTACATTTATGAAATAAATATCATCAGGAAAAACCTCTGGTCTCTAATTGATAAAGCATCTTAAAATCAATGTTCAGGCTTGCTCTGACCTTTTAAAGATGACATTAATTTCTTTTGTACCTGCTTTGCATTTTTATAAGGACAGTGCTGTAAGCTTCCAAAGATACAATTGTGTCATCGGGTAAACCTGTCCTTCGTATGTCCTGTTTCTCCTCAACCCGGGCCAGAGCCTGGCTACTCTTCAGTGCAGCTCTCCATTTCCCCCAGACTCAACACTGGACTCATTGACATGACTTGGGGCTCCATCATAGAGCCTTCACTAGAGCTGCCCCACGTGAGTCAGAATTGCCCTACATCCCCTCAATCCCAGTACACCTTTCTGCCTGACAGGAACCAGCAGGAAGCAGGCTGTAGAGAGACCATCCTACCTGGCTCATTCGTATATGGAAGGCAGTCCCTGTGACGAGGCACCCACGGGGTGAGGGTGTGCTGGAGGAGGGGCCCTGGGATTGTTGGTGTGGTCCCCTCACCACTGGATGATAACTCCCAAATGGCAGCTCCCATGCCATAAGGATGGAATGAATAGGACAGATCCATCTTCTAGATTGAAAAAGAAGTGGAAATGCAAAACACTAAGGAGAAATTAAGAATAGAACTACAAAAACACAATGGTGACCTACCAAGAAGCACCACATCTCCCGAGGACTGTGAGGCCATGCCCTCCTTACCTAAAAGAATTCTCTAGGAAACAAGAGCTCCTGTGGGGAAAGTTCCAGCTAGGAAAAGACTGGTTACTTTACACCCATCTTCAGCCTCCTCCCCTAAGTTTTCACCAACCACTCAAGGTTTCCTAACGTCAGAACATCAGCCCCCAGAAGCATAGGGCTCCCCTTCTCCCCCTGCCCCAGGGAGACCATGCACATTGTCTCATTTATTCCATTTGAGGCAAAGGTGGTTAGGAGTGAGGGCTCTGTAGTAAGACTGTCTGGGTTCAGTTTCCCTCTCTGCCACGTGAGGCTGTTACTTGGGGATGTTACTTGACCTCTTTCAGCCTGTTTTCCTGATCTCTGAATCTGATCATCCAGGTACTCTGCCACGGGATGAGTATGAGTGGGAGGAAATAATATGGGTACAGCAGCCCTGGAGAGTCAGGCCTTGGCTTTGCTGATGTTGCCCCCACCACCTTCCATCCCAGCTTCCTAGAACTTTCCACATTTGGGACCATGTTACTGAATATCCCACCTCATTCGAAGCCAATCATCAGTTCCCTGAACTTTCCCCTGCTTTGAATTCCCACCCTTGCCTCCTTGGTACCCTACTCTTAATTCTAGTGCCCAGGTCAAGGGATAGACTTTAGAAGGCCAGTGATGTTTGGCTGTCTTGAATCCTATGGAGGAATATCCCTTCCAGTCTGATGAAGACTTGGTCAGATGCTTCTTTCCACCATTGTTTCCACACCCCTTCAAAGCACCACACACACATGCACACAAAGAATTGATCTGGCAGTATTACACCCATAAGTTTCCCTTAAATGTGTAATAATTCAACAAAAATACCACATAGGATCTTTCACATATTTATAATTTTGTCATTACAACTGCAAAATCCCTTCTGCTGTATAAACTAACCTAATTTATGCGAGTGCTAGCCCATCTTAATTCACTAGCTCTGGCCCCCTCTTGAGAGGGTTACACAGGATGTGTTTGGTAGAATCTGCAAGCTCATCCAATCTGGTCCCCCCATTTTGCAGATCAGAAGACAGGGTCAGGAAGCTAAACCAACCTTACCCAGACTAATTGACTGGTTTGAATTCACAGATGTCCCACATGTGAAAGAAAATAGGTGACAAACACAATGACAATTGTGTTAGGCACCGAATGGCAGGCATTGGGACAGTATGTCTCTATCCCAGTTGGCTTTCTTTTTCAGTGCACATGTGTATTCAAACGCTTTTAAACCAACTTAAGGGAAAGTATGTAACCAGTATCTTCAACATTTGTTCAACCAGAAACACTCAAGATATATTCTTATGACACATTAATGCACAAGGGCAATGGTCCCGTAATTGTGTACTTTTGGAAACAAAGCTGTAGTGAAAAACAATTCACTTTTTTTTTTAATTTTTTTTTCCAACATTTTTTATTTATTTTTGGGACAGAGAGAGACAGAGCATGAACGGGGGAGGGGCAGAGAGAGAGGGAGACACAGAATCGGAAACAGGCTCCAGGCTCCGAGCCATCAGCCCAGAGCCTGACGCGGGGCTTGAACTCATGGACTGCGAGATCGTGACCTGGCTGAAGTCGGACGCTTAACCGACTGCGCCACCCAGGCGCCCCAACAATTCACTTTTTAAACTCTCTTTTCTTCAGAATAATCCATTCATTTCAGTTAGTTTAATTAAATAAGCTTCCTTGGACATAAATATACTCTCTCAAGGTAGCTACATCGAAAAGGTTAAAACTGTAAGAAAGGGGGAAAATCCTTTTCTTACAGAAACTTACATCACAATTCCCAGCATTTGTATTGTCCAATTTGCTTTGGATCAAACTCCAGTACATTGAATTCTATCATTCCAGAAAGTCCTCTGCACATTTTCAGGTCATTCTACAGTGTGTGTGTGTGTGTGTGTGTGTGTGTGTGTGTGTGTAGAAAAATCTAATTTTTGGAAGTCATCTAAAACTGTCTTGCACAGACTTGCTATTGACTCAGAAGTTCAGACTTGAGTTCACTCTATGTATGTCTTCTTTACAAGAAACCTCCAAAGTCCTAATAGCATACCTGTCCCCTTTTGCTGGATCTGGGACAATCAAAGAAGTGAATCATTTATTGTTTCCACTCTAACACATCCTCTATCTTTTCTATACCAAGCCCTCACTCTAATACTAGCCTACAGATTCATTCAGTACAATTACTATTTGCCATTAAATTTGCCCAGAATTGCCTACTAATAAGGCAAATGTGCTTGAGCAACTTTGAGCCAAACACCAAATCACTGTTCTCTGTCGTAAACTAAATGTCAAAAATGTGTTTTGGGTACTTTGCCAATATCCTAACTCTATGACTCAAGCTATTTCCTTCTAAGGGACTGGAGAGGGATGCGGTTATTATTAGGAGCAATAACAATAGTATTAAAAATAGTCTAGCAAAATTTAACTGTTTTTTAATGTGGCTGAAGTAAAAGTTGCTAAAAGGGAAGGTAAAAGGAAACTGATATAAAAAGCAAAACTTCCTTTCAAATTCAGTATTCACTACTCTGGGACACTTGAACCCCTTAAGATCTTTGTCATTAAAGGTGGAGGTTTGGGGCGCCTGGGTGGCTCAGTCGGTTAAGCATCCGACTTCAGCTCGGGTCACAATCTCGCAATTTGTGAGTTCGAGCCCCGTGTCGGGCTCTGTGCTGACAGCTCAGAGCCTGGAGCCTGTTTCGGATTCTGTGTCTCCCTCTCTCTTTGCCCCTCCCCTGCTCATACTCTCTCTCTCTGTCTCAAAAATAAATAAAAACATTACAAAACTATTTAAAGGTGGAGGTTCATCTTATAGAGGAGTTCTATCCAAAGTCAGTGCTTAGAGTAAAATTGACTATACTCAGAATTTCCCCTGAAAATTGATTAGAAAGTTGCCACGATAGAGATGGACATAGTAACTCCTACCTTGGTGAGTCCAGACCTTCATTTTAATACCAGATAATGTATTTAGGACAGTAAATATATGTATCGTGTCTTCAAAACTAGAATCACCATCAACAAGATTCTCTTAAGAGGCACAAGAGAAATGAGATAAAATGAGAAAAAAAGCATTCTCATCTCCCATTCTACATACATTAAGTCAAATAGACCCTCTCGATTCTAAAACTTGACGCAATATACATGAGGTGGTTCACATAGTTGAGGCCAAAATCCAAACTCAAATCTGTTCAGGAAGGCTCCTCACCACATCTCCGCTTCCATCTTGTTCCTGTTATCTCACTCCATTTTAATGTCTATTCCCATCACTCCAGAAAAACAGTACTTGGCTCAAACTCCAACGGTGACCTCCTGTCTCTTCATCCAATGGACCTGCTTCAGTTTGACTCTGAAGTGAATTCTTACAGCAGCATTTGGCTACACCAACTGTCAGGTTTTTCTTCTCCCACTGACACTCTTTAATGTCCTTTACTGACTTACCTTCCTCCACAAAGTCTATAAGATGTTAATATTAGAATGGGGCCCCCTTGGGGCACCTGGGTGACTCAGTCAGTTAAGCCTCTGACTCTTGCTTTCGGCTCAGGTCATGAGCTCATGGTTTGTGAGTTCGAGCCCCACACTGGGCTTTACACTGACAGTGCAGAGCCTGCTTGGAATTCTCTCTCTCTCCCTCTCCCTCTGCCCCTCCCCTGCTTGATATCTCTCTCTTTCTCTCTCTCTCTCTCTCTCAAGAAATAAAAAAAAAATGTTTTAAATAAAGAACGGGGCTCCCTTTTCTTTCTCCCCATAAGTGGTATCCTCAATACCCAGAGCTGTAATTAGTATTGGTAAGCCGTTAACCCTTGGACATTCTAGCTAGGCCTCCTGTTCGAAGTCTAGAACAGGATATGTATCTACCATTAACTTGGCAGTCCCAAATGTCCATCACAAAATGTCAAAAACAACTCATGATCTTCCCCCAAGACCTGCTCCTCAGTCTGGATCTCAATGAATGGCACTACCCTCCATTCAGTTATACCAGCTAAAAACCTGACCTTCACCCTTGAACCCACAGGGGCCATCCACTCTCCGCTTCTCTCCCTCTCCACTGCAACATCCATCCTATCATACAACTCTCCAGATGAAAATCCTTAAGTGGTTTCTATGGCTCTTAGCCCATAATTACATTTCCTAACTTGGCTTACCAAATCCTGGAAGATCTGGCTCTTGGCCTGCCTTCTCAGCCTCACTTTCCCCACTCTTTTTCCCTCTTTATGGTCTGATCCTGTATGAACCAGACTAATGCCATTTTGGACAAATCCACCATGACGACCACCCTGACCTGAAGCCTTCTAGAGCACAACCCCATTTCCACATTCTTTCCTTTACTTAACCACATCCTTAAGGACACCCTCGGGATAATGTCCTCGCTCTGTCTTGGAGCTATGACTCTGACACATACATATTCTCAAACATTCTCCTCCTGTGTGGTCTCCTAGCACCTACTTCCCAGACTCTAGGGCTACAAAAGGAGGTCTTATGGGAGGTGATGTTATGGGATCTACTAGTCTTGCTGCCACCCAAGACATGCTTCTATCTGTAAATCCTCTTAGTAAACCATTTCTGTCAAGCTGGACTTATCAGCCTTTTTCTTCAGTGTTATGGCTCTTTCAGCCTTTGGAGGCGTTTGGTATATACCTCCCTTTCGTGGAATGGGTCCCATCTCTGCCTGGAATTCTCTATCCCAACCTCCCCCTCCTTCCCCTGCTTACCTCCTCACTGTGACTCTCACTCAGTTCATCGTTTGCTGAGAAAAAGTATCTCTTTGCCCAGTCTTGTCACTTTTATTCAATATAGCATTGGAAGTCCTAGCCAGAAAAAGAAAGAAATAAAAGCAAAAAAAAAAAAAAAAAAAAGAAAAAAAAAAGTAAAAGGTATCCAAATTGGAAACGAAGAAGTACAACCGTTGCTATTTGTAGACATGACATTATGTCTATATATCATATGACATGATATTATATATAGAAAACCTGAGAGACTTCACCAAAAAACTGTTAGAACTAATCAACAAATTCAGTAAAGTTGCAGGATGCAAAATCAACATACAAAATCTGTTGCATTTTTATACACTAATAGTGAACTATCAGAAAGAGAAATGAGAACAATTACAAGTGCATCAAAAAAATACCTAGGAATAAACATAACCAAGGAAGAGAAAAACCTGCACACTGATAATACATTGATGAAAAAAATTGAAGACACAAATAAGTGGAAAGTATGCTGTGCTCATCATTTGGAAGAATTAATTTTGCTGAGATGCTGCTACTACCCAAAGCAATCTACAGAATCAGTGCAATCCCTATCAAAATTCCAATGGAATTTTTCATAGAACAAACAATCCTAAAATTTGTATGGAACAACAAAACAACCCTACTAGCCAAACCAGTCTTGAGAAAGAAGAACAGAGATGGAGGCACCATGCTTCCTGATTTCAAACTATATTAACAAAGCTAATCAAGTCAGTATGGTATTGGTATAAAAACAGACACATAGATCAATTAAACGGAACAGATAGCCCAGAAATAAATACACACATATATCAATTAATTTACAACAAAACAGCCAAGATTTAAAAAATGGGAAAGAACAGTCTCTTCAATTAATGGTGCTGGGAATGCTAGACAGCCACATGCAGAAGAACGAAACTAAATAACTCTCTTAGGCCATATACACAAATTAACTAAAAATGGATTAATGACTTGAATATAAGACTTGAAACCATAAAACTCCTACAAGAAAACATAGGCAGTAAGCTCTTTGACATTGGTCTTGGCAATGATTTTTCTTTCGGATTTGACACCAAAGGTAAAAATAAACACATGGGACTACCTCAAACTAAAAAGCTTCTGCACAGCAGAGGAGCCCATCAACAAAAGAAAAGGCAACCTACAGAAAGGAAGAAACATTTGCAAATCACTTCTCTGATAAGGGGCTAGTATCTGAAATATGTGAAGAACTCATACAACTCAAGAGCAAAGAAAAAACCCCATGAGATTAAAAAATGTACAGAAGATCTGCATAGACATTTTTTCAAAGAAGATATACAGATATCCAACAGGTATGTAAAAAGATGTTTAACACCACTGATCATCAGGTAAATGCAAATCAAAACCACAAGGAGATATCACCTCACACCTGTCAGAATGGCGATTATCAAAAAGACAAGAAGACATAAGAAGTGTTGGTGAGGATGTGGAAATAAGGCAACCCTTGTCCACTGCTGGTAGAAATGTAAATTAGTGCAGTCACTATGGAAGACAGTATGGAGGCTTCTCAAAAAAATTAAAAATAGAATTACCATATGGTCCAGCAATTCCACCTCTGTGTATTTATCTGAAGAAAACAAAAACACTAATTTGGGAAGATACATGCACCCCTTTGTTCACTGCAGCATTATTTGCAATAGGCAAGACATGGAAACAACCTAAATGTCCATCAACAGATGAATGGATCAAGAAGATATGGTGTGTATAGAATGGAGTATTATTCAGCTGTAACATAAAGAAAGAAATCTTGCCATTTATGACAACATGGAGGGACCTTAAGACCATTACACTAAATGAAATAAATCAGAGAAAGACAAATACCGTATGATCTCACTTATGTGTGGAATCTAAAAACAGAAGAATCAAAAACAACAAAAGAAAAAGTGATCTCATAGATACAGAGCACAAATTGGTGGTTGCCAGGGTTGGAGGGTAAGGGGGTAGGCAGAATGAATAAAGGGGTTTAGAAGGTACAAATTTCCAGTTATAAAATAAATGTCATGAGGAAATAATATACAGCATAGCGACTACAGTTAATAACACTGTACTGCATATTGGAAAGTTGCTAAGAGAGGAAATTTAAAAGTTCTTATCATAAGAAAAAAAATCATAACTGTGTGATAATAAACATTTACTAGACTTACTGTAGTGATCGTTTTGCCATATACACAAATATCAAATCACTATGTTGTACACCTAAAACTTACATAACGTTTTATGTCAGTTGCACCTCCATAAAAAGGAAAAGGGATCTCTCATTCCAAGGATGTGATCAGGTTCCATTAGAAATTCCCAGGACACCACCACATTTTCTTCATGGCACGTATTACAGCTTATATTTAGATACTCGTGTGATGCTTATTAATCCATTTCTCCCCATTACACTATAAACTTCACAAGGGAAGCTATGGTAGTCACCATTGATTGTCCAGCACGTAACTGCCACATGGGTGCAGCCTACCAGGTGAAGGAATGAATTACTTCCTGGGATTTAAAAAATAGACTATTCTGAAGTTCTAGGGTAGCCTTTCCCTCCCTTGTTTCTAGATACCCCCCCCGCCCCCCCGCCATGTACATCAACGAATTAACACTGACCAAACACAGCTTTAGGGTAAAGCATATAACCCGATACTATAGGGAAAATGTGAAGTAAAATAGACAGTGACCGTTTTCAAAGAACCTAGAATAGCTGGTCTACAGCTCTGGCGGAAATTCTAAGTCAGTAGGCCATTTTCTCTTCAAGCCTCGCAAAGACATTCCTTCTGTCATCAGTCATGGACAGAAGAGCCGGATAGTGTTTGGGCTCACCCAAATGTTGAATAAGCACGGAGCTTGCCTCAGCTTTTCTTACCCTATTCACATCACAGCTCCATCAATACTGCGCCACAACAGTTCTAAAGTACTGTCTCCTATGTCTGCAAGCCTGCATTTCCCCAAGGAGATACCCTAGAACACTAATTCCATCATTTACTCTGGGCCAAACGGTTTCCATTGTCATATAATTTTGAGAAACACAGTGTTAAGCAAAATTAAAGTGTTCCCCCATAGAATCTCTCAGAACCATTAGTGTACTAATGCGCATGACCAATCTCTGAGAATATTATGTTTTTCCCAAATGTTTAAAACCATGGAATCCTCTTTTCAAGCGATATAATTTGGGACTAAGTGTCCTGAAAACACACTTGGAAACCCAGTGTTGAGAGTTTGAACATACACTGAAGGGATCCTGTATGCCTGTAAGCCCAGCCTGCAGTAGAAATTTAAGCTGAAACCAAAGGTGAGGTTTCAAAGTTAAAATGTCAGGGCACCTGGGGAGCTCAGTCAGTTAAGCGTCTGACTCTTGATTTCAGCCCAGGTCATGATCTCACAGTTCATGAGATTGAGCCTTGTGGCGGGCTCCATCTCAAGGGTCATGATCCAGCCCACTTGGGTTTCTCTCTCTCCCTTTCTTTCTGCCCCTCCCCTGCACATGCGCGCGCTCTCTCTCTCTCTCTCTCTCTCAAAATAATTTTTAAAAAGTTAAAAAGCCATGACACTTGCAAATAAAGGAGGGGATATTTACTGATTCAGCTCAGTATAGCTCTTTATACCCTCACTTTCTAACTTCCATTTGTAAAATTAATTCAATATGGCAGAGTGTATAAGTAAAAGCTACCTTCAATCTCAGAGACCTTTCTTTGGGGTTGCATTTCCACACTCTTTTTTAGTTCTTTCAGCTAAGTTTTTATTTTACTCATGGCCAGATTGCATAGGTCAGACTCTCCCTTCCCTCTTATCCCTGTCTGGACCAATATTTGTCTGTTATCTTTCTGTAGACCAGTTACACATGTGAAACGTGTTTGCAACTCAGAGGGCAGCTCATGAGAGCCTGCCAACTCTCTGTTCAGCTGGATTTTAGCCAACCCACACACAACTTTGGGCCTAGCTCGTGACCCATAGGCAGTCATCACCTCCAGGAAACACATCGGCCTTTGTGGGCTTTCCTTCACTAAGAGTAAATCCAAGAAGATCTCAAGGGCATTAGAAGAATCCTAATTTAGGGGGCTCCATTATAGACATTGCATTTAAGTATGTTTAAAATTAATGGCATTTTCTAAGTATTGGCAGACTTGGACATAACTGCATATAATCCTTTTCATCTCTGCCTGCTTCTCTCTCTGTGTTAATGGCATTGCCTTTTTGAGTGTTCTTTTCCATCTTAATGTTTCTTGGAAGACAGAAATTCCGCTGAGGATCTCACTTCGTGCCAGTAGTATTTTCTTCTTCACTTACATCTTTGAATTTCAATGGTGCTGGTAATGGTCTTTGGCTACTTGTACCTATTAACCCTTCCATTTCATGGCTTAAAATCAATATATATTTTTGTTAAAGATTCCCAAGGGAGAGAGAGCGAAAGGTGACTCTGAGCTACCTCCATATAAATGCATTTTGTTTACCCCCAGCACATCTTGCTATACCTACTGAATCTAATATTTGGACTCGATTATAGGTGAAATTTCCACATTCCTGTTCTTGCCCACAGGCTTCATTATTCAGCAGTGTGTTTTCCTGCCCTCCAGTAAACAGCATGCATCATAGTATTAGACTATTTAGTAGGCAGTCTCTAAACAAACATGGCTTGAATCAAATGTACTGAAAGCTCAAAGTTTTATGGTTTCAGAAAGGTACGAGGGACAGAAATCTGCTTTGTTGCCCCATAGCACTAAGCTTAGAAAAGCCAAATGATTATGATGGAGATACAGAGGCGCCAAAAAAAAAAAAAAAAAAAAAAAAATTCACCTCTGAAGTAGAGCCTGGTAACCTTAGAGAGAAATCAATAAGGAGTCCTTGGACCTGTTCAAAGAGTATGTTCAAAGGAATCAGGAATCTGATGAAAAAGGAGCCAAAATCTGGTTAGGAAAGGCTGGGGCAGGACCAAAGATTCTGCATTTCAAACAACCTAGGCCATGCTGCTGCTACAATGCCCAGACCACACTTTGGCCAACCAGGCTTTCTAGAAGTGTTAGAAAAGACCATCTCAAGTCCCACCCCAGATCTGCCTCATCAGAAGTTGCATGTGGACAAGATCCCAGGTCTCCAGGTGGTTCACATGCACATTCAAGTTTGAAAAGCACTCCTATCTTTTATTCCGAAGCCCTTTTTCCTAAGGGCCCTCCCATTTTATTTGACTACTCATCAACCCCTTGGCTCCAACAGTTGTGACCAGAAGCTATATGCTCTGTTTATTTTGTTAGCTAAATATTTTGTGGGCATTTATGTTATGTATGGATATCCTTTAAAGTGAATTAAACATTTATTGCGTGTTCTCTAGATGCTCAGGGAATCACAGCTTTCAGGTGGGGTAGCCCCGGCCCAGATTCAACATATGAGGCATCACTTACAGAAATGGAGATATTTTTGTCATGAAACTTCATTTTCTACTTTGATAACTTAAAAGATGACATGGGGGTGCCTGGGTGGCTCAGTCGGTTGAGCGTCCGACTTCGGCTCAGGTCATCATCTCACGATTCGTGAGTTCGAGCCCCATGTCAGGCTCTGTGCTGACAGCTCAGAGCCTGGAGCCTGCTTTGGATTCTGTGTCTCCCTCTCTCTCAAAAATAAATAAAACATAAAAAAATTTTTTTAAAAAGATAACACGGACATTTCCCAGCTGGTCGTGTCCCGGAAATCCATAAACTCCAGGTGCATTTACCATGAGTAATCCTACATGAAACTGGTATATCCTGACAAAAACATTCCACAGGTAAGGACTCCCCATTAGCAAGTACCATCAAGGATTCCAACTAGCCAATCTCTAAGATTTGTTCAGGTCATTTCTCCTTCATGTGTCCCCAGGGTGGGCAAAGCTGGATTGCAGATCAGCTGCTGAGTCTTTTCTTCCCACTTGCATAGACGTGTCATGCTGGGAGCTGGCTGATGAAGTGTTCTATTAGCATGTGGGCTTCTCAGAGTTGAAATGACAGAGGAGACAAATTTCTAAATGGCCTATGTGGAAAATAACTGACCCTATTCTAACAAAACTCATCCTGGAAATGTGGCATCTGAAGCAGGGGAGGCACTCAATAAATATTTGTTACATAAATGAAAAAGCAAATATGCCTCAGGGCAAACAGCTTCAAGCACTAACCATAATACATCCCTGCATGGGGCTTGAGGACAGTAGTGGTTAACCCACTTCCATACTGGCAGGAGCATACCCCTGTGGAGGGTTCATCTTGCACAGTCAAAAATGCAGGGTGTGCCCTAACCTGTATTTGGCAGAGTTCAGTTGTTAGAACTGCTGGTGTGATCGCTAGTAATACATGGCTCTATGTTTATTCTCATTTCAAAAATCACTTTGATATTTAGCTTTGCAAAACTAATTCAGATGTTTAATGCTCCACTGAGAATTAATGGATTCACTTAATGTTCAAAACCCGTTAGCACAAGAGAGCTTATTCTGGGGACCAATTCTTCAACATCCTGAGGCTCTCCAGAGCACATATAAAAGACACTTCAACAGGTGCTGTTTGCAACTTTCTATCACAGTAGGATGGTCCTTGGAAGCAGAAACTACTACCCAGACTCTCTCCTGGTAATCATTCCTATTAAGCGAGTATGTTTCATTTAGGTGGTAAGTAAATGGATTTTGCTTTGCTGGATCTGTGACATCACTCTGTTTCTTGTTTATCTCCTTTAGATAAACCATAACTCTAATAACTGGTTTTCTTCTATTTTCTTTTTTTATGTTTATTTTTGAGAGAGAGAGAGACAGAGACAGAGCGTGAGCGAGGGAGGGGCAGAGAGAGAGAGAGAGAGAGAGAGAGAGAGAGAGAGAGAGAGGGAGACACAGAATCTGAAGCAGGCTCCAGGCTCTGAGCTGTCAGCACAGAGCCTGACGTGGGGCTCGAACTCACGAATTGCAAGATCATGACCTGAGTTGAAGTCGGATGCTTAACCGACTGAGCCACCCAGGCGCCCCTGTTTTCTTCTATTTTCTAATAAAAAAAGGATTCCTGAAACTAGGGCTAACTACCAAGTATTCCCAGCATGGGTAAAAAGGGCAGGGCTTATAGATTATAATAGGCCGAAAGAAATGTCATCAGAAAGCAGATGGGAAAGTAGAGTTGTTGTGTGTAGTGTAACAACTTTGCCTGCCACTCATGAAGTGAGAATAGAAGGGCAAGTTTACATCTACAAACAGGCTCTACAAATAGCCACTGGACAAAAGCAGCAACTCTCAGTCTTTTCTGCCAACACAAAGATTAGATTTCCTCTTCTCAAATGACAAAAGTGCTGGGTTGGACGGGAAAGGGCTTTTGGCTCAAAAAGCCCTTTGAGTAGACAGTGGGATGTGGAGAATATTATGTCAGAGATTCAGCTCTTCAGCTTAGGAAATATGGGACCTGTGAAATTCACACTTGGCTGCAAATCCAGGCACCTCCCACAAATACTCAGAATGGTTTTCAACTGTTAAAAAGAAGACAACAGAACCAAAATGGAGTTGCTTATGCTAAGTCCCACATCACCAAACTAAGACTGAATTACAATTCTGGCTCTTGCAGAAATGGAATCAAACCAGGCATTCAGGAATCACCTGATCAGCACTAGTTAGGTAATCTTCCTGATAGACACCTCTGTCATCCCCCATCCCCTGAAGGAAAGTAAACTTGCAAGAACCAACTCACTTTTTTGTCTAGTCTAACTTTCTCGTTCCTACTCCCGTCACCTGACCTTTACTGCCCACCTGCTTATACTCACTGATCTTTGTCCTACATTTTTCCTTAAGCTTCTATTTATAGGTTATCTCTTAACTCAGGCAAATGGAAATCAAAACCACCCATCAAACCAATAGTGACTGCCCTGACAAGATCTCCAGCTGGCCCAGACAACCCAGACCAGTTTGAGCATGACCCCCAACTTGTAACCACACAGATGGACCATGGAGCGACCTCTAGAGTAACTGACAATTACCTCTACCCCATTATAATATTAAAATCTCCATCCAAGGAGGAGTACAATCCTCATTTACATAACAGCCTCGTGCCCCCCTCTACATCTGATGAAAAGAATCTTCTGTTTAAATATTCATCCTAACCCTAAATAAAAGGAACCCAGCCGTCATTGCTCAAGGAGTTACGGCTTTGGAAGTTATCCCCCACGATCTCCTTATTTGTTACAAATAAAGCTAGCTTTTTGCCACAACTCTACCTGGTCCATCTGTGACTCACCAAGGAGTCTGCTCACGTTGGTCTGGTTAGAAATTTGGCGACCCAGATAGGACTACCGTCCTTCTGAAGTTTTGCTCCCTGGTTCCCTGGTTTTCAGAGGATAGAGCAGTGGGCAGCAACAACCCACCTAGGCTAACCTGTTCAAGCTACTGGGGGCAGGGGCAGATTCCTTGTAGGGACTCTTCCTTCTTGATGCTTGTGACTGCCAGCCTGGTGTTCTGTCCTCACCTGAAATCCAGTGGCCACTCTGATTCCTTTCATTAAGAAGGATTTCTGTTGGGATGAGTCATGCCAGGTCTGTGACATGGCTTTTAGAGATAAAACTACGGTGGTCTCATAAAGTCTAGGCAAGCCCGAATAACAGTCAGAATACTCTGGGGGATTGAACAATTGATTAGAGACAAAGCAGTCATCCCCAGGTGACAGAAGATCATAGAATCCAGCTCTTCAGAGGCTTGGATGCTCCAACCTAGCGAAATGGGAGTGGTCTAACAGAGATTAGTCTAGGGTCTGGGTGATTGAAGGAAATCTCAGTCCCACCTTGTTGTTTGGTCTGTTTATTGTTGTTCCCTGTTTAAATCTCCACCCTGGCTGCTTGGCCCTTGTGTACCTCCTCCTTCCCTCACAACCCTGGACAATGGACGCAGCAGCAATTTGGGTCACTGGAAGCATGCAGTGGGAACGGGCAAGAGTTCTATGTAATTGGTTAAAAGACAAGTGGTTGTAAACAATTGGGTATTCTAAAACTGAGAAAGATAAAAACTAACCCAAATGTTTTTCAAGTTCACAGGATCTGGGATAATCTTTGGTAAATTAAAACAGACATGTCTTTGGAAGTCATCAACATCAAATGTAATAGTAAACTTTCATTCTACCTCAATTTATTAGTTACATTCACAGTGTATCTACTGCAATTTGCCAGCAAGAATGACTAATAAAGATGGTTGGTTTTGTCTGATGAAGTTTTCAGATACAATGGATAATTGTTAAGACCAAGGAGGCCAAATAGGTAAAAACATTTATAGGTTAAACTTTTAAATAGCTTTCAGAATCTTTGGTAATCTAAAACATTGAAGGTTTGCTAAGTTAAATGACAAATTGGGTTGAATTCATTGGATATTTAAATCTTTTCCAAATAAGATTACTGAATGTAGGTTTGTCTGCTTTTGGCTTCTTATTACAGAGAAACTGAGGATACTTGTGTCTGTTAGTGAACATATTTCATGCTTTATTGCAAGTTGTACCATGAAAAAAGCATGTTTCTAGAAATTGTGAAATATATTCATAATTTTGGCAATCTAAAGAATTCTGGTGCAATAGGCATTTCACAACTGGTTACTACTTAGTTTTCACTGTAATTGAGACTGCTAGAAATAAGGGAAGTGACTCTGTATGTGAACAAAAAAAAAAAGATGTGTTTTTGATAAGATATAAGGAATGGGAATACTCTTTTGTTGAGAAAAAAGAAAGTAACTTTGTCCTAAAATGAAACTGATTACTTAGAGGAGGCTTAGGACAAAATCTAAATGTAAAAAAGTTGTAGAAGGTTTGTGAATGAAAGGCTTTAGAAAAGAATTTTATGTGTAGTCATGACTAAGATTGAAATGAATGGATTTTAAAAGTACACTGGTGTAAGATTGAAATTCTGTTTTTCTATTAAAAAGACAAAGTTTTCTTGGATTATTAGTCTGCTCTTGACAAGAAATTGTAAAGAAAGGGTTTCCCCCTCCCCCTATTCTTTATCTGCCCAGAAAGTCTAAGTTTGTTTTGTCTTTAACAGGTCTTTGATTACTTAAGAGCACTGAAACTTCTTTTTTTTTTTTAAATTTTTTTTTCAACGTTTATTTATTTTTGGGACAGAGAGAGACAGAGCATGAACGGGTGAGGGGCAGAGAGAGAGGGAGACACAGAATCGGAAACAGGCTCCAGGCTCTGAGCCATCAGCCCAGAGCCCGACGCGGGGCTCGAACTCACGGACCGTGAGATCGTGACCTGGTTGAAGTCGGACGCTTAACCGACTGCGCCACCCAGGCGCCCCTGAAACTTCTTAATATTAAAGCAGTTAAACTTTGCTAACTATATTACCTTCTGTAATATCTCTTATTGTCATCTTGGGTAAATACAAGTTTATAATAATCTGTAATCCTATTTAGGCATGCACTGTAAAACCTTCTGAGGTTTTTAACAAACTTTTCAAGATTTGAACTCCAAATGAAGTCTTTTGACAGTTCTAAGAGGGAAGTTTATAGCAATACAGGTCTACCTCAAAAAGCAAGAAAAATCTCAAATCAACAACCTAACCTTACACCTAAAAGAGCTAGAAAAAGAACAACAAACAAAACCCCCAAAGAGCAGAAGGAAGAAAATAATAAAGATTAGAGCAGAAATAAATGATATAGAAACTAAAAACAAAAACAAAAGCAAACAAAGAAACAACAGAACATATCAATGAAGCCAGGAGCTGATTCTTTGAAAAGATCAATAAAATTGATAAATCTCTAGCCAGACTTATCAAGAGAGAGGGGAGAGAGAGAGGGAGAGAGAGAGAGAAAAAAACCCACATAAATAAAACCACAAATAAAAGAGGAAAAATGCCAACATCACAAAAATACAAACAATTGTAAGAGACTATTATGAAAAATTATATGCCAACAAATTGGACAACCTAGAAGACATGGACAAATTCCTAGAAACATATTACCTACCAAAACTGAAAACAGGAATAAATAGAAAATTTCAACAGACCAATTACCAACAAGGACATTGCTGGTACAGGAAATCAAAAAAACTTCCAACCAACAAACAAAACTCCAGGACCAGATGGCTTCACAGGTGAATTCTACCAAACATTTAAAGGGTTAATACCTATTCTTTTCAAACTTTTCCAAAAAATAGAAAAAGAAGGAAAAGTTCCAAATTCATTCTGACAGTTACCCTGATACCAAAACAGATTTAATAAAACACCACAAAAAAAGAGAGAGAACTAAAGGCCATCTCTGATGAACACAGATGCAAAAGTCCTCAACAAAATACTAGCAAACCAAATCATCAATACATTAAGTAAATCATTCACCACAATCAAGTGGGATTTATTCCTAGGATGCAAGGGTAGTTCAATATCTGCAAATCAATCAACATGACACATCACATCAATAAAAGAAAGGGTAAAAAACCATAGGATCATGAGAATAGGTGCAGAAAAAGCATTTGACAAAGTACAAAATTCATTCATGATTAAAAAAAAAAAAACCCTCAACAAAGTAGGTCTAGGGGGAACATACCTCAACAGAATAAAGGCCTTGTATGAAAAACCGACAGAAAACATCATACCCAATGGGGAAAAACCGAGAGCTCTTCCCCTAAGGGCAGGAACAAGACAAGGATGTCCACTGTCACCACTTCTATTCAACATAGTACTTGAAGTCCTAGCCACAGCAATCAAACAACAAAAGGAAATAAAAGGGATCCAAACTGGTAAGGAAGAAATAAAGCTTTCACTATTTGCAGATGACATGATACTATATATAGAAATCCCTAGAGACTCCACCAAAAAAGTAGAACTGATAAATTAACTAAGTCAAGTCGCAGGATACCAAACCAATGTACACAAATCTGTGGCATTCCTACACATGGATAATGAGGCAGCACAAAGGGAAATTAAGAAAACAATCCCATTTACAATTGCACCCAAAATAGTAAACTATCTAGGTATAAACTTAACCAAAGAGGTGAAATACCTGTACTCTGAAAACTATAAAACATTGATGAAACAAATTCAAGACAACACAAAGAAATGGAAAGACATCCCATGCTTATGGATTGGAAGAACAAATATTGTTAAAATGTCTACACTACCCAAAGCAATGCACAGATTTAATGCAATCCCTATCAAAATACCAACAACATTTTTTTAATACAACTAGAACTAGAAAAAGAAATACAAAATTGGAGGTAGCACAATTCCAGACTTCAAGTTCTATTACAAAGCTGTAGCAATCAAAACAGTATGGTACTGGCATGAAAATAGACACATACAATAGAGCATGTGACTCTTGATTTGGGGGTCATGAGTTTGAGCTCCACGTTGGGTGTAGAGATTACTTTAGAAAAAATTAATTTAAAAATAGACACATATCAATGGAACAGAAAGGAAAACCCAGAAATAAAGCAACAATTATATGGTCAATTAATTTCCAACAAAGAGGAAAGAATATAGAATATACAATGGGAAAAAGTCTCTTCAACAAATGGTGCCGGGAAAACTGGACAACTGCATGCAAAAGTATGAAGCTGGACCACTTTCTTACACCATACACAAAAATAAACTCAAAATGAATCAAAGACCTAAATATGAGACCAGAAACCATAAAAATCCTGGAAGAGAGCACAGGCAGTGATTTTTTTGACATCAGCTGTAGCAACATTTTTCTAGATAGGTCTCCTGAAGCAAGGGAAATAGAAGCAAGAAAAACTATTGGGACTACACCAAAACAAAAAGTTTCTATGCAGCAAAGGAAACAATCAACAAAACTAAAAGGCAAGCAATCTACCGAATGGGAGAAGTATGTCTGCAAATGACATACCTGATAAAGGGTTAGTGTACAAAATATATAAAAAACTGATACAGCTCAACACCCCAAAAACAAATAATCCAATTAAAAAATGGGCAGAAGAAATGAATAGCCATTTCTCCAAAGAAACATCCAGATGGCCAACAGACACATGAAAAGATGCTCAACATCACTCATCACCAGGGAGATGCAAATAAAAACTACAACGAGATGTCATCTCACACCTGTTAGAATGGCTAAAATAAAAAACACAAGAAAGAGCAAGTATTGATGGCAATGTGGAGAAAAAGGAAACTTTGTGCACTGTTGGTAGGAATGCAAACTGGTGCAGCCACGGTGGAAAATGGTATGGAGTTTCCTCGAAAGGTTGAAAATAGAACTACTCTACAATCCAATAATCGCACTAATGGGTATTTGCCAAAAAATACAAAAACACTCATTCAAAGGGATACATATACCTCTATGTTTATAGCAGCATTATTTACAATAGCCAAACCTTGGAAGCAGCCCAAGTGTCCATCAATAAATGAATGAATAAAGAAGATGTGGTATATATACAAAATGGAATATTATTCAACCAATAGAATGAAATCTTGCCCTTTGCAACAATATGGATGGAGCTAGAGGATATAATGGTAAGTGAAATAAGTCAGAGAAAGACAAATACTGTACGATTTCACTCCTATGTGGAATTTAAGAAACAAAACAAACAAGCAAAGTAAAAAAGAAAAGAGAGAGAGAGAAACCAAGAAATAAACTCTTAACTACAGAGAACTGATGGTTACCAGAGGGGAGATGGGGGTGGGGGATGGGTGAACAGGTGATGGGGATTAAGGAGTGAGCTTGTCATGATGAGCAAAGGTTGATATATGGAATTGTTGAATCACTATATTGTATACCTGAAACTAATATAACACTGTATGTTAACTAAATTGGAATTAAAAATTTAAAGTTAATTAGGGGTGCCTGGGTGCTTTGTGGGTTGAGTGTCTTACAGCTCATGAGTTCAAGCTCCACATCAGACTCTTTAATGACAGCTCAGAGCCTGGAGCCTGCTTCAGATTTTGTGTCTCCCTCTCTGCCCCTCCCCTGCGCATGCTCTGTTTCTCTCTCTCAAAAATAATAAACATTAAGAAAATTTTTAAGTTAATTAAAAATGGAAAAAAATAAATGAAGTCCTTTAACTAATTAGGCTTGTTTATTTGGTATGTTATGTTACATGGGAAACATGGTCAAACAAATGATGATACACCTTAGGTTCTATTACATGGGTAAATGCTATAACTGTTCTAGAAATTATATGAAAGCCTTAAAGTTTTAGTATGTTCTTATATAAAGTCATCACTTGAAATTCTAATTAATGAAGTATTGTGTGTCACAGAAATAACTAGATTTCCTTGTCAATTGCATTATAACAAACTCTTCAGATTTTTAACCATGCCCATTTTTGAGTTTTTCTTTGTCATTTATAATTATTGTTCTGATGCTTTTGCCAAATGTATCTTGTCTTCCAGGAGATTCATGAAAAGAACTCTGTGACAAACACATGTTTTTGATACCTTTTAAGATCATAAAACCGAGTAAGAATTTCCAGAACTAATGGAAACGCTGCATTCAAATAGAACAAGAATTAGCAACACGGGACTGCATGAATTGAGGAGGATGATTATAGTTTTGATGACTCTTGTTTGAAACATTGCTGGTTCTCTAATGATTGCTCATCCAGATTTAAGGAGGCTTTTTCTTAAGATATCTATGATTTATAGAAATATGATACAATATTCTTTTGTGAACAAATGGCAACATTTAACTTTTCTCCCTACCTGAACCCTCCAGAATTCTGAAACTCTCAATGACTATTCTTTCTTTGATAGCTTAAGTTCAATGAAAATCTGGCTCTCCTTGTAACAGGACACCATCGGAAATATTGATTGTATTACCAAGGCTTTGAATGGACTATCATATTTGAGAGAGACATGGAAATACTCAGGTATGACCAGACAGCTTTAAGGAACTAAGACTGACTTTATGGAGCTGATAAAGCCCCTTGGAAATGTTGGCCTGATACCTTGCTTACAGAGTTCCCAGCAGCCTTACTGGGTGAGTAAAGAATAGCACTTCGTGGCAAGTGCAGGAACCTCATGATATTTTGGGGACCCCGAGAAGAGGAATTCACCCAAATCTAGAGGTATTGTAGACAAACCTGATGGCGAGTATTTGGTTTGGCTTCTGGCCTTGAGACTATTAAAGATTCAATTCGAAATTCCTTATAAAAGTTCTAGCAAAGCAGGTTCGGAAAACTTACATGATTAGTCGCTATTCTTGCTGAACGCAAATAATTAGGCCAAGTTTGCTAAAACCGGAATTGTTTTACAAACCGATTAGTCTCGATCTGGCTGTCTTTGATGGAAATGAAAGTGATTTTAGAGAAAAATTATGTTTCAATAACACGTCTTTGTGGATACTGGATTCTAGTTCTGATGGTCTTTAGTGTTTGTTGTTTGCCTATATAACTGGACTAGATCCCAAATTAGGCTTGGACATGGTGGCCAGGTGTTGGCTCCCTTATCTAAGAGCTGTAGCAATCATGTGCCTCTGGACAAAAACTATGTGTCAACCTATGATTGTTTGGACCCCACACCAGGTTTCTAGTTTTCTAGAAACCTAGGCACATCTGTGGCTGTCCCAAAAGAAAATGTTACAACATCAGGCCATGCTGATAGATACCTCCCAGATATAGCTGCCACCCTACTCCGCAATCATGAAGTACTTGATCAGATTTACTCTTGCTCCAAAGATCTCCGGAGTGAACCTCTGTCCATTGCAGAAGATACCTGGTTTACAGATGGCAGCAGTTTTATGGAAAATGGACTAAAAATGGGGGCACCTTGGTGTTCAATCAGCTGGACATCCAACTTTGGCTCAAGTCATGATCTCACAGTTCATGGGTTCGAGCCCCATGTCAGGCTCTGTGCTGACAGCTCAGAACCTGGAGCCTGCTTTGGATTCTGTGTCTCCCTCTCTCTACCCCTCCCCTGCTCATTCTCTCTCTCTCTCTCTCTCTCTCTCTCTCTCTCTCTCTCTCTCTCTCTCAAAAATAAACAAAAGAAGAAAATGGACTAAAAAGGGCAAGATATGCAGTAGTGTCCCTAAATGCTCTGTAAGGCTAAAAGACTGGCCCCAGGCAGCCCAGCCAAAAAGGCAGAAATAACCACACTAACGAGAGCATTAGAATTGGGTAAAGACAAGGTGGTAACCATTTACATGGATTCTAAATATGCCTTCTCTGTAATTCATGCCATGGAGCCACATGGAGGGAAAGAGGACTACAGCAAGAATAGAGAAATTCAATATGGCAAGAAGAGAGAAATTCAATATGCTAGAAGCTATACAGAAGCCTAAAGAAATGCCAGTGGTTCACTGTAGAGGCCATTAAAAAAGCAAATTCAGAAGTAACAAAGGGAAATAATCTGGCTGATGCAGCCACAAAAAAGGGCTGTCAACTCTAAGGAGATTTTGCAATTGCCACTAACTCCCTCTCTACCACTACAGAAGTTTACTCCATCCTGCTCCCAGGAGGAGACAGAAGAGGTTGTAAAATTGGGCTATCGGTGGGCTCTGCTAATCAGAGAAAGGATGATAAACAACAATGGGAGAATCTGGGTACCTAAGCAGAATGTTGGGGGTCTCCCTAAGAGTGCACATGACTCAACCCATTGTAGCAAAGAAGCTTTATACCTACGGTTAATAATGATCATGAGCACCCCAGGGATAGAACAAACTATTGAGAAAATAACAAACCAATGTGCCTATTGCCAGACAAATGTTGTACAAACCGGACCTCCGTTATCCCCTCTAGTTAGAGGAGCTCAAATCCAGGGGACAATGCCAGGGAAAGATTGGAAAACAGCACTTACTGTAATGCCAGTGGTCCCTGGAGGGTTTCGATACTTTTTAGTGTTTGTAGGTAGATTTACTGGATGGGTTGAGGCCTTACCTGTAGGACGGAAAGAGCTAATAATGTAACAAAGACCTTCAAAAAGGATGGAGCTCCTCAAATTGGATTGCCAAGATCAATCCAAAATGATAATGGGCCAACCTTCATATCAAAAATTATTTCTGAGGTGGCCAAGGCCTTAAATATCAAGGTGAGATTTTACCCTGTCTGGAAGCCTCAGTATTCTGGGAAAGCAAAATGCGCTAACATAACCCTGAAAAAAGCCCCCAGCAAAGTTGTGCCAGGAAACACAGGAAAATTGGTTCAAGTTACTACCAACAGCTCTCACTAGAATGAGAGCTACCCAGAAGGGAAAAACCTAAAAGCTCGGCCCATTTGAAATGACTTATGTGAGGCCCTTTCCAAAAATCTCTGACTCCTCACCTCCAGAGATCTGTCAAGCATATCATTAATTTCCAATAGGTTGTGGATACACTCAACAAATATAAAAGTTTTCACCTCCTGAAATTAAGCTTCACCCATATGGACGTGGGGACTGGGTGTACATAAAAGCATAGGAACATGGGTCACCCCAGGATCAACTATACCCTATCTGGACAGGGCCCTGCCTAGTACTAGGCACCACACACTCTTCCTTAAAAATTAGAGAGTCATACCTTGGATCCACCAGAGGAGAGTAAAAAGGCATCTGCACTAGAGGCCCAGGAAGAAATTCTAAACAGTAGCAGATGACAACAGATACTCCTGTGAGCCACTCACTGACCTGAAACTCCTGTTCCAGAGACACTTACAAGGTAAGGAGAGCCTCATTCAGTAAGGGCTCTCAAATTCCAACTATAGTAATCTCCATCTGTATAATACTAGTTCCACTGTTCTGGTTTCTTCGGCCTTATTGTTTGCTACCAGGCCCATCGAATAGATTAAATCATTCTCTCTGTGACTGGTTGGTGATAAATGCCACAGCTTATTGTTAGTACATGGCAAAATAGATTATGTTCTAATCTCCTCTACCTTGGTCTGATTTTGAAATGAACACCGTCCTGGGGCACCTGGGTGGCTCTGTCGGTTAAGTGTCTGACTTCAGCTCAGGTCGTGATCTCGCAGTTCACGAGTTCGAGCCCCGCATCGGGCTTGGTGCTGACAGCTCAGAGCCTGGAGCCTGCTTCAGATTCTGTGTCTCCCTCTCCCTCTTCCCCTCCTCGGCTCGCACTCTGCGTCTCTCTCTCTCTCAAAAATAAACAAACATTAAAAAAATAATAAAAATAAAATGAACGCATTCATGTTAGTCCCAGTTGCTATTATCATAGCGATACGAGGTGCTATAAACACGCTAAAGCACCCCTGGGAGCTAACTCCCTCATAGATGTCAGAAGGATCACAGCCAAGAGAAACGAACTGAGTAACTGTTGGATACGTCACCAGCACCCACAAATCAGAACTGGATGGCCTGTATTCTATCTGATGCAAAATGACCATAACATTAACTTCATCATGAGCTCCCCTAAGTCCGTTGAAAGCTCCCCTTCCATAACTATACAACTAAGCCATTCCCACAGAGAAATGCATCCATCTTACTCTAGTTATTAATGATACAGAGAAGGAAAGAACAGGATACGGAAAGCGCACCTCAACGCAAAAGCTGTGCTATCCATGCACTCCTATAGTTCCTCTTACTTTTAATGTTAATGACAATTGCTCTCCAAATGCAACTCATCAGTATCCAGAAAAGAAATAGCACAGTACTTCCGGGACAGTGGAGAAAATCAGTGCGGAGCATGAACAAGCCTGATCAAAAACCCAGGGGTTACTGGGGAGCTGCTTTACTTACCACTCAAGGCATTTAGAAAGATGGCCTAGGATAAAGTAAATTGTGCAGTCACATCGATTGGATCCTTGCCTCCTGCATGCAAAGGCTCTCCAAGCTGGGGTCCTACACTGTTTCACTAGTTTAACTCAAAAGAGGCCCTCGTCACCTGTGCATCTACAGGGTGTGTCTATTCGTGGATCACCCCATCA
Organism: Herpailurus yagouaroundi; assembly: GCF_014898765.1. Taxonomy (NCBI): domain Eukaryota; kingdom Metazoa; phylum Chordata; class Mammalia; order Carnivora; family Felidae; genus Herpailurus; species Herpailurus yagouaroundi. Next base: position 1,078,242 of record NW_024420490.1, read on the forward strand.
TAAACCCCCAAGGGGCGCCTCCCCAGCTAGAACTTTTATTTTCCCACTCCTTGCTGTAGCTCACGTATTCCATGATAACGTCCAGTTTATTGGACGGTGAACGTTGGGTCTAATTAGCCCCAGAGGAATTACCATCCGTAATCATACTCAGTCGTCCCATTGGGGAACAAGAGCACTAGGACTGATTCTGGCTGGTGTTGGATTGGCTGTTGGACTAGCTGCCCCTTGGGGAGGTTTTATCTATCATGAAGTCACTCTAAGAAACCTAACTGATGCCATCGAAGCTCCAGCTAAAAATACAGGAAATGCGCTCAAACACTTAGCACTTTCCCTAAACTCTAGCCAATGCAGCGCTCGACAACCGATTAGCTCTCGACGCCTTATGAGCAGAAGAAGGAGGGGTATGTGCAGTAATGAATACCCCATGCTGTACCTGGATTAACACTTGAAGTGAAGTGGAAATAGCTATTAAAAAAATCTTCCATCAGGGGCGCCTGGGGGACTCAGTCGGCTAAGCGTCTGACTTTGGCTCAGGTCATGATCTCACGGTTCGTAAGTTTGAGCCCTGCGTTGGGCGCAGAGCCCACTTCAGATCCTCTGTCTCCCTCTCTCTCTCTCTCTGCCCCTCCCTCATTTGTGCTCTCTCTCTCAAAAATAAAATCGACATTTAAAAAGAAAAATATCTGATCAGACAGCCTGGCTACATACTTTCAACCAAAAAGGAGGATCCCCTGATGAGGTCGGCAGTCTATTAAAACAGCCTTACCCAGAATTGTATGATTTCTCCCCTTCCTGGGGCCACGAATAATCCTACTGCTCTTACTGCTGTTTGGACCTTGCATATTTCACTGTCTGCTCTGATTTGTATGTATCATGTATCCAAATGCAGGGAGGCTATCAAACTACAGATGGCAGTAACACAAGGATATGAGAAGCTTGGGGTTAAGGCTGGCGAGCCACAGACATACCTAAAACTAGCTGAGGAAAAACTGTGCACCTCCATCAATTCCTTTGACCATGCCCACGTCCAGCACGAAGTAGCTGCAGAATGTAGACCTTCACCCCGTGCCCCTAAAGAATGAGCACAATAAAACTAGAGGGACGGATTTGTCACCAGCTAGACCCCAAGACCTGACCTTTACTGCCCACCTGTTTATACTCAGCAACCTTTATCCCGCATTTGTCCTTAAGTTCCTCTTTACAGCTTATCCCTTAACTCGGGCAAATGAAAATCAAAACCACCCATCAAGCCACAGTGACGGCCCTGACAAGACCTCCAACGGGCCCAGACAACCCAGACCAGTTTGAGCGTAACCCCTGACACAAAACCAAAGAGATGGACCATGGACTGACCTCTAGAATGATTGACAATTACCTCTACCCTGTTATAATATTAAAATCTCCACCCAAGGAGGAGCACAAGCCTCATTTACATAACATACGGAGTGTGTGGGCATGTTTCCTTAAGGTTCGCGTTCAGTCTTGTGCCTGCCTCTGCATTTGATGACATGGCTTCCCTATCTAAATATTCATCCTTGGGGCGTCTGACTTCAGTCTAGGTCATGGTCTTGCGATTCATGAGTTCGAGCCCTATGTCGGGCTCGGTGTTGACAGCTCGGAGCCCGGAGCCTGCTTCGGATTCTGTGTCTCCCTCTCTCTCTGCCCCTCCGCCAGCTCATGCTCTGTCTCTGTCTCTCAAAAATAAATAAATGTTAAAAAAAATTTAAAGATTCATCCTAACCCTAAATAAAAGGAACCCATCCACTCTTGTTCAGTGAGTCATGGCTTTGGAAGTTATTCCCCTTGATCACCCCACCACACACACACTTTTTTTTTTTTTTTTTTTTTTTTTAAGAGAGAGAGCACAAGCAGGGGAGAAAGGCAGAGGGAGAGAGAGAGAGAACCTTAAGCAGGCTCCGCTCTCACTGCAGAGCCTGATGTGGGCCTCAATCTCACGATCCTGGGATCATAACCTAAGCTGAAATCAAGAGTCAGATGCTCAACTGAGTCACCCAGGTGCCCCTCCCCATGATCCTTTTACTTGCTACAGATAACGTTTACTTTGGGCCACAGCTCCACTTGGCGTATCAGTGACTCCCCGAGGAGTGAACTCACACTGGCTCAGTTATACTCCCTCCTACTGGTCAAAGTCCTTCTTTTTGTACAGATCTTCAGAGTTTCTTTCTATCTGCTAGACTGGATGCTGCCATTCATGAATCACTGAAAACAGCCAGTAAGATCTTCAAAATGTAGTCAGTTGAATTTTTTTTTTTTTAACAAACCCAAAATGATACAAAGCAGATAATGACAAAAAAATTGTGATAGGAGTGAAAAAGCAGTATATGTAACTGTATGAAAAACACAATTTAAAAGTTAATATTTAATCTTTTGGAGGAAAGGAGGAGGATAAAAAGAGAAAACACTGAATTAACAGCAATTGTATCTAATGGTAAAGTATGGCTCTTTTTCCATTGTTTTCTCTTTTCCAATTTTTATTTTTTTATTTTTATTATTTTCTTAACGTTTATTTACTTTTGACAGAGAGAGTGTGAAAGCAGGGGAGGGGCAGAGGGAAAGGGAGACAGAGAATCTGAACAAGCTCCACGCTGTCAGCGCAAAGCCTGACGTGGGGCTGGAACCCACGAACTGTGAGATCGTGACCTGAGCCGCAGTTGGACACTCGACTGAGTAAGCCACCCTCTTTTCCAACTTTTAAAAACGAGTTTATGACATTACTAAATTTTTTTAATTACAAACTTTAATACAGATACAAAACAAGAACAAACCATAGCTTACGTTATATAATTTATTTGATACCTAAAAAATGTGTTTAACCATCAAACATCAAAAACCAAAATTAAAAAGAATTGTCACTGGCTATTAACAAGTAGCATAAATACACTTCTAGCACCATGTCTGACATGTTGCAGATACTCCACATCTCCATGTTCATTCTCTTCCCTTTTCAAATGGACACTAGTCCCCTTTCACTTTATTCATCAAAGCCAAGAGCTCAAAACCTAAATTAGTCTTTCTGGTTCTTTAGTTCATGGACTATACATAATGATAAACCATAAGTCTCACGAGAACCTTCCCATATAAACTTGCATTTACTAAAAGTAAACAGTTGGGACTACATCAAACTAAAAATCTTGTGCATAGTGAAGAAAGCCATCCATCAACAAAACAAAAAAGCAACCTACTGAATGGGAGAAGATATCTGCTAAGGATAAGGGGTTAATATCCAAAATATGTAAAGAACTCATAGAACTCAACACCAAAAAAATATGAATCCCATTAAAAAATGGACAGACGATCTAAATACACATTTTTCCAAAGAAGACATATGGATGGCCAATAGACACATAAAAAGATACTAAACAACATTGATCACCAAATACAAATCAAAACCAGAAGGAGGTATCACCTCACACTTGTCAGAATGGCTAATATCAAAAAGACAAGACATAACAAGTGTTGGTGAGGACGTGGGAACAAGGGAACCATTGTGCACTACTTGTGCTAATGTCAACCAGGGCAGCCACTATGGAAAACAGGAAGTTCCTCAAAAAATTAAAAATACAACTACCATGTGATACAGCAATTTTTTTAAGTTCATTGGTTCACCTTGAGAGCAGAGACCACACGAATGGAGAGGGGCAGAGAGAGAATCCCAAGCAGGCTCCAAGCTGCCAGCACAGAGCCCGACACGGGGCTCAAACCCACAAAGCCGTGAGATGGTGACCTGAGCAGAAACCAAGAGCTGGATGCTCAACTGACTGAGCCACCAAGGCGCCCCATGATCCAGCAATTCTATCTCTAGGTATTTATCTGAAGAAAACAAAAATACCAATTCAAAAAGATACGTGTATTCCTATGTTCATTGTAGCATTATTTACAATAGTCAAGACATGGAAGAAGCTAAATGTCCACTGACAGATGAATGGATAAAGACGACGTAGTATACGTACACAATGGAATGTCATTCAGCCATGAAAAGTGAAATCTTGCCATTTACAACAACATGGATGGACCCTGAGAGCATTATGGTAATTTAAATTATTCAGAAAAATACCATATGACTCACATGGAATCCAAAAAAAAAAAAAAAAAAGAAAAAAAACCACATAAATAAACCAAACAGAAGACAGACTCACAAATACAGAGATAGTCACAGAGAAGTCAGCATAGGGAATATAGTCAATAATAGTGTAATAATGTCGTATGGTGACAGATGGTAACTACACTTACTGTGGTGTCTATACATGTTGACTCACTATGTTGTACGACTGAAACCGATAGGATTTTGTACATTCAACTGTACTTCGGTGAAAATAAATGTGTATCTGCGAGGCAGTGATCTGGGCCTGGTTTAGGATTTCAAGACTTTTTGCCTACTCAAGACAGAGTTCTACTCTGCCTCCAGTCCCCTACACTGAACAATCACCTGCCCTTTCTACCTTCTTGATATCTTCTGGAAGTGTTCATTTTCTCCATCCCTAACTGTTGCTCCTCTAGAGCAGAAGTCTGCATGTTTTTGCTGTCGAGGCCCAGAAAGTAAATACTTGGGAGTTTGTAAGTCCCAGACGGTCTCTGTCAAAACTGCTCAACTCTGCTGTCATAGAATGCAGCTGAAGGAGAGCAGAATTTGTCACCCCCAAACGTGCCTCTTTGGTGGAAGGATTATTTTGAGCTGATTGTTTTTGAGCAAGAGTAGACACAGGAGAATCTCTGGAAATACAGAAGTTAACCTTTTTCTAAAGGACATTCACACTTATAAAGGAAATGGCCATTGGTAAGGTCTCCCTCTCTGTACTAGGAAAAGATGAGGAACTCTAAATCTCTAGAAACTCTTTTATAAATGGAGAAGGCACCAATTTAAGTCTGCCTAACCAATCTAACTGTTGTTTACTGTGCTTTTCCTGGTAATCTCCCATAACTGGCTTCTTCCCAAACTCTAACATCATTCTTTCATCTTTGGCTGAAGATGGTATTTAAAGTAGTGACTTGGGCCATTTCAAGGAGTTTTACTCAGTTTTCCTGGGTCTCTCCCATTATACAGAAAGTATACATGTTATCGAACTTCTGTTTGTTTTCTCCTGTTGATCTGTACTTGATTATAGGTTTTGTAGCCAAGAACTCAGAAGGGTAGAGAGAAGGGGATTTTCTTCCTCTACACAGACATAAATAATATCTAAGTTTATGGCCTTCCTATGTTGTCATATAACTTCAATTACAAAAATAATCAGTGGGCCAGAATTGGCCAGCTTACGGTCTGTAGTTTGTTACCTCTAGAGTATTCTACTGCCTCATCAGTGGCCTACCTCCAGTCTTCATTCCCTACAACCTGTTCTCCACACTACTATCAGAATAACCTTCCTGAAACGCAAACTTTCTTGTGGTAGAATCTTCCAGATATATACGGGGCACCTGGGTGGCTCAGTCGGTTAAGCAACTGAGTTCAGCTCAGGTCATGATCTCACGGTTCATGGGTTCGAGCCCCGTGTCGGGCTCTGTGCTGACGGCTCAGAGCCTGGAGCCTGCTTCGGATTCTGTGTCTCCTTCTCTGTTTCTCCCCTGCTCGCTCTGTCTCTCAAAAATAAATAAATGTAAAAAATATTTTTAAAAAAAAGAATCTTCAAGAAATATATGGATATCAAGCATCTATTCTCTCCCACTTACTTTGTCATAGAGTTCTGGTTTTTAGTTTAGTACTGGTAAACCAGAAAACAACAGTACAGCCTCCTTTGCAGCAATGTGCAAATATGCAACAAGTCCTGGCCAATGCGGCATGTTGAAGTGTGGTGTGGGACTTCAAGGAAGGCTTCTTACCAATGAGGAAGTGGCCTATTGACCTGGAGGGCAGATGTGCTGAGTGGAATTTCACAACTATCATGAGGAATGAAGTCCCACAGTAAGAAACGCAGACTGCAAACAGAGTTCCTGGTGTTTTGTGGTAAGTGCCATTGTCGCCTAGGTTGTGGATCGCTGGGTTTTTCTGTAGGGGAGAAGGCAGCAAATATAGCTCTTGTGTAAGCAAATATTGTTTTGAATTTTGTATATGTACTAACAGAATACTAATGTATATGTTAATGATTTGTCATTCTGGGCTAGTCACCGGATTGCTTTCGGTTGCAAGTAACAAAAAACCCAACAGATAGTTTCTGGAGGAACTATCTCCTGGCTTAGGTTCTGCCGTCCGACAAGTCAGGGCTAGCACTAGCCTTTCTCCTATGATCAAGAAGGCTGGGGGCACCCGGGTGGCTCTGTCAGGTGAGTGTCTGACTTCAGCTCAGGTCATGATCTTGCCTTTCGTGAGTTCGAGCCCCACGTTGGGCTCACTGCTGTCGGCACAGAGCTGGCTTCAGAACCTCTGTTCCCCTCTCTGTCTGCCTCTCCCCCATGCATGCTCATTCTCAAAAATAAATAAAACATTAAAAAAATAAACAGAAGTCTGCCACAGCTCAAGGAACCACATCCCCATTAAAGGCAGAAAGAAATGGCAAAAGGGTCTGCTGGACATACCCATTATTTTAATCAGGAAAGCATTAGCTTTCTCAAAAATCACCCTAGTAGATTGCCAGCAAGCTGCTCTGCCCTTTCTCCAGCTGCAAGGGAGTCTAGAAAAGACTACATTGAGCTACATGCTCATCTGCCTGTTACCTATAGCAAGGCAGGCAAGAATGCCAGGGGATATTGGTTTAGCCAACACTCAGCGCCCAAAAACCTTAGACTAGTTAGCCATATCTTTCAGGATAAAGGTGCCAGTAAAATAAATTAGCCTGCATATATCTCAAAGCAGTGCTTCTCAGGCTCTACTGAGCTTAAGGATGTCCTGGGGCTCTTGTGAAAATGCAGATTCTGATTCGGCAGATCTGGGGTAGGGCCCAGGAGTCTGCATTTCCGAAAACTCAAAGGTGATGCTATCGTTACCGGTCCTCAGTACCATGCCTGGCCTAGCAGGAGTGGACGGGGCTTCACGATTTGACCCCTGTGTTGTTTTTACAACACCACCTTGGCCTCTTTCTCTCCACTCAGCTCCAGCCAGATTTTACTTTCAGTTCCCTGGAAGGGTCATGACTAACTGCTGACTGTCCCCCACAAACTACCCTCTGCTCAGCCTCCCCTGCTTCACGCCGGGGATGGTTATTCATGCAGTCATGCCTTGGGTCCCACTGGGTATCACTTCCTCCAGGAAGATTTTCTGGGAGCCACTACCTTCCCTCCTCGGTGGAATCTCTTGCTCGCTCCTCTTTGGATCCCCAGGACCCAGTCCAATGCCTGGTACGCTGTGGTTTGTTGAACAAATACGTGTTAAATCAATCAATGAAGGAATCCAAGAAATGATGTGCTATTTACAAGCCAAATGCTGCACCTTCGCTGGAGTCTTCAAGCCAGCTTTTCCATGGATAACAGCTATGAACTATCATGCTTTTCAAAAGGCACGGACTCCTTTTAAAAATTAAACAGAAGTCTCCAAATTATAGCATTGAAAGCTAACATAAATCTAACCTAAATCATATAATTTAGAGCTAACAAGAGTTGAACATAAGAAGTATAAAGACCTAAGGGCTAGTTCTTACTCTGCTGCAAGGATTACTTGATTTAATGCATTTTCTCTTTCTCTGGTCTAATGTCCTCCAAATCAATGTTACTGAGGACTGGGCCCATCTACTGCTCTTTACTGGTCCGCATGAGGGAAGTCCAGAAATGGGAGTAAACATTTGGAGACTTTTTTGCTAACTTTCATGAATAATTTTATTTCATTTGATTCTACCCATAAAAATGGTGGCATTTTTAAAAAAAATATTTATCTTTGAGAGAGAAACAGAACACGAGCCAGGGAGGAGCAGAGAGAGAGGGAGACACAGAATCTGAAGCAGGCTCCAGGTTCTGAGCTGTTACCACGGAGCCCGACACGGGGCTTGAACTCATGAACCGAGAGATCATGACCTGAGCCAAATTCAGTTGCCCAACGGACTGAGCCACCCAGGCGCCCCTGGTTGTTTGTATTTTATGCCCTTTTATTAATTTACTTTTTAAAAATAATTTATCGTTAGGGCGCCTGGGTGGCTCAGTCGGTTAAGCGTCAGGCTTCTGCTCAGGTCATGATCTCATTGTTCGTGAGTTCTAGCCCGGTGCTGGGCTCTGAGCTGCCAGCACGGAGCCCGGGGCCTGCTTCGGGTTCTGTGTCTCCCTCTCTCTCTGCCCCTGCCCCACTCGTGCTCTGTCTCTCTCAAAAAATAAACATTAAAAAATAAAAATAAAAATAAAAAGAATTCATTGTTATTGTGCTTTAAAATGTATTGATTGACAACAGATTAGAAATTCTTTCAAAACTGTTTTGTCCTACAGATAATTTGAGAAGCACTGGTCTATATCTTTTGACCTGGGTCAGACCATCTAAAGCAGTGGTTCTCAACTGGGAGGGATTTTGCCTCCCAGGGGACATTTGTCAACGTCTGAGACAGTTTCGATCCTCACAACTGCAGAGAGTTGGGGCAGGTGCTACTGACATTCAGCGGGTCAAGACTAGAGACGCTACTTAGCATCCCATGATGCAGAGGACAGCCCCCATGGCACAGAATGATCTGGCCCCAAATGGCAATAGTGCCGAGGTTGAGAAATGCTGATCTCAAGATCTAAACTCAGCATCTCAAGCCAGTTTATGGCCAAAGACCTTTTTCTTTTGCCTCTTTTCAGCTGTTGAGTTACTGCTTCTCATCAGAACCACAAACAGAAAAGTCACATGCTCACATGCTTACTTAGTTAGATTTGATAAGAACCTTCACTCTTCTTGGGGTCAAAGATTCTTCCCTCTTCCTCCTGACACCCTTGATCCCTTAATGTCAGGACAAAAGGAGAAGCACGGTATGATTATTCTGCCCCAAGAGGATCTCAGGCCTCTTTTCCCCTATCATCAGTTTGTTCTGAAAGCTCTTTGGTGTCTCAATCACGCATTCAGAATGTGTGTTAGTACTAATTTGAAAGCAGTGCTGAGATGTTCACATGACAAAAAACTCCCCTACTGACCCTTCTGGCCACCATCTCTAATAGAATTAAAGTAAAACTCTTCTTCTTGGAGTTGAAGTTGCTGTTCAAGCTTCTTGGAAAATAACTTTTCCAACAGGCTCTCACAAGTTTTGCAGAAGAAATATATGAAGTGATGCATGCAATGTTTTTTATGCTTATTTGCTTTGCTACTAGAAATCATTTAATTTCAGTCTTCGTTCAATGACTTGATCTGTTTTCTTCACTTTGGCAAGGTCAACTGGCTATTTATAGATAAATATGGTCATTGGCAACCAGGCTCCTATCTGTATGTGAACAATTAACTTGACCCCAGCATACTTCCTGAAGTTCTTGTATGTAAAGGAGGTCTTTGTAATCTTTACTGAAGCCATTCTTAAAAATAATCTTTCTTCTCCTGCTGCTGCCTGGCATTATCTTTTTTATAAAGACGATGACCATTTTTATTTTGGTGGCTGACTAAAATGGTTATAGAGCTTATATTCCACAATAAAAGTTCTAATTGGTATGATCTAACAGACCTAATACTTCGAGTGCTTTCTATGTGCCAGCTACTGTTCCAAGCACTTTGACTATATTAGTAATATAAGAATGATACATTAATAAACCACCTAATCATGGTAACAAACCTACACAATAGGCATTGTCATTGTTGCTTCTTTACACGTGAGGAAACGGAGGCACATAGAGGTGACAGAACGTGGTCAAGGTTACAAAAGCAGTGAGCAGCAGAGCGAAAATTGAAACCCAAGCACACTGGATCCAGAAGCTGTGATCCCACCCATCCTTCCTCTCTTGCAAATTAAAAGTCATGTACATGAGAAACTCAAGCAGAGTAGGAAATCAAAAGCTATCATATGTGGCCTCTCAGGGTTCTCATGAGAAGCACCACAGGGAAACTAAGGCCATGAAGCTCCAGATATTCAGGAACCTCAGCTTCCCTATCCTTGGTTCTCCCAAAGAGCCTCTCGCAGTGTGAGTGGTCAGCTGGTATTTGTAGATTTGCCCTACTGCGGAAGCAGATCACCCACATATTTGTTCTTTTCCACTCACCCCATATTCACCCCTTTGTGATTTCCAAGTTTGGTCTGAAACCAGTAACTGCAAATCCATGCATTCTTTCCCTGGGAAGCCCTTGAGGACCTCCCATGAGTCAGTCACACACCTGTGCTGTGGCCTCTCTCATTATTGCTAGTTGTCTGTTTGTCCTTAGTGGGGAGAACGACTACTGAAGTTCAAGGTAGACTTCAAGATAAAATCTGGAACAGCTTAGCTGTTCAGCCCTGGATGGGAAGTCTTAGGCTCCCCCATCCCCCTTCCCTCTGCTTCCTCCTCCTTCCCTCCCTCCTCTCCCTTTCCTCCCCCTCCTCCACCCCCTCTTCCTCCTCCCCCTCCCCTTCTCCCCTTCCTCCTCCTTCCCCCCCTTCTTCTTTCTCCTCCTCTTTCTCTTCTTTTTGCTCCTCCTCATTAGTGTCTGAAACTCTTAGGTGCCTTAAAATCGGGGAACCAGTGAATTGAATATTTCTTCTTAAAGGTGCATTGAATTTGTCTTTGGTACTTAGGCAAAATTTGGCTTGTTTAGGATCTTGTTCTTTATCACAGGTAGAAGTGAATTGATATATGGTTCTTCCAAAGACTCCAATTCAGCCAAGCAGACCCACTTGGAGAATTTAGACCTCTCCCCAATGTGCAGTGCGGTAAAGTAAAACTGTCAAATTTCCATCTAGTAACAGTAGTGTCATGTTTTGTGTAAATGAATAGTTCAGCATCAATACAGTAACTTTTTATTCACAGATCTTTGACTCCAAACGACACTCACCATGAAAGTCAATTCATACATCTTGTAAGTCACCGATCACATGAGTTTACAACATTGAGTCCAGTTTACTTAAGGGTACGTATGAGCTGCACTGATGACCATGTTTCGTAACTACTTTGGTCTTTGGAGTTCCCTTTACGAGGTCATTAAGCCTCTTTATTAATCTTTAAAGATTTTTTTGTAGAGCTTCTTGACAATGTTCCAAGCATGCATCCACTCACTTCTTTTGGTCTGTCCACGTCTGTGCGTACATGAAACATGCTTCTTGGGTTAATCAGGCTTGCCTGTCTCAACTCACAGCTTCTACCTGCAATGTCGCCTGCCTGCAACCATTCTTTTTTTTCCACTCACTATGCAGGGATGACTGTAATCCTGAATAGATGCCTTTAGCAGAACTTTGCCAGAAAGCAAGAAGACCGATAAAGGTGTCATTTTTCTGCCTTGGGACATTAGTGAAGGGAACACATTTTGCCACCCCAAAATAGGTTTCTTTGGCATAAAGATTGTTTGGAGCTAAAGGCGATCAAAACCCAAGAGATTCAGGAAGAGCTCTTTGCACCTCCCTTTCAACGGCTTCATTTTGTATCAGGAAGGGAGCTATTCTAAGAGACCGCCTTTTACCTAAGAAACACATCTGCATAACAGGGCAGGCTTACTTTCCAAACATCACCCCTCTACTCCTGTGAATGGCCCTTCTTCCTCTTTTCATCCCCAGTCCCCTACCCCTTTCTTTAGCTCAGGAGGTTACAGAAGCTTCAATTACCCAACTGCCTTCGGGGCTCTAATTTTTAATGGGGCTCTCCTACACATAAAGTTTGTTTCTCCCCTGTTAATCTGCCTTGGGTCAATTGTTAGATCAGCCCAAGAACCTAAATGGGAAAAAACAAATTTTTTCCTCCCCTACATTAGCGAAGTCTTGACAAATGAGGAGGCAATTGATCTGGCCTCACAGGTTGAATAGGAATTCATCAAGCAGAAAATAGAAGTCTATTTCGATGATAAATCTACTATCAAAGATTAGATGAGAATCCGTCCCATTTCCGTGTCTCAAGGAGTCCATGGTACCATGGCCTGAAATTAAGAGTGCCATTTTCTCGATGATTAAAGAGATGTCCTGTCCCTACTGTCACATGCACTTTCAGAAACATACTTTCCCCCTCAAAGAGGAAAACACATTGGAATAGACTATCTCATACTATTCAAGTATTAAAAAAACAGGACAATGAGCCCAAATGGAGTCACTTACGCTAAGCCCTACATCACCAAACAGAGATTTAATTACAGTTTTGGCTCTCCCAGAAACACAATCTTCAAATCTGTCAGTAAGCCCTCTTGCTCAACTATAGAACCCAACAATTAAAACCAGAAAAAGACCACTTAACTCATTCTGTACCTAAACCACTTGTTCTTATCTGTCATTGCACTTTCTTGAGGCATTGACAAAGATGTTTTACGATGACCGGAACATTCCCAATGCTAGGCCAGAAAAGCCCTACTAGCAACAGAAAGCCCAGAAGACCACATTCCGTCCCCTTCCCTGCCTGAGATCACATGCTGAGCACGCACAGACCCCCACCTGTGATCACACGCTCCCTGCCTGCTCTCTTGCATGTGCCCCCCTGAACCTCCTTCTAGAAAACTCTACGTGCCCACCTTGCCAACAGAGAGGTCAGTTGTTAAGGCTTGAGCCTGCCATCTCCCCTGGCTGCCGGCACCTGAAATAAAACTCTCCCTTTCTCTTTTCCAAACCCTTGTCTCTTGAGTTACGAGCTTCTCTAATGGCAAATTCACCTCAGAATTACCCGGGACAGAGCAGTTGGCCGAGGCAGGGCCAGGGCTCACCCCTTTGTTTCCTGAGCTAACAGCTATGATAGATGATTCTGTAACAAATCAGTCGGGAATCATCTGGTCAGCACGTTAGGTAATATGCCTGACTGCCCCCTGCCATCCCCTAAGGGAAAGTAACCTTGCAGTAACTAACCTGCTTTTTGGCCAGTGTAATTTTCTTGTTCCCGCTCCTTTCTGCTGCTAAAAGTCTTTCTTTTGTACAGCTCCTAGGAGCTCCTTTCTAACTGCCAAATTGTATACTGCCTGGTTCAAAGTGATTTTTGCTCAAACTCTTAACATTTTTAATATGCCTCAGTTTCTCTTTTAACCCCTTGAATGCGGTTAGTCATACAAAACTTCAAATTAGGCCAAAGATAAACAAACAAACAAACAAACAAAAAAGCCAATAGATGAATTAGAAATTTCTTTCATTCTGACACAGTAATTCAACCGGGAATGATTTTTACCCCTAGGGGTCATTTGGGTTTGTCGCACCTGTGGAATATGTGGCTCCTGGAGACCAGAGAGGACACCAAACATCTTACAGTGTACAGGACTGCGCTCCACAATAAAATCCAATCCAAAATGTCAACAGTGCTGAGGATGAGAACTTCCGTTCCAGTCTATGCCATATGGCTAAGGGCACACAAATTGAAACTGGGCTGCTTCCATTTGTGGAATGGAAATCAGTCCTGCTCAACTCTTTGTTCCTTAGACACTTGAAATGAGAACACGTAAAACTGACCTTGTCCAACCCTCACTGCTGCAGGGCTCCATCCAGAAACAAAACCTCATGAATTTAGAACACCCTCCAAACTCCTGCGAATTTAATAACTTTAGTTGTGGGAAAATAAGATTAAGAGTCAAAGTACAGCAGGACATCATGGCTCCAAGGCTCTGAGCCCATCTATGTCAGTCCAATGTAAATATTTATGACAGCACATTCCACTATGCGTGAATCTGTCTAGAAGAGACTGGTTTCATCCCTCCAGAAGCAGAAGCAAAGTTCTCTCAATCAGCCTGTGTTGTTTGAAATGAGCAGTCCTACATTTGTGTCAGGTAGAAATTGTACGGGAACATTCAGTCAGCACCATGGAAAGAACAGGGGTGGGGAAAAAGACTGTTTTTGTGTAAAACTGTATTTTTTAAAACATCTTTTAAGTTTATTTATTTATTTTGAGAAAGAGAGAGAGATAATGAGCAGGGGAGGGGCAGAGAGAGAGGGGGAGGGAGAGAGAGAGAGGGAGAGAGAGAGAGAGAGAGAGAGAGAGAGAGAGAGAATCCCAAGCAGGCTCAGCACAGTCAGTGCAGAGCCCAATATGGGGGCTGAGCTCATGAACCAGGAGATCATGACCTGAGCCAAAACCAAGAGTCAGACACTTAATGAACTGAGCCACACAGGGGCCCCTAAAACTGTATTTTTGAATTGGGTAGCCATTTCTCACATGTGGCTCTTGAGTACCTGAAATGCGGGGAATCCGACTGAGATGTGCTATAAATGCAAAGTACCCAAAAGATTTCAAGGATGTATTCCAGAAAAGAAGCAAAATGTCTCATTATTTGTTTACAAGAATAATTTGTTTTGATTTACACGTTGAGATGACTGTTTTTGCCTATATTGGGTTAAATATATTCTTAAAGCTAAAAATAGGTGAAATGAATGTGGCTATGAAAGAATTTAACATTATATACTATGTTCTAAAAGCACGCACTTCTGTCATTCTTTTTTAATCTTACTGTGACGCTCAACACCTTAGAGTTCAGATTTCTAACACATTGAGATCTTGGAGTGCTGCTAAAAACCACTGATGCTTGGGGCACCTGGGTGGCTCAGTCGGTTGTGCGTCCAACTTCAACTCAGGTCATGATCTCGAGGTTCATGAGTTCAAGGCCGGCATTGGGTTCACTGCCGTCAGTATGGACCTCACTTTGGATCCTCTGTCCTCTCTCTCTGCCCCTCCCCTTCTCACGCTCGCTCGCTCTCAAAAATAAACATTAAAAAATACTGATATTTGGACATCCGTAGGCCAAAACAAAACAAACCAAAACACAACAGGAACCTAGATCTACATCCCACATATTACATGCAAATTAACTAAGCATGGAGTGTAGATTTGTTGAAATAAATTTCTAGGCTCAAGACGGAGTCGCTCCTGCCCGGGGTTGCCACATCGGCAAGCAGAAACTTAGAGAACTTTCAGGTCCTTGTAAATACTCCGCTTCACTAGAAATGCGATATATCCAGTCAGCCAATCCCCAGGTGCCAAGCCAACTCTGGGCCTTCTCACCCCAAACAACACCGACCATGTGGCCCCAGACAAACATAATTTGTCTTTCCCTTGTTATTTATCCTAGAAAAGCTTTCTGCCTTTTGCCGTTCTCCAAAACTCTGTTCCGACATAATGAGGCAGCCCGCTTTATGAAATATTAAAGTTTGGATCATCTAAGTTATTTTCTTTAGTTATGTTTTAACACATTTAAACGTAAAACTGTAAGACTTCTGGAAGAAGATAGAAGGCAAGGTCTTCACGGTCTAGAGCTCAACAGCACATTTTTAGACTTTATCCTGAAAATACAACCCATGAAAGCAAAACCTGACAGATCGGACTTCCTCGAAATTATAAGCTTTTGCTCTGTGGCTGCTCCTGTGAAGACGGCCGGATAAACCACGGTGGAGAAAATACTGCCAAATGCCTTAACTAACGAAGTATCTAGACAACCCGAGGATGCTAAAACTCAAAAGCAAAAATACAAACCATCTAGTCAGGGTATGGGTAAAAATATGAACAGACAATTTCACCAAGAAGGGTATATAAATGGCAAATTAGCACATACAAAGATATTCAGGATCATTAGCCATCAGGGAAACGGAAGTTAAAACCGCAATTTAACAAAGTATTAACACCGTCTCCTCCCATTCCCACACTCCTCTAGTCTGGAGTGTGGCCTGGGCATTCAGAATTTAGAATCTCTCCTCTTCCCTCCCCACCATGGTTTTAATGCACGGCCAAGGTTAAGAAAAATTCTTTCAGGACAAAGGATATAGCTTAATGGGAATTTATAAAATAGAGCCTGAAGGCAGGTGAGGGAAGGTGCTGACTTTGGGCTGATGGAGGGTTATCGGCACTCTCAATCCCCAACTAACAGAATGCAGCTTGTTGTCAGGATGTTTTATATTCCGGCATAATGTCTAGCCAGAGATTCAGCTATTTCTACTCACGGGAAACAAGAGGATTTGAGCAAATTGAGCAGGTAGATGAAATTGCGAGGCCTTCATATATCCTCCCTCCTTCCCCCATTATGCTCCTTTTCAATCTTCTAGGAGGTGTTGAAAGGAAAACCACAGGTCTAAAATGGCCTCACTTAGGCCAAGTCCCTAACCCAGGGCTTAATACCTAATTTAAACGTGGCTCCAACCTTCCCCAGAAATTCAGTCTTAACTGGGGAGTGAGGAATTTTATTATCAGTACCAATGAACCTGCCACCGGGGCCCTCTCCACACCCAAAAGGAAGATGAGGTTATCTACATGGTAAGATCCCCCGTGTTTCCCCCTAAGGGAAAGTGACCTTGCCTGAAACAAGCTTTTTCTTGTATTAATAAAACTTTCTTTTCCCACCATCCTTCCTATAAAAACCTTCCATTTTGGGGGCGCCTGGGTGGCTCGGTCAGTTCAGCATCTGACTCTTGATTTCAGCCCAGGTCATGATCTCACGGTTTATGGGTTCAAACCCTGTGTCGGGCTGTGCGCTGACAGCAAAGAGCCTGCTTGGGATTCTCTCTGCCCCACCCCTGCACGCGCTCTTGCGCTCGCGTGCCCTCTCTCTTGCTCTCTTTCCTAAATAAACTTAAAAAATTTTAAACCCCTATTTTGTGCAACTCCTCAGAGACTCCTTCTCCTTGCTAGATGGGATGCCACCTGATTAATCAATCATTTGATACAAGCAGTTTGATCTTCAGATTTGCTCATTTGGATGGTGTTTTATAACAGCTAGTTTTCAAATGTGTCTGCATAGTGGTCCTGCCTGGGGAGCTTATAAAATGTTGGTACCGGAGTCCCACCCCCAGACATCCTTATTTTCTCAGGGTGCAGTGTGGCCTGGGCATCAGGATGTTGAGAACCCTTCCCACAGGATTTTAATATACAGCAAAGGGGAACAGAATATGCCACCCCCAAATGTGCCTCTTTGGCATAAAGATTGTTTTGAACGGATTATTTTGAGAAATAGCAGACACAGTAGAAACTCTGAAAATGAAGTAGAAGTTACCCTTTTGTAAAAGAAATCTCCGTTTGTAAGGGAGATCTCCTCCTCTGTGCCAAGAAGAGAAGGAGGGCTCTCAATTACCAGAAACTCTTATCAATGGAGAAGGCACGAACTTAAGTCTGCATCACAAGTCGGGGAGGGGCAGAAGTGGGGGGGGGGAGGGAAGAGAAAGAAAGAGAGAGAGAGAGAATGAATGAATGAATGAATATGAATGAATGAATCCCAAGCAGGCTTCAGGCTTCAAGCTGAGCCTGACATGGGGCTCAATCTCACAACCAAGAATCAGGACCTGAGCCAAAATCAAGAATCAGAAGCTTAACCAATTGAGCCACCCAGGTGCCCCTACCTTGTTTTTCTTGGTAATCTCCCATGACCCATTACTGGCCTCCCTGCTTCCTGCCTCACCACTCCCTCTCCCCACTGCCTTTTCTTTATCTTTAGCTGAAGAAGGCATTTAAGGTGTTGGCTGAAGCCATCTTGAGGAGTTACTCAATTTCCTTGAGTATCTGCCATACATACATGAGGTATACATGTTAATAAACTTCTGTGTGTTTCTCTTTTTAATCTTTTATTACAGGGATTTCTGCTACGAACTCAGAAGGATAGGGGGGTTATTTTTCCTCCCGTACTGCAACAACAATTCAGGATCACTGTTTTAGGCCACTGGCTCTCAACCGTACCTTCCAGTTGGAATTATCTGGGAGAGGTTTTAAATATCCTGATGCCTAACATCCAAAGATCCTGACTTGATTGTCCTCGACTGTTCTGGGGTGTGCCCAGCTCACAGGGATTTTGCAAGTTTTCCAAGTACTTCTAACACGTAGTCAAGACTGAAAACCACTAGTTTAGGTATTCGTCTTACTTGATCTTTCACAGAGATATCAGCTATGTTTTGGCACACAAATATTTAGGATTCAAGACTGAATTCTTTAATAGGAGAAAACTTTACAAGTAGGAGAATGGGGAGAGTCTCATCTAGTTTCTCCACAAATCGCTAGTTACTTCATCTGCTTTTAAGGCTGGGAAACTTTTCCACTTAGCACAATTACTGGTACACAGCACAAGTTCCCCTTTATCTTACAAAGTGGATTTGTCTACCCTGAGCCCACACAACCTTTCCCAACCACCCATCCAATTGCCATGTAAATGGCCTAAGTCAGGGGTTCTCAAAATTTGCTGCATATTAGAATCTCTTGGAGACTTTTAAAAAATACCAATGCCTACCAATGCCTGGACTTCACACCCCGAACAGTCTGATGCGATTGGTCTGAGGTACAACCTGGGCTTTGTGATTTTTTTCAAGTTTATTTATTTATTTAGAGAGAGTGTGTGCACACAAGGAGGGGAGGGGCAGAGGGAGAGAGAGAAGGAGGGATAGAAAAAGGGAGGGAGGGAAGAGAAAGAGAGAGGGAGGGAGGGAGCGGGAAAGAGAGGGAGGGAGGGTGAAGAGAGAGGGAGGGAGGGAGGGAGGGAGGGAGACATAGTGGGAGAGAGGGAGAGAGATAGTGGGAGAGAGGGAGGGAGGGGGGAGAAGGAAGAGATAGGAGGGGAGGGAGAGAGAATCCCAAGCAGGCTCTGTGTTATCAGTGTGGAGTCCAATGTGGATCTCGAACTCACAAATTGTAAGATCATGACCGGAGCTGAAATCAAGAGTCAGACCCTTAAGGGAATGAGCCACCCAGGCGCCCCTGAGCATTGTGATTCTTTTTTTTTTTTTTTTTTTAATTTTTTTTTTCCAACGTTTATTTATTTTTGGGACAGAGAGAGACAGAGCATGAACGGGGGAGGGGCAGAGAGAGAGGGAGACACAGAATCGGAAACAGGCTCCAGGCTCCGAGCCATCAGCCCAGAGCCCGACGCAGGGCTCGAACTCCCGGACCGCGAGATCTGACCTGGCTGAAGTCGGACGCCCAACCGACTGCGCCACCCAGGCGCCCCGAGCATTGTGATTCTTAAGAGGCTTTGCTGATTCTAATGTTCAGCTAAATTTGAAAACCATTGGCTCAAGTGGAATTTTATTTAACGATGGGAAACTAACTTTGTGCCAAACGATCCTAACAAAAATAGTCCACCAGGCAAGCAGTCTTCTGTTCGGGCTAAGGACTCCTACAACATGGTGAAGTGTTTCCAGGTACAATGGAGGTTTGCAGATAAATCATTACCAGGAAAACTGTATTCCAAACCCAAGACACCCCTTCTCACGGCGAAGGCCCCTACAGCATATCCCAGTCTCCCAGGTGAGCTCTGCAGAATGGAAAGTAGCTCTTATGCAAAACAGTGACTCTCAACTCGTCAACTCTCTACCTCCTAGTGGGCAAACGTTACACCATCATCAAATGCAAATTAAAGGTAAACGAATCAAAGCACTAACTGCCTCTACCTTAACTCCTGAGGGGGTCGGTGTTTGTGAAAAGAAGTTGAAATAAATGTCATAAAAGAGAATCGTAAGCTTTGTGCTGTGATTAAAATTCCATTCTCTTGCTGAAAGGGATGAGCGCCAGAAGATGAGTCACTCTGCTGAGGGAAGGGGATGTCAACAGCGAAGAACAATATGTACCCGTACCCGGGGCCCTGTGAACCCTGGCTGATGGTAGACAAACAAGTGGGATGGATGTTGCCCCAGATTTTCTTGGGCCCAGTGATCCAGGAGCAAACATTTCAAATACCTCGGAGACACTGTGGTGGTTTTGCCCAGCTGAGCCCCCACTGGAAGCTCTTTCCGTGTGCAGACGCTGATGTGGAGTTAATAAACACTGGTGCAGAATGGAAACGGACATCGCTCAACTTCCTATTGGCTCTATGTGGTTCTTTTCTCACACAAAGGACAGTCGATCCTGGGGTAAAGGGATGACGAAACCACGGAGTCAAGTGACTCTGTTAGGTTCAACCTAAAGGCTCAGGAGATCGTGCCTGCAAAGCTGGGTATCCAGATCAGGTCCAGAAACAGAGAGACAAGAAGCAACTGCCCGTCATCACGCACACTGGCTTTGCTGGACAGTGTTTCAAATTCCAGCAGAGTTAAAAATCTGTGCAGGTGGTTCTCACACTTCAGTGTGTACCAGAATCCCCCCCGAGGGCCTGGTAGAACACAGCCCCAGTGTTTCTGGTTCTGCAGGTGTGAGGTGGGGCCTGAGAATCAGCATCCCTAACAAGTTCCCAGAAGATGCTGATGTGCCAGAGACCCCACTCAGAGCCACTGCTCGGAGAACACTTCTGGGTATTTTTTTAACCTTAAAAGAGGACTTACACATGACTCTGAGGGCTCACACCCATGTACCTCTTTCGTTGTAGATATTCACATCCCCAGTAGGTCGCATTAGCACAGGATTTGGAGTCACATGGAAGACGCTGACTCTGGAGGCCCATGAGGTGACTTACGTGACAGCAACTTCTGGTTTCACATACACAACAGACGCTGACTGCAAAACAAGAAAAATAATGTAGACAAACTGCTGGAAACATAAAGGGTGTGTGTGTGTGTGTGTGTGTGTGTGTGTGTGTGTGTGCACGTGCAATGGGGAGACAGGGGAAGATGAAGGAATATTCTTTTGTGGATGAGATGCTCATCTTTTATACGGAGGACACAACATCCGTGAGAGACTGAGCAGGAGACTTTTGGTTATTTATTTACTAATTCATAATTATTAATGACAACAGGGCACATAGGATTGTACTGCATTAGACATCTGACAGAATTTCCTAGTTGAGAGGTTTGTGATGTCGGGATGTGGTGCCAGTGGAGGCGGAGTTCATCTTCCCTGAAGATTTAAATTGGAGACTTGACCATTGTTTACTGGTCAGCAAGGGCTGGTTTCATGGTAGATTCTCCTAGCTACAGGAAAATGGATTTAATGACATCTCAAGTTCCATTTCTTCTTTATGTAAACATGTAAAGAAATTAGTGCTTCAGTGGGAAGCTATGCATGGTCTATAGCTTACCCTTCCCCATTATCGCATTCCAGGTCTATGAAGACTATTCTACAAGGCTGCAGGTTGCAGATCACTGAGAGCAGAACAGTTCTTGCCTAGGGACAGGCAAATTCTGTCTCCTGGAGGGTCCACTCACTTCCCTCCCCCATGGAGGAAGAAACTGGTTTTGTCTCTACATTTCTGCAAAATCTCCCTGTTGCCAACCACCTGAAATTAGTACAGACACCACAGGTTAAGGGCACAGTCCACACAACATTGTCCTCACTTCAGATGCCAGCTGCGAGTTTGGTGTCCCCAAGCCACCTGCACAGCTGACCAATTGACTACAAACTGAATTCCTACTACCCCTCACGTTCAAGAATTCACTAGAATGATTCACAGAACTCAGGAAACTTTTTATTATGTTTATTTGAAAGAGACGGAGCGCGCATGCATGTGCGCTCACACACACAGCAAGCAGGGGAGGGGCAGAGGGAAAGGACAGACAGGATCCCAAGCAGGCTCTGTGGCATCGGCACAGAGCCCCACGAGGGGCTTGATCTCACAAACTCTGAGGTCATGACCTGAGCCGAGATCAAGAGTCAGACACTTAACCAACGGAGTCACCCAGGTGCCCCAAACTCAGGAAACTTCTATACTTCTAATTACAGTTTTCTTATCAAGGGTACAGGGAGGACCGGTAAAGGAACAGACACCAAGGGTGAGGTCTGGGAGGATTTCAAACACAGAATGACTGTGTTCTCTCCCCGTGGAAACCTATCTGAATAGGGCAGCCTTTGTTTTCCAAACATCTCTCCCTTCCTGTGGATGGCCTTTCTTCCCTTGGATCTCCCTGCCCCTACCCTTTTCCTTGCCTCAGGAGGTTATTTAAGTCTCAATTACCTGACTGCCCTTGGGGTCTCACGTTTTCATGGGCATCCCATACATACAAAATTTCTCTCCTGTTCATCCGTCATATGTCAATTTAATTATCAGACAAGCCAAAGAACCTAGTAGGGAAAAGGGAAAATTGTTCTGCCCCTATATCACCAACCGGGAAGCGCATCTGAGTCTGCTGTCCAGACTGGGGCCTCATTACATAGGCTGCAGGACCGAGCTCAGTATCCAGCCCCTCTCCCCTCCTGGGAGGTCAGTCTGATATCTTCTGCTTCAAAGCCCCAGCCCCCTAATCACTTGGTCATTGTAATCACAGGACTGTCCCCCATCTTGAGTCATCTCGTAGCATAAACCCAGGTGTGGTCCAAGGGTCCACCATAGGGAACAGAGACCTTTCCATCAGGAAATTCTAAGGGGTTTGGAAGTTACCTCCCAGGAACTACAAGAACAAAGTCCAGCCAGATTCTTTATTGTTCAACAGTCCCCATTTGCACATTCATTTTAATATTCATCATCTGTAAATGTACCTGTTCTTTGGATGGTCCTTTTGGTTACGGCATCTTCTGGTTTCCTTTGAGTCTTAAAACTTAGGTATCTGGAGCAGGAGTCTGAGGTGTCCCCATTGGATGGGGCCCAGCCTAGCAGGCAGTGAAAGAATGCACCTGACGCAGAACAAAGGTGACAGAAGTTTGTTGAAAACCCTGCAAGGGAGCCAGGGACAGGACAGCAAAGGAGAGACCATCTGCCACAAGGCCGTGGTCAAGGGGCTATAGTTACAGGGCAGAGTGAGAGAGAATGCGGACCTACAGAATTTTCCATTTTTTGGTAACTGTGCTGGTTGTAAGTAGCCCATTGGTCAGTTAGGGCTTATAGCTGTCTTGAGGAGGGTCACTTAATGAGCCTGTTTGCATTCAGCTCAGTGGTCACTGTGGGCCCTTTGCCTTGCTCAAGTTTCCGTTGATCAAGCCTGTTGCCCAAAAGCGGCCTCTATAAGGATGGTCAGAAATAATGTTGGGCCGTGCCCTCACTTTATAATGAGGAACTCAGCGTCCAGAGATGAGAAGTAAAGGGCCCTGGGGCCTCACAGCCAGGTCGTGGGGCTGATCCGGTATTGCAATTTCTGCTTCCCGATTTATACCGTATGTTGTGTTTGTAGGGTAGGAGCGATAATTTTCCATCTACAAAACCAACAGAAGTTTAATAACATGTATGATGAGGGACCATAAGGCAAGCTGAGGGCCAAGCGCAAGCTAGCACAACCCCCCAGGTGGGATATGGGTGATATTCCTCAGGCACTCCTGGCTGCCCAAGAACAAAGGAAAGGACAGAAAACAAAGGATTAACTGATAGAGATCACAGTCATGCAGGACATGAGTCTCCATCAGTTTACAAATGTCTTGTAAATTATATATATGTATTAAAAAAAGGCAATCTTATTAACAGACTCATCTCCAGAACGCTATAGACTCTGTTTTCTGGAGCCCCAACATCACCTTCCCCTCCATAGTGATGTGGGGAACAAAGGCAAGAAGGAGATGGCAGGTACAATTACATTTCCTTATCACCTGCAGCCCAGTGACAAATACTTGAGGCAAATAAAAACAATATAACATTTCTCCGGAAACTCCTACCCAACTGTCCTAACGTTAATGCCTTACTAGAGGAAAACAATCTTAGCCTGATAATAGCAAGGCCTCAGGTATCTTGGGAGTCCTCTTTAGTATATCAAAGTCGCTCTGGAGTCTCCGTTTTGTCTTTACCTCCTCCAACTCCATAGTATATAATCAGTCTCTCTTCAGGGTCCTGGGACAGCTCTTCCTGCCCACAGGTCCTGTCCCCGTGCTTTAATAAATTCAGCTTTTTGCACCAAAGACATCTTCAAGAATTCTTTCTTGGCCATAGGTTCTGGAACCCCCAGAACCCCATTACCCCCAAACCTCATCAATGTGTACCTTCCTATACATGAGAGAACCCCAGAAAAACTGAGTAACTCCCCCCCCCCAGATGGCCCAAGACACCACATTAAGTATCGTTTCGAGCTAAAGACAAAAAATGTGGGGAGGCGAGCCAGTTATAGGAGGTTATCAGGCAAAGCACAGTAAACAAGGGTATGGTTGCTTTGTGGATTTAAGTCGGTGCCTTTCTCCACTGGTAAGGCTTCTTTTTTTGAGGTCTGAAGGGCTGTGTGTGGGGGGGGGGGGGGAAAGAGAGAGGAAAGAAATCCAGGCTCTCGCAGGTGCTATGACCCTAACAGGCAGCCTCCTCTGTCCCTGCCATCCCCTCCATCAGAAGTCACCCGAGGCACACTTCTTAGTCTCCCCTCCTCTGGGTCTCCCGACACCCGGGTCTCTCTTTATGCCTCAGCCGCCCCCACCAGTGATAAGAGTTTCTAAAAATTCAGCCAGCCTGGTCCAGAGAGGGCGATACCCTTACAGATGGGCATTTCCTTTCTATGTGTAAAGGTCCTTCACGAAAGTATAACTTCTCCTTGGCTTTTAGCACTTCTCCTGGGTGTATGGTTTCCTTAAACAATCAGATCAAAGTAATCCTTCTGCCCAAGAGGCACATTTTGGGGTGGCATGTTCTGCTCCCTTTAAGGTTCTCCTGTATACTACCTGTATAGCCAGACCCTGTATTCCTCTCCCCAGCCTTCTCCACACATGCTTGGCTCCCCGAAGGGAAGGCCATTCAAACTCTTATTTTCTTCAGTTAGGTACTCTCTGCTTTTCCTAGCTGCCTCTTTAGAACATGAACGTGTTGTGGATGAGCGTAGGGCCTCGACCTACTTTGCACGTGGGTCACCTAAGATAATCCCACTGGCATGGGAAATGTGCTCAATAGAAACTTGGTTATGAAAACATAATACATAATACCTGAGTACCTACATGGCCAAGAGCAAGTAATGATTAACATTCATAGGACATTGGCTATATGCCTGAAAATTATCAATGAAATTATCAATTATCAGTGAAAATTGCATTATCACATATAAAACTCAGAGTAACCCCACAGAATTGATGAGAAAACAGAGGTTGAAAAACTTACCCAAAGTCACCCAGACAGAAGGTAGCAGAACCTGGTTGGTTTCCTGAGTTAAGCCCTTAACCTCTAGGCCAGCATTTCTTTTTCAATGTTTATTTACTTTTGAGAGGCGACGGGAGGGGCAGAGAGAGAGAGAGAGAGACACATTTGACACAGGCTCGAAGTCAAGGACCGAGAGATCATAACCTGAGCTGAACTCAGACGCTTAACCAACTGAAACACCCAGATGCCACCCACCCCAGGCCAGCGTTTCTTAAACTTGAGTGTTCATCAAAATCACCTGGAGGGCTAGCCAAGCCCCGCCCCGCCTCAAATAGGAAAGGAGTTTGAGTTTCTAGCAAGTTCTCAGGGGATAACGATGATGCTGGCTCAGAGTCCACATGTGAACCACTGCTCCAGGTTCTCCTGGCTTGCAGTGAAGAAAATGAACACGGGACAAGACAACGTAAGAACAAATGCAGGCCAAGTTCCAAATACCGAGGGCAACCTTCCTTGACATTTTCCATTTTTACCAAGCGGACGCGATCGACCCAGGTTTATTCTTTCATTGGTTATTAAGCATACGATGGGATTGGGGCGGAGCTTGAAATTGAGGGAAGGGATGTCCTTTAGCAGATGGAAACAAAATGCCAATAATCTATTTCTGTGCAGACTTCAAAACAGAAATGTGGGGTTGTTTCCAATCAGAGCTTGCTACCAACTGCACATTCTGTGAAAATGATACAAAGGAACAGGAAAAAACTCACGTGAAACTCTTTTCTATCCGAGCCTGTGCCAACCAAGGAGAAGGTGGGGGTGGGGTCAGGGTTGCCTGTGGTGGCCTTTAGCTCTGCTGACCCACACAATACCCGTAATCCTTCTGAGTTTAAGGTGAATGGATCTGGACTGTTGGGTTAGATATCAAACAGATGCTGGACATGTCCTTTAGACCAGTGCCCACACTGACCAAGGAGGAATGTTTGGTTGAAAAGAGCTGACCATTTGAAAGGGGTGGTTCTCAGACTCGACTGCAAAATGGTATCACCTGGGGAGATTTTGAAACTCCTTGTGCCTGGGCAGATCCAAGTGTTGGCATTTTTGAAGCTTCCCAGGTGATACCCATGTGTAGCCAAATTTAAGAGTCAGTGTCCTAAATCAGCACTTCTGAAGTGCTAAGTTGCACAGGATTTGCCTGGGAATCATGCTAACCTGCAGATTCAGACTCCATAGATCTGGCGTGGGGCCTGAGATTGTGCATTTCTAATCAGCTCCTAGACGTGCTGATGCTGCCAGGTATCTATAGTATAAGAAGAGTGGGGCACAAAATATGCCTCCTTGGGGGCGCCTGGGGGGCTCAGTCGGTTGAGCGTCTGACTTCAGCTCAGGTCACGATCTCACAGTCCGTGAGTTCAAGCCCCGCGTCGGGCTCTGGGCTGATGGCTCAGAGCCTGAAGCCTGCTTCGGATTCTGTGTCTCCCTCTCTCTCTGCCCCTCCTCCACTCACTCTCTCTCTCTCTCTCTCTCTCTCTCTCTCTCTCTCTCAAAAATAAACATTAAAAAAAGTAAGTGTAAGAAGAGTAACAAAATGGGAAGTTGCGTTGTGCTGAGACCCTCCTGCTTGCCTGGACTCATAGCAAGTATCAGAAAATTCGGCCCTATTGAGATTGTTAATATCCTGTCCCTGGTGAGGAGGCAAGGAAGCTCCAGAAACCACTGAAATCCTAATTTCTCTTACCTAGCCTCACTACATGAAAGGCTCCAGGATTTCCTAGAATAGCATATTGTTGTGCCCTTCTGGGTGGACTGTTGGATTCAAGGAACCCTTAGCAATCCTGGTTAGCATTACTCGGTGAATCAGTTTTCAGCCGACAGGTTATCCTTCCATATTATGTGCAGGGGGCTAAGCCTTGCAAATCATTCTCCAAGTCATCAGGCATTCTGCTCCCCTGCAACCACCAAACTTCTGTAAAATGTGGGATCCACGTTGGGCATAGGTGATTCAATGACACACATTCCAATTCTTCTTGCTTCCCGTGCTCAGTGTTCACCAAATCCCATTATCTTCTTCCTAGTCTACCTATCCCAGCTTCCTTTGCTGCTAGGTGTGGTCATCAGAAGGAGGGGGAGCTTCCTGCTGATTGGGAACACCTCTCTTTGACTTTACAAAGAAATACACTTCTTTCGTGTTTGAGCCATCCACCTTTTGTGATTTGCTACAGCGGGTAGCCACATTTTAATTAATATACTGTGCAACTATCCCAACTCCACCCTTCATGGAGATGCAGAAGGTAAGGGATATGCAGAGGGAAATCATTAGTCATTAAGGACACACAGTATGGCCCCGATCCCATCCCGGAGAGCAAGGTGTTTGTGGAGGAGTGGAGATTCTCTTCCTCCTCATGGATCCCTCCCTCTATGCCTTTCTGACACTACGACTGTTGCATTTGGCCTTGGGCGAGTCCTTCTACTAAGAGAAGAGATACAGGGAGCCAAAGAAGAAGCAAGAAGTCAAGTGGGTTGCTTAGGTCTACTTCTTATCTGGGTTTTAAGAATGAGAATGATGAAAAACCAGATTCACACATTGTCCAAGTAATGTCACCACGGAGACAAGGCAGGGGTAAGAATGGTGATGATGCTGCTGAAAAACCAACATTATGAAGTGTTTAACACATGCCACCCCTGTTAGACAATTGTGCACACATCCTCTCATTCGTTCTTCAGAACAAGCCTATTTTTAAGTACTACTGATATTCTCATTTTGCAATGGCGAAAACAGAGGCCCAGAGAGATGAACTTGACTACTCTGCAGGTGGCAGAGCCAAGATGCAAACCCAGGCAGCCTGCCTCCAGATCTCACGCTCTTGACCATTGTACTATGTGCTGTCAGGGTGCGGGAGAGAAGATCCAACCACCAGTGGAAGGCATGCTTGAGGCCGCAGTTTCTCCTCTCCCTCAGGAATGAAACTGCAGCCACTTAAAGCAGGGGTCTGGCAGAATCAGGGAACCCCAACAACTGTGAACCTTCGGCACGTGTGGCATAGTCACAAGAACCCCTCAGGTAGCTCACACCTGGGAAAATACATGGTCTCCTTTTCACTCTGGCTTCTGGCTGAGACCCAGTAGGCTCAGTTTCTTCTATGTCAATTGCCTCATAACTTATCTGCATCCTAATTTTTTAATTATATTATTTTGAAAAAAGCTTAATTTTACAGGCAAAAAGTACACGTAATGTAGCAGTATACTTGAGGGTAATAAGATACTCATCTGTGTACCCATCACGGAGCTGCAGATAGATAACATTCCAAGATCTTGGAAGTGCCCCGTGTGCCCCTCCCTAGTCTCATATTTTTCTACTCCCCCACCTCCAAAAGGTATTCAGAATTTTACAGTAATTGTTTCTTTGCTTTTGTTGGGGAGCAAGAACTTTTGTCCCCTCAAAGGTCCTTCTGGCTGGACTGAGTAGGAGACAGAGTAACATGAGACAGAGTAACAGGAGAAAATCAGATTTAATAGTGTATGTATGGGGAATCCACACAGACTTGGAAATTCCAAAGACGGTCAGGCACAACGAGGTGTACATGTCATTCTGAACTAAGGAGAAGGGAGTAGGCATCTGGGATTTCAGAGGGAAGGAATGCAATTCAAGGGAAGATGAAAACGAGTAAATGTTTGGCAAACAAATGTTTGTCCTGCCATAGAGATGGGTCACTCAGATAAAATGTATCTCTGGTAATAACCCTTATTCTGGAAAGACCCTCCCATTTAGATTCTTCTATGAAGTTAGGAGAGGGGCAAGTGTTTCTCTTGAGACTGCAGGGTCTCAACTGCCTTCGGCTCAAAATAATCCGCGTGCCCAAATGGCGCATCTTGGGGCAGCCCGCCCTTGGCCCCTATCCTTTCTTTACTGCCTTACCCCTGGGTTTCCCAATAGCAGCACTATTGACATTTTGGATGACATAATCCTCTGTTGTGGGGGACCATCCGATGCTGTTGAGTTGAATTATACCTCCCAAAAGACATATTGACGTCCTGACTCCCAGTACCTCCAATGTGACCTGATTTGGAGATAAGGTTTTTGTAGACTAGGGTGGTTCTCTAATCCAATATGACTGGTATCACAGAACTTTACGTTAATGGAATCATACGTGGATTCTTCTGTGCCTCACTGCTTTTTGAGCAGTGTAACGTGTTTGACACGTACCCGGCTAGTGCATGTAGTTGTGGTGTGTTCATTTGATCTGCTGTGTGGTATTCTATGGTATCAAAATGCCGAATTCCCCTAGTCCTTCCATCTGAGGAAAAGGTGGAGGCAGGAAAACTTGTGAGCTGTCTTCTCTGCATTATGAGTGGCTTTTTTTGTTCGCCCTAACTCGAAGGGTGCAGCTCTTCAGGGTCCTAGCTTTAAGGAGGGTTCTCCTATTATGGTGTCTGCCTTAGCATTCTCTAGGCTTTATTTATTTATTTATTTATTTAGTTAGTTAGTTAGTTAGTTTCCCAGGCCCCATGCAGCCTCTAAAACAGAACATGAGGGTGACCAGATTGAAAGCCGGACTGAGCCTTCCTTACTTCTTGGGATTCCCACTTTCCCTTCTCCCTGGCCTTTGTAGATTTCTTGCAGTGCACTTAGAAGACTCATTTTTCCAGGACTATTATCAGGACTGTTAGAACTGAAGAGCTGTGCTTTTCCTCTTCTAGGAAAGAAGAGAAGCAATTCTTGGAAATGAGCTGGTCAGGCCGGTAAGCCTTAAGTCTTGTAGTTAAACACGGAAACATCTCAAGAAACAGTACGTTAAAAGCCAACCGTCATCTTTCACAATGCACAAAGAGCTTCCTCATTATCTGCATTCTTAGGCTGAACTTACAGTGGTCACAAGCCCCCTCTGCATTCTGTTGAGATTTCTAGGGCTATTCTGTCATTCCAGGTCCAGTAATTTTCCAGAAGAAATTTCACGACAAGGAGAACCCCTTGCAAAAGCCACACAATGATGCCAGAAGCCAGCTCTGAGGCATCCTTTCCCGTCAATAGATTTAAATCTAAAGTGAGAGGCAAACTTTTATGCAAAACGAATAAGACAAAACCAGGTTGGGGAGGGGGATGATTACAAATGTTCTGATGTATTCCAAATGCCAAAAGCCCACAAGTCTAATTTCTACTCCACTGGTTTATATGTCTTTCTGGGAGAGGTCAGCTTAAGAAATGTCTGCTACCTGGCCTGGGAGTCTCAGGGATCTCTTTTGGGGTTGATTAGACCTCATTGGAATTCAGGTACAATCTCAAGTTGAATTCAATGTCATGTTTAACTATTTTCCTGGACGTCCCTTGCATGTCAACTAGCAAGCAGGTGATGGGTATCTTTCTACTCCCCCAGCTTTATTGAGGTATAATTGACAAACACAATTGTAGGGTATTGAAGGTGTACATCGTGATGATTTGATACATGTATCCATTGTGAAGGGATTCCCCCCAACTCGTTAATTAGTACGTCTCAGTTGATGGACATCTTGACACTGGCGGGTGTGCTTCTGTTGCCTCGATCAGATGCAGAACCACTAGGACGGTTCCCTGTGGCTCATGTCACCCTTCAGACCGCCTGCTTTCAGTGGATGTTGGAAAACAGGCAGAAATCACGTTGCATTCACATACCATAATTCCTCTCCCCAAGGCTGCACTCAAGAATAACCTTGCTTTGTGCACCAACAATAGCCAAAGCAGGAGTCTAATGCCATGTTCAATCTGTTAGGACAGACCTTTGGGCCCTTGGAACAAAGTTGATCCTTTATTAAAGTTGGCATTGGCAAACGTGTTGCTGGCAAAAGCTGGGCAAGGTTTATACTGAAGTGTGGGTAAAGTGATGTCATTGACCTGCTGATAACGCTCCAGTGACCCTCAGCAGCATGTGTAATAAAGCCCTTATTGCACCTTACGTGGTACATCACAGGCAGGAGCACCACGCTGGTCTGGCACTGCTGCCTTCACTCACGTTTCTTAGACTTATGTTTATGGTCCTTCTCCTGGGAATGCTCTCTTCCCACATCCTTCCATGGCTGCCTCCTTCCTTCTTATAATTCAGATCTCTGACCAACACTGACTTACAGAAACACCTTCCTTGACCACTGCTTGTCAAATTTTCCTACCCCCAGCATCTCAGTGTCTCTCTACACCCTTACCCTTCTCTATTGTTTCCAGAGCATGTAACCCTCGGTAAAATTTGTTTTTAACATTATAAAAATTATAGTATTTTAAATAATAGTTTAATATGTAAAAGTTAGTTATTTTAGTCTGACTACAGTCCATCTTCTTCACAAGAATCTATGCTAGGGGCTTGTTGACTTTGGCTACCTCTGTAGCCCGAGCTTCTCTTAGAGTTAGGCACGTAGTAAATGCTCAATAAATATTTGCTGAATAGTGAATGGATGTAAGATATGAATAGAGGATTGGCATTACAAACATATATACACACACTAGAAAGCATGAGCTATTATTTAACTATTTCAACCCATTTCCTGCCTTCATACATAGGGAGCAGGTGACATTAATCTAGCTGTTGTGGGGGCGTCAATGCTCCCCATGTGAGTAAGAGAACACAGTTGTCTTTTGAGCACAGGACCTTTCTTTTAGCTTTTATTCATGATCAAGCCTTTCTCGTCTGGAAAACAAGAAAGAGAACTTCCTTTGAGCCTATTTCTACCTTGCCTCCCATCTCCAGAGACTGACCCTTTCCCCTCTTCCTTTAAATATTTGTAATGTTTATTTGTGAGAGAGAGACAGACAGAGTGAAAGTGGGGCAGGGGAGAGAGAGAGAGGGAGACACAGAATCCGAAGTAGGCTCCAGCCTCCAAGCTGTCAGCACAGAGCCCGACGTGGGGCTCGAACTTGGGAACGGTAAGATCATGAACTGAGTCGGTCAGACCCTCAACCGACTGAGCCACCCACGCGCCCCTCCCCTCTTCCTCTAAATTAATCTTGTGTCTGAACTTTCAGCATTCGTTGTCCAACACTTACTCCCAACATTTACTAGTTTCTGATCCCATTATTCTTGAGCTCTTGGCATCATTACATTTGGGGGACCTCTCCCTTCCAAAAACATCCTCTTCGTGTTGCTGGCACAACACCAGTTTTTTTGGTTGTACTTCTAAGGCTCTGGATGCTCCTTCCTAATCCCCTTGTCTTCTCTATTTGATCTTGAAGCCTAGTCCCTCCTCTTTGTTTCTTCCCATTCTTCTTCCTCTCTGTTTCTACCTGTGTCATTCATCCTCTGGCTTGATTTATCCATGTACATCCCTCGTCACAGAAGCCTCTCAATCTTAACATGTTGCCAAGTGGGCGTGTGCTCTTTCCCCCATCCTAGTGAGTCTTCACTTCTGGGATGCACCATCGCCTACCCCCCCAGGGTGGAAAAGTCAGAGACCCAGGGATCACTCCTGATACCTCCTTCTTTACGTTTGCATCCTGAGTCCCAACAGCCATACATCTGACACTCTATACTTTTTCCCCATTGCCCCCCTCCTAGTGCTGGGCTCAAAAACAGTCCAGTCTTCCTTGAAGATAATTTGTCCCCTTCAGTGACTTCACTAAAGATATCCTCTTAAAACCCAAACGTGGTCATGTTTAAACATTTTAAAGGCTTCCGATTCTTTTTAGGAATAACATTCAAAATTCTTACCATGGTATTTCATGTTCTTACTCCTCCCCCGTCCTCCACCCTCAACACAGAAAACTTTTTGCTCATTATGTAGCTCTCACTTTAAGTGTATTTTCCACAGAACTCCCTTTCCTAATTCCCAGATAGGTTAGATCTTTATTACATGCTTTCCTAGCACTTAACACAAAAGGAGTGACATAATCCTAAATAATAATTATACAAATTATTGTGTTTTCTTTTTGTATGGTTATGTACTAGGAGGCAAACAATATGAGGTCAGGAGTTTGCCTATGTTTTTTAATTGCTTCCTTACCTTTTGCTGGATCATGACACAATAGAAAAAAATGATATTTAGGAGCGCCTGGGTGGCTCAGTGGGTGGGGCATCCGACTTCGGCTCAGGTCATGATCTCACAGCTTGTGAGTTCAAGCTCCGCATCGGGCTCTGTGCCGACAGCTCAGAGCCTGGAGCCTGCTTCAGATTCTGTCTCCCTCTCTCTCCCTCCCTCCCCCACTGATGCTTTCTCTCTCTCTCTCTCTCTCTCTCTCTCTCTCTCTCTCTCTCTCTCTGTCAAAAAATAAACATTAAAATTTAAAAAAAAAAAGAAAAAATGATATTTATAAGGGAAACTGGGATAACCAGAGAAAGAGGCTACCTCCGGCCAGAGGCTACCAACCTGTGGTCTCTGGCTGCCGGAGACTCTGTTCTCCACCCTGGAAACTGGCACATGTGGGTACTGGGCTAGATGGGAAATGCTGTCTTACGTTAACTCTATACCCCTAAGACTTGCATGATTTTTCTATTCTAACACACTGTTTCCCAACCAGCTACAGCTTTTTCCTCCCCCTGGAGTTATTTGAGATAGAGCCTGGAGGAAATTCATTAAAAGTAAAAAAAAATTACCCAATAATTATGCAGTAGGGCCTAGAGACTTCACCAGGTTGAGATGAATATGGAGATTGTAGGTACAAGCCCAGCTGTGAGACAAAAAGAGAGCCCCCCACCCCCACCAGAAAGGGTTGTGAATACAGGCATTACTCGAAGCTCCGCCAAAGGAACTCTACCATACAGAGGCCTCGACTTATGTCACCCAGTTTCCATTTATTTCACACTGCTCTAAGGGGGGAATAACGGGAAATTTACATATCCCTTATTGTTATATGCTTGGTTCTATAACTGAC
>NW_024420490.1:1112231-1125620 GCF_014898765.1 Herpailurus yagouaroundi
AAGAAGACCAAAGCAGGAGGCATCACAATCCCAGACTTTAGCCTCTATAACTGACTGTTCTTAATCGCAGTGAATGAGAACATTTATTTCAAGTAATCTTCTTGAAACTTTGCATTTCTTTTAGTTAATTTTTTGAAATTAGATTTGATTGGCTTTCATTCCTACCATGACCAATACAGATCTCATTTTTCCCCTGGTGCATGCATTATTGGAATTATCTTATTAATATTATTGTTTACTGGTATCTTTTAAAGTCACTTGTCCATTGGGAGGGGAGTTTAAGCTAGTTACCACTAGATAATACAATCTGTAGACACAATGAATTAGCAGTTGTCAAGTCCATTATTTTCCAACACACCGACAGCAAGAAAATGAATGTAGACGGGCCACTGTCCACTCCTACCCCCAATAGGACGCCAGTATTTCCTCCAGATATCACAGGGACAGGATAGAAGGAATGGGGTGCCAGTGTGAGCCCATATGTGACATACTAGAAGATCTAATTTTTCCCTTTTTTACAGAGAGAAAAATAACCATAAATAAGAGTTATAATTCTCTCCCCTGCACTGCAGTAGAACATCTTGTCCAACGCTGAGAGGTATACTCTATTTTGTAGATCACTAGACCAGGGGTCAGCAAACGTTGTAAAGAGCCAAAGAGTAAATATTTTCTGCTTTGTGAACCATACAGTGTTTGTTGCAACTACGCAATTCTGCCCTTCCAGTGCAGAAAGCAGCCATAAGCATACATAAATGAATGAGCATAGTCATGTTCCAAAAAAAAAAAATTATTTACAAAAACAGGTGGCAGCCAGTTTGGCCCATGGCTATAGTGTGCCCATCCCTTGATGAGGGTGGCAAAAGTCCCGTGTCTCACAGCGGGTATTTGACACGAAGAGCCTTGCCCACAATCACGGAAGAAATAGCACAAGGTGACAAATGCTTTTAGGCTCGAAGAATTATAAATGTAGCTAAGGGTCAGGAAAAAAGGTGTTGGCTTCCAGCTCATTGAGCAAACACTTGTACGGTAAACCACCAGGTACCAAGATCAGAGAGGTTTTTCTGGTGTGTATTAGGTTGAACTACATGAAAATGCTGATATTTGGCCATTATTGGCAAGCAAAAATGGCATCTTCATATCAATGAACTTATACATGAAAAATAAAAACAATAATAGTTAGGTTTTATTGAGGGCTTACTACATTCTTCACGCTGGTCCAATATTTTACGTGTGTTCTTTTACTTATTTCTGACATCAGACCTGTAAGGTCACTATTTTTATTTGCATTTTTCCAATAGGGAAATCGAATTGTAAACTGTTCACATACCTTGCCCAAGGTCTCATGGCTAGAAAGTGCCAGAATAGAAATGCTGGAACTAGACTCAGGCTGATTGAATCCAAAGTTCCTGCTCTTAGCCATCAAAGGGATTTGTGTAGAAAATAACCACTTTGCAAAAATGTTTGAGACTATGAACAAAGAAGAAAAGGGCACAGTTGTTGGGGTTGGTTTTGTTTTTTTTTTTTGACTCACTGTTATATAAGTGAGCCAAATATGGCCCCTGTACATTGATCCCTATATTGTTGACTTCTTCACAGCAGGCTGCGATCCACTAGCTCAAAAGCCCACTTTGTGCCAAACTCAAATTCTTACATATCCAGTTGTTTTAGTATAGCCCTCCAAAAGCATGTTATTATAGAATATAGACTCTTGAACAGAATATACATCCAAATCATTTACATCTGAAGAGGGAGGGACAGGATGTCCTGGGGAAGAACATAGAGGTTTCAACTTTTATCTCCGCAGTTTCATTTCAATAAAAAAAATATGCAAAGGCTTTAACATATGTGTTTATTTTGAGAAATAAGTATATGATGCTTTAATATTATTACATATATATTTCTACTGTATTTCAAAAATATTTTTGAAAGAATAACAGAAGACAATAATTTGCCTGAAG
The DNA here is from genome assembly GCF_014898765.1 of Herpailurus yagouaroundi. NCBI lineage: Eukaryota > Metazoa > Chordata > Mammalia > Carnivora > Felidae > Herpailurus > Herpailurus yagouaroundi. The sequence goes on from NW_024420490.1 coordinate 1,114,190, forward strand.
ACCTATCTTATCAAGCAGAGAAAATGAGATTCAAACCAAATGATTTGACTCTTAGAGCCTGTGATTTTAACTTTATACTTGGACCTCATGGAAAGTTTTCTTTTCTTTTCTTTTCTTTTCTTTTCTTTTCTTTTCTTTTCAAAGATGTGGACCCTGGTGGGCAAGGTTTATAGGCAGCCTTTCTCTGCTTGTTAGTAAAAGAGATCTTGATATATGCTGTTACGTTAGATGTAGGTGAGTTAATTTACCATGAAATATTTAACTTTAGTTTTCCTTTGTTTAAAAAAGCACCCTTACTTAAATTAATGACCTTAATATTACATTTCCACGTTCATTTGGTAATTCATGAATACCATTGGGAGAATGCCTTTGGGTCATAACATTTTTCCCGTGATGAAAAAAATCATATCTAAACCTAGAGTAGTAATGTGAATTCAGCAAAGATGTTTCCTCACAATTGAATCATTTGTTAATAGATTGTGTCCAACTAGAGTTTGGCCCAATACAATCATAGTACATACTATCCAGCTCCAAGTGGAAATACAGACTATGCTGTTAACAGCAAGTGCCGTAAGGTAGATCCCGTGAAACTCTAAGCCTTCCAAAGAGTCTCTATACATTTTCTGTCATGCTGAATTTGTATGAGGATATAATATTTAAATCCATTATAAAATTTGTTCTCTGAAAAGAAAGAGAAATCAAAAGCCTAGTGCCCTAGGGCTAAAGTAGTAAGTCAGAAAAAGTTCCTAAAGCCCTGTAGGTGTTAGCCTTATAGTTCTTCACACTGAGGATGGTGAACCTTTGATTTTCAAAGACCATTTGTGATGAAAGGTTCCTGTACTGCTCCAAGACTGGTGGTGTCTATCAAAGCCGTGAGCATTTAGATTTTATAAAATACATACGAGGGCAACTTAAGATGTGACTGCTACACAAGGAGGTTCTGGAACCCAGAAGTTTCCTCCAGGACAGTTTCAAGTGATGCCATTGAGACGTCAATTACTGGAGCCCTTAGTGTCCCAAGTCCTTGGTGTCCCAACATACTTTCTGTCCCAAGTATCTTCTTTTTTTAAAAAAAAATATTTGTTTATTTTTGAGAGAGGGGGACAGAGGATCTGAAGCAAGTTCTTCGCTGACAGGCTGACAGTAGCGAGCCTGATACGGGGCTCGAACTCACAAACCGTGAGATCATGACCTGAGTTGCCGGGAGACACTCAGCTGGCTGAGCCACCCAGGCGCCCCTGTCCAAAGTATGTTCTAAAGCAAACAGAAATTCTTCTGATCCTTTCTTCTTTATTAGAATTCTTTACCTTCAGGAATAGTTGCCAAGAATTACCTTCTACAGCTAATACTAAAATTTTGTATTTAGTCTTGCAAGCTTTTAGCCTGATGAGTTGCAATATGAACAGAAACTTACAATTTCTTGAAATTTGAGTTATGCTTTCATTTATAAGGATATATTTCTGCAATTTGTAGTCACCACAGGAGGTAGGGTTTCATATCAAACCAAGCCCTCTAGAGGACTGATAATGATCTCAGATAAAGGCTTCCTCTTTTGATAGAGCTCAGAGGAGGAAAAATACAAAGAAGGCTTGCAAAGATAAAGAATAGTTGAAGGTGTATTAAAATGGAATTTTATAAGTCAGACATAAAAGGCAATTTAAGGATTTTTCTCTTCTAGATTTTGAATGCGAGTACACATGCAATATTTTTTAAAAAATTTAAATGTTTATTTATTTTTTGAGAGTGAGACAGACAGAGTGTGAGCAGGGGAGGTGCAGAGAGAGAAGGAGACACAGAATCTGAAGCAGGCTCCAGGCTCTGAGCTGTCAGCACAGAGCCCGACATGGGGCTTGAAATCACGAACTGTGAGTTCATGACCTGAGCCAAAGTCGGACGCTTAACCTACTGAGCCACCCAGGCGCCCCACACATGCAATATTTTAGATGAAATAAAGTCTTCTGATTAATCAAAGTTCTGGTTCCTACAAGTTTAACAAGATACAGATTATTACTTTTTAAGGAATCAGGATTCAGAAAAGTAATATTAATGCTCTTCTTAAATAGAGTCTAATAACTAGTGTTATTGAGTTCTTGCTATGTGCTAATCACTTCAGAAGGCTCCTCTTTTATTATTATACATATTGTTAAACATGGTTCCGCTGAAAAATATACTTTAATTTGTCTTTAGGAAAGAGAGGACGGACTGATTGATAGAGATTTCCAGGGGATAAAATGATTGCTAAGTAAACTTATTACAAATAATGAAAAAGAGAAGGAAAATATTGACAATAGAACTGCATAAAAATTAAAATAGCAGGGAGGCACCTGGCTGGGTCAGTCAGTAGAGTATGTGACTCTTATTCTTGGGGTTGTGGGTTCGAGCCCCAAGTTGGGTGTGGAGATGACTTAAAAGGAAAATCTTTAAAAAATTTAAAATAGCATGTATGTTAAAAGTTAAATAAATTTTAGGAGCATATGGCTGGCTCAGTCAGTAGAGCATGTGAATCGTGATCTTGCGGTCATGAGTTTCAGGCCACTTGTTGAGCGTACAGCTTACTTTAAAAAATTAAATACATTTTAGTTTCATTATCTTAATCTTTTTCAATTTTACAGGCAGCACACTATAAACCACTAAGGAAACTGATACCATAAAGTACATACAGATAAAATATACACATTATTACCTTCAGTGTCTGGCGAGAGTGAACTACATGATTAAGATCAACCTTCCTATTGATATATAAAAACCTTTTACAAATGAGTAAGAAAAACACAGACGATGCAAGGGGGAAACAGGAAAATCACCCAAACAGGAAGTTCAAATGGTCAATACCATACGGAAAGATGCTCAACCTCATAGGCGATTAGGTAAATGCGAGTTGAAACCACCCCGAGATGCCACTACACGTGCATCAGAGTGACAGAAATAAAACATCTGATTATACACATGTATCAGGATGGCAAAAATGTTCACAGTATATGGCTTTGCCACATATTAACAAGGATACAGGGCGATGAGAACTCTCATGCACTCTTGATGGGAGTATACATCGTAAACTCACTTCTGAACGATGTCTGACAGTAAAGCAGAAAACGTGCACAGTCTATGACCTAGCAATTCTATTTCTGGCTGTCTATATCCCGCAGGCACATCCCCATGCATGTAATGCATGCTTGCATGCACCAAGATGCCCTAGAATGTTTGTGACAGCACTGTTAGTAGAAAACCCTGAATAAGGACGGCTTAATAGCAGAACTGGTAAACAAAAGCAGTTCATCCATACCATACTATAGAGCAAGAAAATGAATGAACGACTCCTCCATAAAAGAGCATGGATCAGTCTTAAACACAAGACTGAGCTCAAGAAGCCAGACTATGTAGAGTATGGTCCCATTGATACTTATTTTGAAAACAGGCCAAAATTAATCCATTATTACACGGTACAATAAGAGTAATATAGTTATCTATATATAATAATGATGCCGTACAACTCCCAAGGAAGCAAAACATCAACACAATAGAAGTCAGGATAGCGGCCATCAGGAGGGGTAGGTTAGGACTGCCATCAGGAAGAGACAGGTGGAGGTCTTCTAGGAGGCGGATGTCATTCTACGTTTTGACCTGCGGGGAAGACACACTGGTGTTTTTCGATACAGACGGTCCCTGACTTACAATGGAGCAACTTATGGTTTTCTGACTTTGTGATGGTGTGAAAGCTGCAAGTATTTGGTAGAAACCACACTTGGACTTTTGAATTTGGATTTTTTCCCCCCAGACCAGTGACATGTAGTACAATATTCTCTTGTGATGCTGGACAGCAGGAGCAAGCCACAGCTCCCAGTTAGCCACGCCATCACGAGGGTTAACAACCGATACGCTGACAACCATTTTGTTTCTCACTTTCAGTACCGTATTCAATAAATTACATGAGATGCTCAACACTATAATATAAAATAGGCTTTGCATTAGATGATTTTGCCCAACTATAGGTTCATATGTGTGTTCTGAGCATTTTAGGGTAGGCTAGGCTAAGCCGTGATGTTCACTAGGGTAGGTGTATTAAACGCATTTTCAACCTAACAATATTTTCGACTTACGATGGGCTTATTGGGATGTAACCCCATGAGAAATTGAGGGAGATCTGTGATTTGTTAAACTAAATATTTGTGTCTTGCACATTTTGTGTATTGTATCACAGGATAAAATATTAAAGAAACTTATTGCACTGGTATTTCAGAAAGATGAATTTAGTTAGGCCATAAATATATAATGAATTCTTTCAGCGTCCCTGGGCCTGTGTGAGAAAGTGCTCATAATTTAAGCCAGGTGAGTCAAAGCAGAAGAAGGACTAAGAAAGTTTCATTTTTTTTTTAAGTTAGAGTTATCAACAGGAATATGGTTGTAAAACACTCCAGTTAAAGATAAAAGGAACAAAAAAAGTAGGCGACTGAATAGAGCCAAAAGACAGTAAATGGGGCCAGAAACCTCTAATATCTGAGAAGTACTTTATTTGCTAATGAGTTTCCTTGTCAGGTTTGAATTCTACCCTGAAGCTTCTTTGAAAATCACTTGACTTCTCTCGCCTATTCTTGGTGTAGAAATGTTTTCATTAATTTCTTTAAACTACTGACCAAGCACTTGTAATATTATTACTTGGAGGAAAATAAATCAAATTCAATGCATTTGAAAGCCCCCGACTAAGTGTTAGAGCCTACGGGGTGGGCACAAAAATCAAACTTGAGAACCTTTGACCTTCCTCTCACTGATGTATATTAAAAGCAATTTTGTGAATTTGTATTTCTGGCCTGGAAAAAAAAAGAAAGAAAGAAAGCAAAACACTTGGCCACAACTTTACCATGCCATTTGGGCAGCTTCTTCTCCCACTGTAATTCATAACCTTGAGTGTGACAAGAGATTTCTCAACAAAGGCTGTGACTCTTGAGTTCAGAAGTTTAAAAGCTAAATCCCGAACAAGAGAGTAAGCCTTTAGTCAGAATGTCCTTGTGCATCAACCAGGATAGTGGCAAGAAGAACACAATGTTATAATGAGTCACAATTTACTAAAATGTTACTGTGAGTGGCAGAGAAGGCCACATTTGCATGCAAATCCCTGAATTAATGCAAGCAAACATATGTTCTACCACGGTAGCTAGGCAAGAGTGGGCAGTCAAGGAACTTGGAATAGGTTTGTCACGAAGATTATGAACAGAGTATGACAACGGAGATGAGAGTACTCTTATCTCAGTTAAAGTACCTTGCGATATGCTGCTTAAATATATTTAAAAAAACATTCTCTGGAAAGCTTAGATAGTAACTTCAAATCTTTTCAGAAAAGCACATCCGCTCTCCACACTAATTGTGAATCAGCTATGGTTGCTGGGAGACCACAGCTTTTAAATTAGTTCAACCTTCAAAGGGCAAGGTTGGAGGAAAAACTCATTTTCTACTAATTGGGAAAAAGAGGTATGCACTTTAATGTTTTACAGTATAGAATGTCACTATTTGTCTCAGGTTTTTTTTTATTTATTGCTGGAAGTCATTGAGGACCATGTGTTCACTGAGTCCCGGCAAAACATGTTGCACCAAGGAAATGTTAAATTAAGAAAAACTAATGCCTGTGCTTTGATTAAATGTATGCAGATGGTTAAGCTTTTTTTTTCCTAGACAGATGTGGAAACTTCCAATACGTTAATCCCGTAGCCGACTTAACCTTCTCAATCTAGCGACCCTTACTTCCGCATCCACTTAAGCCTTCTACGCTCTTAGTCACCTGTCAAAATATAACATTGCCTGAAACTTTTCCACCTCTAAAATCTTGGACTCTGAACTACCATCTCCGTTTGCAACCTCCTACGCTATGGTTATCTCATTCCCTTACTCCTATAACAGGGCCTGATGAAGGGTGCGGTAATCATCAAATTTTGATTTTTAGGTTTCTGCCTTTAGCATTTGGGAAGCTTGTGGAGGCCATCTACTTAGATAGGAAACAATGAAGGAGAAGCAGATTTTGGAAAAGAAAATGGTAAGTTCCAGTTTAGATATAATTAGCTTCATATGCCTGAGAGACAATAAATGTATCTAGAATTCAGGAGAGAGGACCATTTTGAAGCCATTGACACATAGATGATAATGAGGCCATGGGGAGTGGTGAGATCATCCAGGAAGACAGTAGAGATTAAGAGACGAGGGCTCAGGGTCATTGTCTCAAGCACTTCAACATATAAGAGTTAAGGGGCGCCTGGGTGGCTCAGTCAGTTGAATGTCCAGCTCTTGATTTCAGCTCAGGTCACGATCCCAGGGTTGTGGGATTGGGCCCTGCATCAGGCTCTGCACTGACTAATGGGCCTGCTTAAGATTCTCCCTCCCTCTCTCTCTCTCTCTCTCTCTCTCTTTCCCTGGGCCCCTCTCCTGAGAGTATGTGCGCGTGCTCTCTCTCTCTCTTTCTCGAAAGAGAAGAAAGAAAGAAAGAAAGAAAGAAAGAAAGAAAGAAAGAAAGAAAGAAAGAGGGCATGGGAGACTAAAAGATGTACTTGCTTTGTGACAGCGTCCTGCAAGTCTTGTGGAAACAAGGTACCACTTTATGTAGAAGATATTCAAATTATCTACTTAAAATGTGAAGCCTGGAATTGTATCTAGAATTGATCAGAACTGTCAAATCCAAGGAAAACAGAAATCACGTGGAAGCTATAGAATGGGCATGTGAGGGGTGGGAGGAAAGTGAAGAAATGAGAATGGCAAATATTGAGCAGTCTTTTGAGAAGTTTGGGTGGGAAGAGGCAGAATAAAAATAAAGCAAGTGTGATGCCAAAATCAGACAGAGTGAGGAATTTTTAGTTTAATACTTAAGTGAGTTTGAATGCTAATGGAGAGAGATCCAGAGCATGAGGGAGACCTGAGGCTTAGAGAGGAAAAGACAATTCATCAGTGTAAATTTGGTTTGCAAATTTAGTGATGGGCTGTCTAATAATTTCCGTTTTCTCTTTGAAATACAAAGAAAAATGAGCTGCTGAGTGCGGTAGAGACAGAGAGCTCACATGACTAAATGTCATGCTTGGCGTGTGCTTTGAGCGGGGCTGCGGTGTCGCTTCTTCCTCGTTCCCTCAGCCCTTCCCTTTTTCAGGAGTCAGCATTCTTCCCAGACAGGCTTTCCCCTATGGTGGTGAAAACGGTAACAGAAGTTCCACGCTTCACATTTGCATGCCATAAAGTCCATAAGGAAAGACGGTTTGTGTTTTGGAGATCCCCCAAAGGCCGAAGATTCACTCAGACCAGGCAGGCATAGTGGATGCACCCATCCGTTAACAGATGGCCGGAAAGATGGCATGTTCTGACTGGCTGGTCCTAATTCACACGTTTGACTCATGAGACTGGGAGAAAAGTCGGTGCACCTAAAACCCATGGGCATTCAATAGAAATAGAGGATTCTTTGAAAGGTGGAGCATTAGAAACAGACGGTGAGAAAGAAAATAACGTGTTTATTTAAGATTAAAACTGTCATTGCCGGGCGCCTGGGTGGCTCAGTCGGTTGAGCTGCCGACTTCAGCTCAGGTCACGATCTCGCGGTCCGTAAGTTCGAGCCCCGCGTCAGGCTCTGGGCGGATGGCTCAGAGCCTGGAGCCTGTTTCCGATTCTGTGTCTCCCTCTCTCTCTGCCCCTCCCCCGTTCATGCTCTGTCTCTCTCTGTCTCAAAACTAAATAAAACGTTAAAAAAAAAAACTGTCGTTGCCATAATAGGCATATGGTTATTAAAGTGACTTATTTTTATTGTTTTTAGAATTTTCTAGTTACCTTTTAAAACTTTTATTTCATTTCTTTCTTAGAGAGAGAAAAAGAGAGCATGCACACAAGTGGGGGAGAGGGGCAGATGGAGAGAGAGAATCTTAAACAGGTTCCATGCTCAGCACAGAGCCTGACGCAGGGCTTGATCCCATGACTCTGGGATCATGGCCCGAGCCGAAATCAGGAGTTGGACGCTCAACCAACTGAGCCACCCAGGTGCTCCGGGTTACTTCTTTTTATCTGAGTGGCGTTTCTGTTTTTTAGGGGATGGGTTAATGCTATTTACATGACAGAATTTATTGTCATAAAACTGTTTGTAATATTCTCTTATTATCCTCTTAACCTCTGTAGATTCTCTTTTTCCCGATTAGTTTAGCTACAGGTTTATCGAAACCTCAAGGAACCAGTTTTTGCTTTTTTTTCTGTTTTCTATTTCATTGATTTCCGCTCATCCTTATTATACCATTTTTTTTTCTGTTTCCTTTGGATTGTATTTGCTCTTCGTTTTCTAGTTTCTTAAGAGGAATGCCGAGACGTGTATTTCTTTTTAATAATAAAGGTGTTCAGTGCTAAAAATGTCCCTTGGAGTACTGCTTTAGTCGCATCCCACAAGCTTTGGTACTCTGTGTTTTCATATCAATTCCGTTCCAAATTCTTTCTGACTTCTTCTTTGACCTATGGGTTACTTAGAAGTGTATTATTTAGTGTTATGGGTTGAATCGTATTCTCCCCAAAGATGCTGAAGTCCTAACTCCCAGTGTCTGTGAATGTGGCCCTATTTGGAAATAGGGTCTTTGTAGATGAGCATGTTAAGATAAGCTCATAACGTTGGCCCTAATTCAATATATAATGGTGTTCTTATAAAAAGGGAAAATTCGGACAGAGAGACACAAACACAGGAAAAGTCATGTAAAGATTGGGGTTATGCCAAAGACTGCTGGCAAACCACCAGAAGCTAGGAGAGAGGTATGACAGATTCTCTCTCACAGCCCTCAGAAGGAAATAACCCTGCTACATCTTTATTTTGGACTTCTAGACTCCAGAACCGTAAGACAATCAATGTCTTTTGCTTAAGCCTCCCAGTTTCTGTTTTTTGTTTTGTTTTGTTGTTGTTGTTGTTATTACAGCAGCCTTAGCAAAGGAAGGCATTTAGTTTCCAGATACTTTTGACGGATTTTTCCAAATATCTTTACTTCCCATTTAATTCCATTGTGACCAGATGATACAGTTTGTACAATTTAAATCCTTTTAAGTTTATTGGCACTTGTTTTATGGCCCAAAATATGATCTATCTTGGTAAATGTTTCATGTGCACTTGTTCAATAATGTATTTTATAACTATCAATTAGGTCAAGTTGGTTGATCTAATTGGGTCAAGTTGGTTGTCTTCCATATCTTTGCTGTGGATTTTCTGTCTTATAGTTCTATCGATTATTGAGAGAGGTATGTTGAAATTTGACTATAATTGTGGGTATTTCGCTATGATGTTCTATCAATTTTTGCTATACACACACACACACACACACACACACACATATATATATATATTTTTTTTTTAATATTTATTTACTGAGAGAGAGAGAGCACACATGCATGAGCAGGGGAGGGGCAGAGAGAAGGAGAGAGAGAATCTCACTGACAGTGTAGAGCCTGACACTAGGCCTGATCTCACAACCATGAGATCATGACCTGAGCTGAAATCAAGAGTCAGATGCTTAACTGACTGAGCTACCCAAGAGCCCCTGCTTCATATATTTTGAAGCTCTGTTTCAGATCTAAGGTCATTTATTTTTTTAATGTTTATTTATTTATTTGAGAGAGAGTGAAAGAGAGAATCCCAAGCAGGCTCCACACCACCATTGTGCAGCCTGACATAGGGCTCAATCCCACGTACCCAGAGATCATGACCCAAGCCGAAATCAAGAGTTGGTCACTCAAACGACCGAACCGCCCAGGCGCCCCGAGATCTAAGGTCATTTAAAACTGTGATATCTACTTGATGAATTTATCCCTTTATTGTTACAAAACTGGCCTTCTTATTGCCTTATTCTAAAATCTGCTTTTCTTGATATTAGCATAGCCACTCCATATTTCTTTTGATTGGTATATCATGATGTACCTTTTTCTATCATTCTACTGTTAACCTATTTGTGTTTTTATATTTAAAGTGAGTTTCTCGTAGGCAGTATATAGTTGGTCTTGACTGTTTATTTAATCTGACAATTTCTATCTTTTAATTGGAGTGTACAGACCATCTAAATTTAATGTGATTATTTTTACGCTTGGAGTTAAAAATATCATCTATTTTTTCGGTTTGTTTTACTTGTTTTCTGTTGCTATTTCCCCCATTTTCAGGAGCATAATAGTGTTATCTTACATAAGATTTGAAAAGTTAACTACAGGGTCTCTTATTCCTGATGGAACAAGAATAGAGAGGTAAATACATTATTTAAAGTTACAAAGGTAGATATGAGAAAAATGTAGAACAATAACATAACTAGCAAACACTGGATGCAGGATATGGAAAACAGGTGTAGGATATTCTATAATGAGAAAATTCTCATGTTTCATAGAAAATGTCAATAAAAATTGTATTTTTTTAAAAAAATGTTTTTACTTTATTTTTGAAACAGAGCGAGACAGCGTGCACGTGTGAGTGGGGGGAGGGGCAGAGAGAGGGGGAGGTGCAGGATCTGAAGCAGGTTCCAGGCTCTGAGCAGTCAGTACAGAGCCCAACGTGGGGCTTGAACCCACGTACTGTGAGATCATGACCAGAGCCGAAGTCGGACGCTCAACCATCTGAGCCACCCCGGTGCTCCCAAAATTGTATTAATTTGATAAATCAAGAATGTTACTTAGGATTATAGAGGTCATCACTAGAAGAAGTAGAAATAGAAACAAAGAGTCCCATCAGGGAGTATCAATGGATGGTAGTATGGAGTGAGGCAAGAGATCCTTCTTTTTCTTCACAAGCTCCCGTATGCTCTTTACTTTTTTACTATGCAGGTACTTTATTCAATTACTTCTTAAAAACTAGACATTGTAGAGAGTACAAGAATTAACTGAGAAATACTAGTGAGACTTTCAGATAATAGTAAGGGCCTTTCTAAAAATTTTTTTAAATTTTCTTAATATTTATTATTTTTGAGAGAGAGAGAGACAGACAGAGAGACAGAGAGTGAGCAGGGCAGGGGGAGAGAGCAAGGGAGACAGAATCTGAAGCGGGCTCCAGGCTCTGAGCTGTCAGCACGGAGCCCGACATGGATCTCAAACCCACAAACCGTGAGGTCATGACCTGAGCCGAAGTCGGACACTTCACCGACTGAGCCATCCAGGCACCCCAGGTGCCTTCCTAAAACTCTTATCTTCTGTAAAAAAAAAGGGAGGGAATGTCACCTTTAGAAGCAGAAGTATAAGGTATGTCCTTGTGACCTGAGTGTTCTCTCAAATCAGCTTTCCTATACTGGGTTCACAGAAGGGGCACCACTTAGCAGAAGGACTCTCAGAACCATCCATGGAACCTGGAATCATCTCCATCAATATTTAAGATAGAGCAGACAGGGGCGCCTGGGTGGCTTGGTCGATCACCAGAACCACGAAGGCCCGAGGAACGACCTCAAGGGACGTGAGTTCGAGCCCTGTGTGTGTCTCT
>NW_024420490.1:1125720-1183763 GCF_014898765.1 Herpailurus yagouaroundi
GAGCCCCGCGTGGGTCTCTGTGCTGACAGCTCAGAGCCTGGAGCCTGTTTCAGATTCTGTATCTCCCTCTCTCTCTGCTCCTCCCCAGTTCATGCTCTCTCTGTCTCTGTCTCAAAAAAAAAAAAAAAAAAAAAAAGGTAAAAAAAATAAAAAAAAAAAAAAGAGCAGACAACTGCCACCAGGGGATGTTAAACCATAGCAAGGACCAGAATGGGCTCATTTCCGACAGCGAGGCTCTTGGAACCCTTCGTCTGCTAGCTGCACAGGCTTGTGTGATTTATTAACCATGCAATAACACAACTGACCTTTTGGGACTCACTTATGACTTTATACTAGGGACAAATTCCTGTATTTGTTTTTTTAATCCATAACTGTGATTTATATTGCTTCTTCAGATTTAAACGCTATGCTTCATTGATTTTCCCCTTACTCCCCGATCTATAAGCCCCAAATGATTCCCAGTATCCCACCATAGTTAGTACACTTTTTTTTTCTGTGAGCAGTTTTGCTATTTTATTTTTTAGTTTTTATTTATTTAAAAAAAATTTTTTTTTCAACGTTTATTCATTTTTGGGACATAGAGAGACAGAGCATGAACGGGTGAGGGGCAGAGAGAGAGGGAGACACAGAATCGGAAACAGGCTCCAGGCTCCGAGCCATCAGCCCAGAGCCCGACGCGGGGCTCGAACTCACGGACCGCGAGATCGTGACCTGGCTGAAGTCGGACGCTTAACCGACTGCGCCACCCAGGCGCCCCTTTTTTTAAAGCAGGCTTCATGCCTATTGTGAAGCCCGGTGCGGGGCTTGAACTCACAACCCTGAGATCAAGACCTGAGCTGAGCTCAAGAGTCAGATGCCGAACCAACTGAGCCACCCAGGTGCCCCACTATTTTACATTATAAGACATTATTATCTACCTGGTCAGAGTATAGTCCTGATCCATGCAAAACACAGATACAGAAATAAAATCAGCGTCCATGCAAATGTACATGTTCAAAGCAAAAGGAAATCCAATTATAGTACCAGTCACAGCTTCGTGTATTCAGTAACGCTTAACTTTAGTCTTCAGTCATCTCCTTCATTTTATGAGTATCTGAGTAGTACATAACGTAACCATGGTTACTGGAATAAAACTCCTCCCATGTGTAAAGGCAGAGTGTAAATATGTTTGAAGGGTCACTCACACGTCTGCATCTTCAAATTGTTTAACAAATTGGACTTATCTCCACTGCTCTGCGTCAAATGGCTTTCATCATTATTTGAAAGGCATGTATTTTTCCATCTGACGTAACTGCTGGTTCAATATTTGTAACACTTCCTTGATATGATATTTAGAAGAAATTCTCCTTCTGCCCTATTGCCCTATTCCCTCGCATGGAATTCATTTCCAAGCAAATAGCCTAAGAAGTGGTTTTATGAGCATTAAACAAGTAATTCTTTGGTACATTAATTTTGAAAGGTTTTGATGATGGCAAGTATGGAGAAAGAACAAATCTCAAGGTCGATATTCTCTACTCCAGGGAAAAGAAGGCTTTTTATCGATAGATTCTCTAAAAGCAGACAGTTGGGCAAACATTTAATAAAAACATAAACAAAATGGAGGAGGAATTAGCCCTCAAAGATGACGTTCTGGATGTGATGATTGTCCTTGTCGGTCACCACAATCTTGTGAGAGGTGTTGCAGGCCACCCCGGCTGGTCAGTAGAACTTCCTGGACTGGGAGCCCGGAGTGCCAACTTTGTGGTAGGAGGCACTGCTTTGAACACCTGAGACTTTTGCGCACTTCCCCAGCTGGGAATACATGTTCCAGGGACTTAGGCAAGTGCCCTAATCCCTCCTTTTAATTTTCCCCTTCGTATAATAAGATTTGTAGTCATAACCTGTGACCTATTCCTTTGTTGTAAAGATCAAAAGAGCTAATGCATGGAAAGTGTTTAGAACAGTGCCTGGTACAATGGAAGAGCTCAAGAAATGTACCTTATCTGTGTTAGAGACTGTAAATTCCTTAAAGGTAGGACCCTAATCTCATTCCACTTTGTAACTCCCATAGGACTTAGCACGTTGCTTTGTCTTTAGTTGGGTCCTGAAGACTATTTGTTGAGTAGATGTATGAATGAACAACAGTTATATGAGTCTTTACTGACCATACCCCTCACCCTTCTGGGCACCCACTGACTATAAACCATATCCACATCGTTCACGTGGTCGGTATTGGTACTATTCATTGTGATCACAGGCAGACCCTGTGCAGTACGACGTGGCACCGGATTTCTTCCACTCTTGAAGCATTGTGGGGATAGATACTTGATATCCTGCTTGTACGTTCCTATGCTGTTCACGTTTTCCTGTGGCAAGTTGCAGAATATCTACCTACCTTATACTTTCCAACCCTATTAATTTTCCTGGCACAAGCCCAAAGAAAATTACATTAACCCTCTCACTCTAATCCCACAGATTGTACTATCCCAAATGAACATCACAAACTCTGAGCGGGCTGCAGGAGACCACCTATGCAACCCATTGACAAGTTAGAGAAAAACACATGAAGGCAAAAACAGTATATAAACCCAAATGTAATGATTATCGAGTGCCAGATAGTGTATTATGCAAGGGACATAAATTTTCTCATTCCCAATACTCACAGCAACCTTGCAAAGAAGACTTTATCATGGCCATTAAACATCACAACTACTAAGTCCCAGAGGCTGGAGTGCAAGACCAAACCCCCACCCTAACCGAATGCGTCGCATACTGCCCCTCTTTTAAAAAACTAGTTACTGACTTGCCAATGTCATGAGTTTATTAAGAGGCAAGTCAGGTGTCGCAGAGTCCCAGTTTCCTGATGCGTAAAATGAGAGTAATAATAACACTTGGTCTGCCTGACGGCCAGAATTGATATGAGAGTTACGTGACCACTCTTTAAAAGCTGAAAATGGCATACAAATGCAAGGGGCTATTGTTACTTCTGTTATCTTGGCTGGATCTCATGGTCTGCTTATCTATTGCTGAAGGAAACTGAAGGGGTGTAATCTTTGTCATTTACAAGAAGGAAAAGAAGCCTATACTGTGACATAGCTTCTGTGTAGAAACAGACGATGTCAGTCAGACGTATGACACCATTGCCAAGGACACTTCACCCTGGTCCTTCAACAGCGAGTCTCCCTCTCATCCCTCTTTCCTCTTTCCTCTTCCTCTTCCTTGTTTTGCTTTGTTTAATCAACAGATATTTGCTAAGCACCTGCCAGGTGTCAGGTCTTGAGGCAATAGAAATCAAACAAGCAAGGTAACAAGGGTTACTGCCTTCGAGAAGCTGACATTACAGCGAGGGGTTATGGTACACTTTGGTAAGTGTTATGAGAGGGAAAATAGGGGGTACTCTGGAGAACTTGGGAGGATTCCTTACTCAGATTGGGGGAGTCAGGGGAAGGAACATCTCAATTGAGACCAGAGGGTAAGTGAGGAGTAGCCATACAAAGAGTGGGAAGGAGTGTGCCATTCAAAAGGAACAGCTGTGCAAAGGCACAGAGGAGAGCCTAATGTGACTAGTGATTGGAGGGGAAGGTGGGTAGGCAGGAGATGGAGTTGGGGGGGCTTCTTGGGGAAGGACTGTTGGGGTCTTGAAAGCCACAGGAAGAGCAGTGGGGAGCCATGTAGAATTTATGCAGGATCAATTTGCCAGTTCCCTATCTCTATGGAGGCTTCCTGCTCACAGCTCCCCAAGTTCCCTGTGAAGTCCTACTCGTGGTCCCCAAGATTAAGGAGGTTGCACACCTCTGTCTAAGCAAGGTTTTCTTGGAGAGAACTTAGCTTTCGGTGACCAAACTGACCTTGTTTAGAGTGTTTATCTGCCAAGAAAAGAGCTGGTTACTAAAAAAAAAAAAAAATACCAACGACTAATTTTTGTGCTAGGTACTTTTAAGGCACTGTGGTCTTTTTAAAAAATTTATCCTTGAGAGATTCGATCATTATCTCACTGTGTTATGGTAGACTTTTGGCTCACAACGACTTTTTCATTCCCTGCTTCTGAAATGTGGGTGAGATCATAACAAATGGTCACTATTAGCATGGATCTTGTTTCATATTACCGTAATCCACTGTCAAATGTGTCTTGTTGTTATTTGCACGGCAGTGGAATGTCTAGGGAGAATCAATTAATATGTAGTCCTTATACAAGTGATGATTATTGGCAGGTTGGCAAGATTTTTCCCTCCTACAATCCTTTCGCTTTAAGGACTCAAGGTAACATGAAATGATGGTATTTCAGTTTAGCCCACAACTAGCTGAGTGCACCTGGGTCCGACCCCAATGTCTTCACTTACAAAAGACAGGTAATAAAATACCAGCCTCACTGGGTTTTGTGACACTGCAAGCAGAAAACCTTAGAGCGCTTTGGAAACGCAAATTCCCTTTACAAATGTTATGTTATTACAATTGGTACTAAATCTGGAAACACTTCTCCTCGGTTTTAGTATTTCGAACCAGCGTACGAATGATTCATGAATCCAACGGGTGACGTTCTGAATTAAAGAGTTTTCAACCCCCTTCCCAGGAAACCTCAAGAAACCCTGAGATATTGACATAGTTTTAAAAAAGATATGGTCACAGTTAGTGCCATCCATACTCCTTCAGATTCAATCTGAATACTACGTTAGGAAAGAGAGTTTCAAGATTTAGAGAACTCATGAAAGCATCCCCAAACTCTATAAATCTTGGCAGTCTTTCTTCTCTTTTAAAACGAAGTATTTTGAAGAGTTCCAATCAACACTACAGAGCACATATACTAAAGTAACACTCCAAAGGGTGCCAAAAGACATTAAAGTCAGCGTAAACAAAGCTAAACCCCAAAGATTAAAAAAGGTCAAGAACTGTCAAGAAAATATCTGCCAGGCCTAAGAAATTTTGAATTGTCATCATCTCTGAGACAATCATCCGAATCCTGTCCGGAAACTAAACCAGTGACAAAGTTTTTCTCTCTATTCAGCTTTCAACCTGGGACCACGGATCTACGTAATTGAGACTTCGTCACTCTTTTTGAGTTGTTAAGGTAGAGTGAGTGTCAAAGAATTCCTTTCTCATCTATCTATCTATCTATCTATCTATCTATCTATCTATCTAGTCAATCATGTATCAGTGTAGATGAATGGCCACTTATTTTATATTTTGGGTTATAATCCAATACTACTTTATTTTGCTGCTCAAATTGTTCCTGTTTTGGCCATGGAGAACAGATTCAGATTGGCTCCTGAAATTCTAAGAATTTCACTGTGCATTGGGAAGGGAAAATCAAGTATGAGTGGTAGTGTTTGGAAATAGGGGCAAATGGCAGACTGGGAATGAGATCTCAACTCTGGTCCCAGTTCAGAACCAACTGGTTTTGGGAGTTTGAGCCAATCACTTAGCCTCTTTGAGCCCAAAGACCTAAGGCACTATAGCTTAGTGGTTATGGGCAAGACTTGGAGGCAACCATCTCTGCTCATGGTCAGGCTCCCCTGATTAGATTCGTGGCTGTGTTAGCCTGAGCAAGTCAATCAACCTCTCTGTGCTTCAGTATCCTCCTGTGGAAAATGAGGATGAAACTAGTTACTCCATAGGGTCTATACAAGGATTCAATGAGTTACATGATATTATATCTCATCTGTTTAGGACTATGCCATTGCATGATATAGTAAAAAGAAGACAATAAAACCTGCCTTCCTTTACTTCTTGGGGTGCTGTGACATACGGAAAAGGGGAATCTACTCCATCGGACTATTGTTGCTGTTGTAAAGAATAATAATAAAACAAAACCACAATGTCCTATATCCAGAGTTCCTCTCTCTTCAGATCACCAATCTCTCTTTCCCTCCCCATTGTAGTCTTTTCACTTTATTTGGATTTCATCAGTTTTTCCACTAATGTCCTTTCTGTGTTCTAGGATCTCATCCAGTACACCACACTGCATTTAGTTGTTATGTGTCCTTAGGCTCTCTGGTCTGTGACAGTTTCTCCCAGTTTCCTTAATCTTAACAGTTTTGAAGACTACTGGTTAGATATTTCATAGAATGTTCCTCAATTTGGGTCTGTCTGATGTTTGCTCATGATTTGGGCTGGAGATACAGATTTTGAAGAAAGACCACAGAGGTGAAGCGCCCTTTTCATCACATTACATCACATCACATCAGGGAACACATGATGTCCACGTGACTTATCACTGGTGATATTAACCTTGATGTTTGGAAAAGTACTGTCTGCTAGGTTTCTCCACTATAAAGTTATTACTTTTCCCTTTTCATTCTCTAGGCATTAGGACAAGTCACTAAAACAGTCTACACTGGGGTGGGGTGGGCATCTAAACATATTATTTAGAACTCATCTGTGAGGAAGGCAGGTCCTTTCTCTCTCGTTTATTTATTTGATCATTTATTTATGCCACTATTGATACATGGCTATTTATTTTATTCTTTGGGTTATAATCTAGTATGATTTTATTTATTTTGTTGCTCAAATTGTTCTAGTTTTGACTATTGGGAGCATGTTCAAGTTGGCTCAGAAGCCTGAAATGAGTCTTTTTTTTTTTTTACCTTTTTTTCCCCCAATATATGAAGTTTATTGTCAAATTGGTTTCCATACAACACCGAGTGTTCATCCCAAAAGGTGCCCTCCTCAATACCCATCGCCCACCCTCCCCTCCCTCCCACCCCCCATCAACCCTCAGTTTGTTCTCAGTTTTTAAAAGTCTCTTATGCTTTGGCTCTCTTCTACTCTAACCTCTTTTTTTTTTTCCTTGCGCCCCCCCCCCTGGGTTTCTGTGAAGTTTCTCAGGATCCACATAAGAGTGAAACCATATGGTATCTGTCTTTCTCTGTATGGCTTATTTCACTTAGCATAACACTCTCCTGTTCCATCCATGTTGCTACAAAGGGCCATATTTCATTCTTTCTCATTGCCATGTAGTACTCCATTGTGTATATAAACCACAATTTCTTTATCCATTCATCAGCTGATGGACATTTAGGCTCTTTCCATAATTTGCCTTTGTTGAGAGTGCTGCTATAAACATTGGGGTACAAGTGCCCCTATGCATCAGCACTCCTGTATCCCTTGGGTAAATTCCTAGCAGTGCTATTGCTGGGTCATAGGGTGGTCTATTTTTAAGTTTTTGAGGAACCTCCACACTGTTTTCCAGAGTAG
Source organism: Herpailurus yagouaroundi (assembly GCF_014898765.1). Lineage (NCBI taxonomy): Eukaryota > Metazoa > Chordata > Mammalia > Carnivora > Felidae > Herpailurus > Herpailurus yagouaroundi. Next base: position 1,132,891 of record NW_024420490.1, read on the forward strand.
CTGCACAAATTTGCATTCCCACCAACAGTGCAAGAGGGTTCCCATTTCTCCACATCCTCGCCAGCATCTATAGTCTCCTGATTTGTTCATTTTGGCCACTCTGACTGGTGTGAGGTAATATCTGAGTGTGGTTTTGATTTGTATTTCCCTGATGAGGAGTGACGTTGAGTATCTTTTCATGTGCCTGTTGGCCATCTGGATGTCTTTTTTTTTTTTTTTTTTAATTTTTTTTCAACGTTTATTTTTTTTTGGGACAGAGGGAGACAGAGCATGAACGGGGGAGGGGCAGAGAGAGAGGGAGACACAGAATCGGAAACAGGCTCCAGGCTCTGAGCCATCAGCCCAGAGCCCGACGCGGGGCTCGAACTCACGGAGCGCGAGATCGTGACCTGGCTGAAGTCGGACGCTTAACCGACTGCGCCACCCAGGCGCCCCTGGATGTCTTCTTTAGAGAAGTGTCTATTCATGTTTTCTGCCCATTTCTTCACTGGATTATTTGTTTTTCGGATGTGGAGTTTGGTGAGCTCTTTATAGATTTTGGATACTAGCCCTTTGTCCGATATGTCATTTGCAAATATCTTCTCCCATTCTGTTGGTTGCCTTTTAGTTTTGTTGGTTGTTTCCTTTGCTGTGCAGAAGTTTTTATCTTCATAAGGTCCCAGTAGTTCATTTTTGCTTTTAATTCCCTTGCCTTTGGGGATGTGTCAAGTAAGAAATTACTACGGCTGAGGTCAGAGAGGTCTTTTCCTGCTTTGTCCTCTAGGGTTTTGATGGTTTCCTGTCTTACATTCAGTTCCTTTATCCATTTTGAGTTTATTTTTGTGAATGGTGTGAGAAAGTGGTCTAGTTTCAATCTTCTGCATGTTGCTGTCCAGTTCTCCCAGCACCATTTGTTAAAGAGACTGTCTTTTTTCCATTGGATACTCTTTCCTGCTTTGTCAAAGATTAGTTGGCCATACTTTTGTGGGTCTAGTTCTGGGGTTTCTATTCTATTCCATTGGTCTATGTGTCTGTTTTTGTGCCAATACCATTCTGTCTTGATGATTACAGCTTTGTAGTAGAGGCTAAAGTCTGGGATTGTGATGCCTCCTGCTTTGGTCTTATTCAAAATTACTTTGGCTATTCGGGGCCTTTTGTGGTTCCATACAAATTTTAGGATTGCTTGTTCTAGTTTTGAGAAGAATGCTGGTGCAATTTTGATTGGGATTGCATTGAATGTGTAGATAGCTTTGGGTAGTATTGACATTTTGACAATATTTATTCTTCCAATCCATGAGCACGGAATGTTTTTCCATTTCTTTATATCTTCTTCAATTTCCTTCATAAGCTTTCTATAGTTTTCAGCATACAGATCTTTTACATCTTTGGTTAGATTTATTCCTAGGTATTTTATGCTTCTTGGTGCAATTGTGAATGGGATCAGTTTCCTTATTTGTCTTTCTGTTGCTTCATTATTAGTGCATAAGAATGCAATTGATTTCTGTACATTGATTTTGCATCCTGCAACTTTGCTAAATTCATGTATCAGTTCTAGCAGACTTCTGGTGGAGTCTATCAGATTTTACATGTATAATATCATGTCATCTGCAAAAAGTGAAAGCTTGACTTCATCTTTGCCAATTTTGATGCCTTTGATTTCCTTTTGTTGTCTGATTGCTGACGCTAGCACTTCCAACACTATGTTAAACAACAGTGGTGAGAGTGGACATCCCTGTCATGTTCCTGATCTCAGGGAAAAAGCTCTCAGTTTTTCCCCATTGAGGATGATATTAGCTGTGGGCTTTTCATAAATGGCTTTTATAATCTTTAAGTATGTTCCTTCTATCCTGACTTTCTTGAGGGTTTTTATTAAGAAATGTTGCTGAATTTTGTCAAAAGCCTTTTCTGCATCGATTGACAGGATCATATGGTTCTTATCTTTTCTTTTATTAATGTGATGTATCATATTGATTGATTTGCGAATATTGAACCAGCCCTGCATCCCAGGAATGAATCCCACTTGATCATGGTGAATAATTCTTTTTATATGCTGTTGAATTCCATTTGCTAGTATCTTATTGAGAATTTTTGCATCCATATTAGTCAGGGATATTGGCCTGTAGTTCTCTTTTTTTTATTGGGTCTCTGCTTTAGGAATCAAAGTAATACTGGCTTCATAGCATGAGTCTGGAAGTTTTCCTTCCCTTTCTATTTTTTTGAATAGCTTGAGAAGGATAGGTATTATCTCTGCTTTAAACGTCTGGTAGAACTCCCCTGGGAAGCCATCTGGTCCTGGATTCTTATTTGTTGGGAGATTTTTGATGACTGATTAAATTTCTTCACTGGTTATGGGTCTGTTCAAGCTTTCTATTTCCTCCTGATTGAGTTTTGGAAGCGTGTGGGTGTTTAGGAATTTGTCCATTTCTTCCAGGTTGTCCAGTTTGTTGGCATATAATTTTCATAGTATTCCCTGATAATTGCTTGTATCTCTGAGGGATTGGTTGTCATAATTCCATTTTCATTCATGATTTTATCTATTTGGGTCATCTCCCTTTTCTTTTTGAGAAGCCTGGCTAGAGGTTTATCAATTTTGTTTATTTTTTCAAAAAAACCAACTCTTGGTTCCGTTGATCTGCTCTACAGTTTTTTTAGATTCTATATTGTTTATTTCTGCTCTAGTCTTTATTATTTCTCTTCTTCTGCTGGATTTAGGCTGTCTTTGCTGTCCTGCTTCTATTTCCTTTAGGTGTGCTGTTCGATTTTGTATCTGGGATTTTTCTTGTTTCTTGAGATAGGCCTGGATTGCAATGTATTTTCCTCTCAGGACTGCCTGCGCTGCATCCCAAAGCATTTGGATTGTTGTATTTTCATTTTCATTTGTTTCCATATATTGTTTAATTTCTTCTCTAATTGCCTGGTTGACCCATTCATTCTTTAGTAGGGTGTTCTTTAACCTCCATGCTTTTGGAGGTTTTCCAGACTTTTTCCTGTGGTTGATTTCAAGCTTCATAGCATTGTGGTCTGAAAGTATGCATGGTATGATTTCAATTCTTCTATACTTATGAAGGGCTGTTGTGTGACCCAGTATGTGATCTCTCTTGGAGAATGTTCCATGTGCACTTGAGAAAAAAGTATATTCTGTTGCTTTGGGATGCAGAGTTCTAAATATATCTGTCAAGTCCATCTGATCCAATGTATCGTTCAGGGCCCTTGTTCCTTTATTGACCATGTGCCTAGATGATCTATCCATTTCTGTAAGTGGAGTGTTAAAGTCCCCTGCAATTACCACATTCTTATCAATAAGGTTGCTTATGTTGGTGAGTAATTGTTTTTATATATTTGGGGGCTCCTATATTCGGTGCATAGACATTTATAATTGTTAGCTCTTCCTGATGGATAGACCCTGTCACTATTATATAATGCCCTTCTTCATCTCTTGTTACAGCCTTTAATTTAAAGTCTAGTTTGTCTGATATAAGTATGGCTACTCCAGCTTTCTTTTGACTTCCAGTGGCATGATAAATAGTTCTCAATCCCCTCACTCTCAATCTGAAGGTGTCCTCAGGTCTAAAATGAGTCTCTTGAAGACAGCAAATAGATGGGTCTTGTTTTTTATCCATTCTGATACCCTATGTCTTTTGGTTGGCACATTTAGTCCATTTACATTCAGTGTTATTATAGAAAGATATGGGTTTAGAGTCATTGTGATGTCCGTAGGTTTCATGCTTGTAGCGATGTCTCTGGTACTTTGTCTCACAGGATCCCCCTTAGGATCTCTCGTAGGGCTGGTTTAGTGGTGACGAATTGCTTCAGTTTTTGTTTGTTTGGGAAGACCTTTTTCTCTCCTTCTATTCTAAATGACAGACTTGCTGGATAAAGGATTCTCAGCTGCATATTTTTTCTGTTCATCACATTGAAGATCTCCTGCCATTCCTTTCTGGCCTGCCAAGTTTCAGTAGAGAGATCGGTCACGAGTCTTATAGGTCTCCCTTTATATGTTAGAGCATGTTTATCTCTAGCTGCTTTCAGAATTTTCTCTTTATCCTTGTATTTTGCCAGTTTCACTATGATATGTCATGCAGAAGATCGATTCAAGTTATGTCTGAAGGGAGTTCTCTGTGCCTCTTGGATTTCAATGCCTTTTTCCTTTCCCAGATCCGGGAAGTTCTCAGCTATTATTTCTTCAAGTACACCTTCAGCACCTTTCCCTCTCTATTCCTCCTCTGTAATACCAATTATGTGTATATTATTTCTCTTTAGTGCATCACTTAGTTCTCTAATTTTCCCCTCATACTCCTGGATTTTTTTATCTCTCTTTTTCTCAGCTTCTTCTTTTTCCATAATTTTATCTTCTAGTTCACCTATTCTCTCCTCTGCCTCTCCAATCTGAGCTGTAGTTGTCGCCATTTTATTTTGCAGTTCATTGATAGCATTTTTTAGCTCCTCCTGGCTGTTCCTTAGTCCCTTGATCTCTGTAGCAAGAGATTCTCTGCTGTCCTTTATACTGTTTTCAAGCCCAGCGATTAATTTTATGACTATTATTCTAAATTCACTTTCTGTTATATTGTTTAAATCATTTTTGATCAGTTCGTTAGCTGTTGTTATTTCCTGGACGTTTTTCTGAGGGGAATTCTTCCGTTTCGTCATTTTGGATAGTCCCTGGAGTGGTGCGGGACTGCAGGGCACTTCCCCCGTGCTGTGGTGTGTAACTGGAGTTGGTGAGCAGAGTCACAGTCAGACCTGACATCCATCCCCAGCCCACCACTGGGGCCACAGTCAGACTAGAGTGTGCCTTCTCTTTCCCTCTCCTAGGGGCGGGATTCACTGTGGGGTGGCGGGCCCATCTGGGCTACTTGCACACTGCCAGGCTTGTGGTGCTGGGGATCTGGCGTATTAGCTGGGGTGGGTGGGCAAGGTGCACGGGGGCAGGAGGGGCAGGCTTAGCTCGCTTCTCCTTCGGTGATCCACTTCAGGAGGGGCCCTGTGGCAGCGGGAGGGAATCAGACCCGCTGCCGGAGGGGTGGCTCTGCAGAAGCACAGCTTTGGGTGTTTGTGCGGTGCAAGCAAGTTCCCTGGCAAGAACCGGTTCCCTTTGGGATTTTGGCTGGGGGATGGGCGAGGGAAATGGCGCTGGCGAGCGCCTTTGTTCCCTGCCAAGCTGCGCTCTGTCCTCCGAGGCTCAACAACTCTCCCTCCCGCTGTCCTCTAGCCCTCCCATTCTCCGAGCAGAACTGTTAGCTTATAACCTTCCAGATGTCAAGTCCCACTCGCTGTTGGAACACAGTCCATCAGGCCCCTCCGCTTTTGCCAGCCGGACTCAGGGGCTCTGTTTGGCCGGCAAGCCGCCCCTCCGCCCTGGCTCCCTCCCGCCAGTCCGTGGAGCGCGCACCGCCTCGCCGCCCTCCCTACCCTCTTTGTGGGCCTCTCGTCTGTGCTTGGCTCCAGAGACTCCATTCTGCTAGTCTTCTGGCAGTTTTCTGGGTTATTTAGGCAGGTGTAGGTGGAATCTAAGTGATCAGCAGGACGCGCGGTGAGCCCAGCGTCCTCCTATGCCACCATCTTCCCAGGATCCCCTGAAATGAGTCTTACGGGGCTAAAGTCAAGGTATGGTCAGGGCTGGCCCCTCGGAAGGCTCCAGGAAAGAATCTATTCCTTGCCTCTTACAGCTTCTGGAGGCCTGCCCTCACCCCTTGGCTCCCGGCTGTATCATCCCATCTCTGCTTCCCTCTTCAATAGCCTTTCTTCCTACAACTACTTTGAACCTCGTGCCTCCCTCTTATAAGGACTCTTGTGGTTACACCGAGTCCACTTATATAATCCAGGATAATCCCCCTACTCAAGAGCCTTAATTATACCTGCAAAATCCCTTGTTAAGGTAAAGTAACATATTCACAGTTTTCAGGGATTAGGATGTGGACACCTTTGGGGGCCATTATTCAGCCTACCACACTCATTGTTTTTCTTCTTCTTTCAGGGCTTGATTTGTAGAATTAACAGTGTAGGAAGAGAACACTGAAAATGAAGGGAGTGAAAACTTCCAGATATTCATTCCATGACAAAATGAACACAATTAATAATTATTTTACCTAATAATTAGTTTTCTATCTCCCCAAAAAGGTCTCAGAAAAGTATTTTTATTTTGGAGGTTGCTCACTAAATTTGGCATTCTCTGCTTTTTGGCCGTAGAGTTCCTTTTGGCAGAATGAACTCTCACCTTCTTAGGGAATTTTCTTTTGAGTTAATAAACTCTCTCTTTTTGTCTTCCTGATGTTTTTTCTTCTGTTCCATCCAAGAACCGCATGCCTTTCCTGTGATATTCTCTGACTTTCTCCTCTGGCTCTCGTTCAATCTTCTCATTTTTCTTGCTGCCAAGCTCTCAAAAACAGAGTTGCATATACCAGCTGTCTCAGTTATTACTCTTTAATATTTTACTAGAACTCATAAATTAATTATTATAATACATGTAATATTACATAACTATTTATTATTTGTTAATAAATTAATATGATTTAAACATTTCTAATCACTACCTAAAATCTTATTCTCCTCTGTTGCAGCAAAGATTTACACTTGAAAGTAATCAATGACATCTTCAACCACCGAATGCAATAGTCAGTTCTTTATTCTCTCTAGACAGTTGTTACTGGAACGATACCACTGGAAGCACAGGCAGAAGTGACAGGGCCTTGAGTGCTTCCTCTCGCCCCTCTGTGAGTCTCCAACTCCTGCCCTGAGGATAATGTGCCCACAAACCTACCACCCCTCTAGCCTGAGCCAGGGAGTGAGTCCTGTATTACAGAACTTTCCCAGGTACCCCACAGATCTACAGCCTAAAACAATGCTGCCCTGGCCAGCTGTAGACCCGTGGGTGTGAAATTGGAAATGGCTCCATGAAGGGAACTACCAATTCCCAGCATCTTTGTCTCTTTACCCAAGAAGAGCTCTCCCACAGGCCAAACATCCTGAGAAGTTCACATCCTTGAGAGTAACCCTCAGCCAATGACTGACAGGGACTGCTATATAATATTCCTCTCCCTACCCCCTCAGGCAGGATAACTCTATGACCCACATTCTACACTAGCTGCCAGAGTTTACAAGGGAACTGAGCTCCAGCTTCCCAAAGGGGTAACTTGCTTTCTAATATACTCTTTACTGACTGTCTTCCCTTCTCTGCTTCACTTCCCTACTCCTTTTCTTGTCTGACAATATGCTTCTGGGGACCCATGCTAAGACAATAAGTGAATTTGATCCATCCTGTTGATATTCCACCCAAGAAGGCTACCTACTCAGTGAGACAACCTCAGGAACAAGAAGCTCTGGGAGCCGAGGAGAGGTTGGAAGGGGCCAAAGCCAAACTTCTCAGCATCTTTGGGATCTTGCACAGCTGCAGAGAGACCCTCTTAAGTCCTGCATCCCTAAGATCTTGTAGGCAGAGAGCCAGTATTTGGCTGCTTTGGAGGTTTGCCACAGGGGTATCAATGATCAAACAGTGTTAGCCAGTGAAATTATGACAACAGCCACTTTAAGTTAAGAGACACACGTCTCCTTTCTTATCTTTCCTGCCTGCCCTTCCTATAGAGTTAGTTCTGGAAACGGAGCGGGTAAAACCATATCTCAAAGCTGACTAAGCTCCTCCTCCATGAGTTGCAGTCACGGTCCTAGCGTAAACTTACATCGTGAGCAATGGAGGAAGTGGGTTATAAATCAAGTCTGAGATTGAAGTTTTAACCTAGGCTGCTCTTGAATAAGTGAAAGCCACCAGGATGTAGTGGGATCTTCCAAGAGATGCATTAAGTGATTCACGATCTGCCATGAAAGGGAGATATGACAGCACATGGCTTATAGTGATTGAAGGAAAAATAAACCCAATCGTGTTTATACCCTTTTCTCAATAAACTGGTTATGAGAATGATTTCAGAGATGAATAAAACTCAAGTGCCCATGTTAGAATGGTTGTAACCTCAAGAAAAAAAAATGTCTGGCAGAAACTTATCTACTAATATTGAAACATAAATCCAGCTCATGTCTCCCCATACACCATCCCAGACTGAAAGTCAAAATGTCTGTCTGTGAGGATGTTCACCATTACACTGGAAGTTCCTCTAATGAAAGTTCTGTGCTGAGAAAACCATTTGTGGTGTCGAGAAATTTACTACAAAATCCTCAACATTTTATTGTCAAATTATTTCAACTCTTGAAGGTCAAGAATAAAATCCTCTTGGAAAAACAAGATGAGAGAGTATCTGTAGAGCTGTTCAGAGTTCTTAACCCCATGTAAGAACATTAAGCCAAGAAAGCTTAGAATTATAGGGTTTAGTCAATTTAACCTTCTCACTATTCTTGGAAGGAGAGAGGTATAAATGGAGGAATTGAAGGATGAGGATTTATCATATTCTATAAAGTGGTGAGTTCACAAAGGTCTTTTCACAAAATAAGGCTTTTTCCTTCCAAAATGAAAAGAACAAAAAAGAGAGAATATTCTTCTAAGAGGGCACAGCTATATTGATGCACAACATAAAATGTTACAGCTGGGAAAGACCTTAAAGTGATACAGTCTAAATTTTATAAATCTAGAAGCACAGCTTCTTGACGCCATGGCTATCACTCTTATTAACCACCACATGGTCACTTCAAGGAAAACAGACTCTTAGAGTTGTAGCCTAATGATCATGTAACTAGAAACCCCCTGCCTTCAGGCCACTAGGAAAAATAAGGACAATGTGATGTAGATGAACCTGCTTCTTTTGCACAGCCAGAGTCCATGGACATTGTGTTTTCTAAAGATAAGAAATTTTACATTGCATTATAGATCACACTCTGTAACAATCTTTCCACTACCCAGAGGAAGAAGAAGGTATGGATTTTTTTTAATGCCTCATCCTTCCACCTCCTGGATATTGTCCAGGTGGGGAGAGGTACTTTGCAGAATCCTTGAAAAAAGGTAATGGAAACTTTTAGACGGGAGTCTGTCTCAATTATGAAATCTGTGTTTGTGCTCATGTACCATTCCTTTTTTGTTTCACTGAAGTGATAACAGCAAGTTGTCCTAAAATTAAGATGAATACTGTACTTGCCTCCAGATCAAATGACTGAAAAGCTAACAAGTATTTTAAAATTAAACAAGGCTCAGAGAAAAAGAGAATCTGTGTTTAGCTGCAGAGCCATATTTTGGGAGAGAGAACAAGAAGAAATATTCAAAATGGAAAAATTGGCAAGAGGCAAAAAGAAAAGAAGTGGGATAAAACGAGGGATCCCACAGAAAAATGCCCCGTTCCTTATTTTAAAATTCAGGCCCTACAAGCAGCTCTTGGCTCTGAGATAAGAGCATATTCCTTGCTTTTATGATACTTACTGTAGAGCATGAAACTCAATGAATGATTTTCTCTTTCTTCCATCCCCAGTGTCTTGTAAGCATACCCAGAGGCTCATGTGTGATGGAACTGACTAATAAATATGATAAACCATTTCCCCCATGTTTTCAAAATTAGGCACATTGATTACCCAAATCTCTAAAGGTATTTTTGACAGGCAAAACTGTTTCCTAGTAAAACTAGTCATTATTCTGTGGCCTCTTTTTATGGACATAGAAAATGCATCAGGCCCTGTGGAAACAGCATTTTGCAGGAATGTCAAGTTTGTGAGAGCTATCTTTAGAAGCACTGAAAAGCTAAAGGGTATTTTACATTCAGACATGGCTCAAAAAAAAAAAAAAAAAGAAGAAGTGAGTATCATTATGGTATTCTAAATTCCCATTTATCTTAGAGGACTCGAAACAAGAATTTGCTAAATAATGACATAGCTTTCAAACAGAGAAATTATTTCCCACTTGCTAAAAAGAGTAACTGGAAATTGTGCAAGCGACATGGGAAATAAGGACATTACGAATAAGGAATGTTCACACCACTATCACAAACAAGCTCAGTATGGAAAAACTTCAAAAAAAGAGACATAATACATACATTATGAAGAGGAAATCAGCAAAAGTGAAAAATAAGAAACCCTAGAACAAACTTTGGCACAATTTCTCCCTATTTGAGTATCCCAGAACTGAATGAGATATTTGAGGGAGAGGAGCTCGCCCTCAGAGAAAATGTAAATTTGTCATCACTGTTACTTGCAGATGATATTTTAATGTCTGTTCCCATATCTTCCATTCTCACTGTTGCCAAATTGGCCTGGATGCCACATTAGTGCTCACAGAGTATATGAGCCATTGTGACAAACCTGAAGGGAATGATGAATAGTTGATGACCCTTTGCATTTGTAGGTGGCACAAATTATATTATTTTCAGGCAGACAGAGAAACATTGTGAAATACATTGTATTTGTCAAAAACCTTTCCGTTGAAAGGCATAGAAACTCAACTCAAAATAAGCAAGAAAAAAAATCCAGGGGGCTACAGTAGCTGAAGGTATAGAGAAATTAAGTAATTAATCAGATTCAGGGCTTCAGGAGATGTTATCTACATCCTGTCTCTTCATGTTTTGAAAGTTCTCCCCATGGTCAAGATGACACCAGTAAGTCAACTCATGTCCTGCTACCTTAGTAACACCAGGGATGGGAAGTGGTGTTTTTTTTTTTTAAACATCAAAGGAAAATAATGATTAACCTGACCTGGGGCAATATGCTCCTTCCTGAGCTAGTCACTCAGCCAGGGAGATGAGGGCCTCTGGTTGGCCAGAGCTTCCAATTAGATATTTAATCCCACACTCTTAAATGTGAGCAGACACCAAGAATTCCAGGTATCTGAGGAAAACATCTAAAATACAATATTGAGACCGAAAGGAACACATCAGAGGAAAAGCAATTAAGAGGTTACAGTGGCTAGGTAGGGAAAGGGCAATTAAAAAACCCCAAACCTTAAAAGTCTATCATTAATCTTACCAGAGAAGACAGTGTAAGGAGGAAACAAGAACAGGATATTGTTAAAAAGGAACATTCAGAAGATGACTACGCCTCTTAAAATTTTTTTAATGGTAGCACAAATGAAAGCCTCAATAGCCAGGTTTGGAGATATATTTCAAAAACTCTTCCAGAAAGTAACTTAAAAAAATAAGGAGAGAGAAAAAGAAGAGAGAAAGGAAAATTAAAGAACCGGGCCAGCATATCCAAAATCCAAATAAGAGGTGCTCCAGAAGAGAGAAAAGGAAAAAAATAGGCAAAAATCATCAATAAAATAATTCAAAAAAATGTTCAGAATCAAAAGACATATTTCCAAATTTAAAAAACTCACAAAGCAAATAGGGCAATAGATAAAAATAAACACATACTAGGACCCATCATCAAGAAATTCAGGATCCTGAATATAAAAAGATTCTACATACAAATTGAGAGACAGAGAGAGAGAGAGAGAATATATATTAATAGAGAGATAGCAGATTTCTAGAAGAAAAATGAACATTGCAAAAACGGTTGATGTGACCAGACCTCTTGAGAGGAGAGTCAGACACTTGCCAGAAAATATGGTGTTTAATTTATGTTTAATATTAAGTATGTAGAAAACTTAGCATTCCTACACAAACATGAGGCAATTATGAATCACAGGAGAATCAAAAATGTTTGAAAGGAAAAGTAATAAAATTTGACCACAAAGCTCACCCATGTATACTATTTAGATAGCCACAACCAGGTAAATAACAGTATTGGTCTAACTGGAATTAAGATATAAGAACACTGAGAAAAAGAGAGAATGTGAAACGCTCATTTTCCACAGCAGGAAGTCAATTCATTATGCCAGAGCCGAAAAATCAAGAAGCAGAAATTATTAATGAAACGTGTTATTTAGGGAAATAGAATAGTGAAATAAAAATAAATCAGCTTGGAGAGGAGAAAGTGATCTTCTCTGGAAAGGGGCAAATGGCAGGGCACACATGTGGTTTTTATACAAGTCTGTAAAAACACGTGTGTCTTATGCACATTATAACTTTGCACAGAGAGATAGAACTTTGATAAATGCAGAAGGTAAAGAAAATCCTGTGCTCTACCTAGTTCATTCTCTACTCTTGGAAACGCTAAGCTCTAACTCTCCAGGCAATTGATGGCTTTCGTGTGTTTTTCTTTTGAGAAGTAGATTCAGTAAGAGTGGCATAAATAAAAAGGAGCCTGAATAAAGTGTGATGACAGTAAAAGAAATCATTGGATGCCACAGCCCACTTATATCCTGGAGACTATTATACTTTTCTCTTGGGAGCAATCAATAAAATTCTCTCACGACAATTATTTAGTGACTTTTATACCTTTACGATAATGGAAAATTAGAACAGGGCCATCTAAAATTGATAGGTACTCAGTCAGTAGCAAAATCCCTTTTCCTCCAACCAAATTCTCTCTCTCAGAATGAACTCATTTTTATCAGTATTAGCAAAAACTGAAATCACAAATAAACTACTCATGTTACCATACAAATAGAAACAACACAGCTTTCTAGTCAGCTCTATGTTAGTTACGGCCCCCGGTTGCTCACAGTTTGGTATTAGCTCAGGAGACAAAAATGCCAACAGATAAAATATGAACAGACAATTACAAGGGAACATGGCCAGAGTCCAAATCGGGCTTTGGGAACAAAATAGAGGGTATGTCTGACTTCCTGAGGACGAGAGGGGGACATTTCAGGCAGAGAACCCCCTTCTGAAAGGCCAGGAATCTAGAAGCGCCAAAGCATGAGCTGCTGGTAGCTTCCAGCTCAGTAGACAGATGGACACAGGGGATCCACCACTAAGTAAATGCCGGGCCAAGAAGAGGCCATTAGACAAGGAGAGGGCACCTTCAGAGGAGTAGGGTGGTCCTGGGAGGTGAAAACTGAACAATAACAGTCGAGACATACTCTTGGGAATTAAGGTCAGAAGGTCAGAACATTCGGGTGGAGAGTGGGTCTGGGAGAAACATCTAGAGACATTGGGAGCTGTTCAGAATTCCAAAGTTTCTCTACAGGCCACCCACTAGGATCAGGTCTGAGCTATAAGCAGAACCAGTAAGTAGGTCATCTGCTGCCTCATGCTTGGCCTAGATCTCCTCATTAGAGCCCTTTTACCTCTTTTAAATGTACAGTTCAGTAGCGTGAATCATCTTTGCTGTTGTGTAACGGATCTCTAGAACCTTTTCATCTTACAAAACTGAAACTCTGCCCCCATCTTGTTCTCTTCTTAGACTCTCTGTCCATTTGGGGAGACCCACCAAGATATTTAAGGGACCACCACCTTCCACTCGACTCATCCCACTTGGAGGAGTTCAGCACCCCAAGCCTGGCACTTTGGAGCTCCAAGTGTTGGAATTTTCCAAAATCGGTTAGAGTACCAGGGTGGAATTCTCAAGTTTACTCCTTTTTCTCTAAGCACTTCAGCAGAGATTTGCAAGGGGCTGCATGAATCAGCATCTGGTTTGAAAGAAGATCAATATAGCTTAGTGTGCCCAATAAAATAAAAACAGAGAGCCAATTTAATTATTATGCTTCTGTTGAGCTTTCTATCCCCAAAGCTAATTATTTTTCGGTAAGGATCTCCACCTTGATTATAGCCCACATTATACAAAATTTAGAATTCAATAATGTTGCATCCAGCTTCGGGGAGTCAGGCTCAGCGAACATATTTTTATTAGCTAAAAGTTCTGGCAAACGCAGAAGCCCTGACAAAAGCAAAAAGGTGGGGGGGGGGGGCAGACAGACAGACAGACTAGACTTTGGGGTAGAGAGTCTTCTAAAAATTTCTTTCAATCCGAACAGATTTCCCCACAAATTAAAATTAGTTGTGTTCATTACAGCACAAATCAGCTTTACTTCAGTCTGTTTCAGATACTGTGGCTTCATCTCTGACAAATGGATTTTAACTACTGGAGATGCTGAGTGAATCCAGCATCTCACTGTAATTCCAGTTAGCTCTCGTTTTGTTCGTCATCTCTGACACCATCTTTCCAGATTCTTCCTATGGGTCCTTAAGCAAGTAAGGGAAGGGGGGGCAATTACAGGAGGTGACAGTACCCTCTAGCATTTCCTCAAAAGTCTGATGTTAGAGGTGTTAGGGGAAATCTGTCAGGTTTTAGGAAAAGCCTGGAAAGCAGACTTTGAGATGGGGATTAGCATGTAAGAAATTATTGGGAGCTTCTCTTGGAAATACCACTTATGAGGGAAAGGAAGGGAGCAGGCTTGAACAGAAGGAGAAAATGGGACTCAGTTACAAGGGAAACTCTTAGGGGATTCAATTTGTCCCAGTTTGCCTGAGACTGTTCCACTTTTAGCATTTAAAGTCTCATATCCTGGGAAAACCCTCAGTCCCAGGCAAATCAGGATGGTTGGTCGCCCTAGGCCCTCTGGAGCTGGGATGGCCCAGCCGAGATATCCTGAATTATAACCATGTGGCTGGGCCTTTATGCCCCTGCATCAATACTCACTGTATAGGAGATATGCTCCTAACCCCCAAGGAAGCATAACCATGGATGAGGTGCCTCTCTTCAGCCTAGGGCAATGTTTGGAAAGGGACTCAGCAGTGAGCTGTCAGTCACCTACTTTTTCAGCAGGAGCACTTCCTTCCTAAAGGGAGCAGTATTGGAAGGTGCCTAATTTTGCAAGAAGTTACACTCTGGGCTCTCAGAAAGTCCACGGATATTGATGCATCTAAATGTGGGTCCAATTGGTCCCTTACAAGAGCAGCCATCTTAATCTGCAAAACCAGAGGCCCAACCTTAAATGCCACCCCCAACAGTTCCTGCTACTAAATTCTTAGTACTTAGGGAAATTGTGGCCAACTGTCTGTCTATTTGAGGAGCTATTCCATCCCTTTGATATGGATACGTCATTGTTCAGGTGATAAGAATTTTGGTGGCTCCGACCCATGTTCTGCTTTCAGTTCAGCCACTTTGGAGAGGGCCTTTGGCCAAGTCTCGGGTACACAATGAGCATTGGGAGGATAATGGCTTGTCCTACCTGCTGAGGCAAATACAATGCTCTATATGTCAGAAGCATGTGCTCAGGAGTCAGCTAGCCGGGGTTCCCATCCATCCCTAACATCGTGGGCAAGTTGTTAATGTCCCTAGTGGGAGGGAGGGGAAGGTGGGCGACGGACATTGAGGAGGGCACCTGTTGGGATGAACACTGGGTGTTGTATGGAAACCAATTTGACAATAAATTTCATATTAAAAATTTTTTTAAGTTGTTAATGTCTCTAAATTTCAGCTGCCTCATCTACAGATGCTTACTTTTTAAAGTTCTTGTTAAGATTAAGTGAAATTTAGATAGACAGATATATAGCTATATGTTGAAAGGTACTATGTCTTTATGGTTAAGAACTCACATTTTCTTGGTTTCATATTTTTGGCTTCACTATTCACTATCATCTGTCATATGTGTCTGGGTAAGTTATCAGTTTCTGTATCATTCAGGATATAGAATGTATATGTAAAATATACTGTAAAATGAGCTGGAGTGAGGATCAAATGAAACAATCTATCTAAATGACTGTAGCTAGAGTTTAACACCCAGATAAGCACTCAACGTATGTTAACTCATTATTATTCAAAGTCCTAGCACAGTGTTTGGCACATAGTAAGTGTTCATCAAATTCTTCTAAAGATGGATATAAATCCCTGCAATTAGTAATGAAACAATAATAGAAGACCTCCTCCTTCCTTTTTTTTTTAATTCCAAGTTAGTTAACATACACAGTGTAATACTAGTTTCAGGTGTAGAATTCAGTGATTCATCACTTACATACAACACCCAGTGCTCATAACAAGTGCCCTCCTCAATGCTCATCACCCATTTAGCCCATCGTCTCACCCAACTCCCCTCCAGCAACCCTCAGTTGGTTGTCTGTATTTAAGAATCTCTTATGGTTTGCCTCCCTGTTTTTTATCTTATTCTTCCTTCCCTTCCCCTATGTTCATTAGTTGTGTTTCTTAAATTCTACATATGAGTGAAATCCTGTGATACTGTCTTTCTCTGACTGACTTATTTCACTTAGCATAATACACTCTAGATCCATCCATGTTGTTGCAAATGGCAAGATTTCATTCTTTTTGATCGCCAAATAATATTCCATTATGTATGTACGTATGTATGTGTGTGTGTGTGTGTGTGAGTGTGTGTGTATATATATATATATATATATATATATATCTCACATCTTCTTTATCCATTCATCTGTTGATGGACATTTGGGCTCTTCCTCTAATTTGGCTATTGCCGATGCTGCTGCTATAAACATTGGGGTCCATGTTTCCCTTTGAATCAGCATTTTTTTTTTAATTTTTTTTCAACGTTTATTTATTTTTGGGACAGAGAGAGACAGAGCATGAACAGGGGAGGGGCAGAGAGAGAGGGAGACACAGAATCGGAAACAGGCTCCAGGCTCTGAGCCATCAGCCCAGAGCCCGACGCGGGGCTCGAACTCACGGACCGCGAGATCGTGACCTGGCTGAAGTCGGACGCTTAACCGACTGCGCCACCCAGGCGCCCCTGAATCAGCATTTTTGTATCCTTTGGATAAATACCTAGTAGTGCAATTGCTGGGTCATAGGTAGTTCTATTTTCAATTTTTTTGAGGAACCTCCATACTGTTCTCCAGAGTGGCTGCACCAGTTTGCATTCCCACCAGCAGTGCAAAAGGGTTCCTCTTTCTCCACATACTTGACAACATCTCTTGTTTCCTGTGTTGTTCATTTTAGCCACTCTGACAGCTGTGAGGTGGTATCACATGGTGGTTTTGACCTGTGTTTCCCTGATGATGAGTGATGTTGAGCATCTTTTCAAATGTCTGTTAGCCCTCTGGATGTTTTCTTTGGAAAAGTGTCTATTCATGTCTTCTGCCCATTTCTTCACTGAATTTTTTTTTGGGGGGGGTGTTGAGTTTGGTAAGTTCTTTATAGATTTTTGATGCTAACCTTTTATCTGATATCATTTGTAAATATCTCCTCCCAATCTGTAGGCTGCCTTTTAGTTTTGTTGGTTATTTCCTTACCTGTGCAGAAGCTTTTTATCTTGATTAAGGCCCAATAGTTCATTCTTGCTTTTGTTTCCCTTGTCTCTGGAGATATGCTTAGTAAGAAGTTGCTATGGCTGAGGTCAAAGAGGTTACTTCTTCTTTTCTCCTCTAGGATTTTGATGGTTTCCTGTCTTACATTTATGTCTTTCACCCACTTTGAATTTATTTCTGTGTATGGTGTAAGAAAGTGACCCAGTTTTATTCTTCTGCATGTCGCTGTCCAGTTTCCCCAATATCATTTGCTGAAGAGACTGTCTTTTCCATTGGATACTCTTTCCTGCTTTGCCGAAGATAGTTGGCCATATATTTGTGGGTCCATTTCTGGGTTCTCTATTCTGTTCCATTGATCTGAGTGTCTGTTCTTGTGCCAGTACCATACTGTCTTGATGATTACAGCTTTATAATACAGCTTGAAGTCTGGAATTGTGATGCCTCCAGCTTTGGTTTTCTTTTTAATGTTACATTGGCTATTTGAGGTCTTTTCTGATTCCATACAAATTTTAGAATTGTTTGTTCTAGTTCTGTGAAGAATGCTGGCTTTATTTTAATAGGGATCACATTAAATGTCTAGATTTCTTTGGGGAGCAAAGACATCTTAACAATATTTGTTCTTCCAACCCATGAACGTGGAATGTTTTTCCACTTCTTTGTGTCTTCTTCAATTTATTTCATGAGCTTTCTATAGTTTTCACCATACAGATCTTTTACCTCTTTGGTTAGGTTTACTCCTAGGTATTTTATGGTTTTTTGGTGCAATAATAAATGGGATCGATTCCTTGATTTCTCTTTCTGTTGCTTCATTATTGGTGTATAGAGATGCAGCTGATTTCTGTATGTTGACTTTATTCATGTATTAGTTCTAGCATTTTTTTTTTTTTGGTGGAGTCTTTCAGGTTTTCCACATAGAGGATCATGTCGTCTGCAAAGAGTGAACATTCAACTTCTTCCTTGCCAGTTTGTATGCCTTTTATTTCTTTTTGTTGTCTGATTGCTAAGGCTAGGATTTCCAGTACTATGTTGAACAACAGGGGTAAGAGTAGATATCCCTGTTGTGTTCCTGACCTTAGGGTGGAAAAGATCTCCTCCTTCTGATGATGCTTCTCTTTTCCTTTTTGAGTAGGTGATTTTGGGTAATGAAACTCAGAGGTTCATGTGTCTTCTTGAGAGGTGACTTTGGGACAGAAGAACTGAGAGAGCCTTAAGTGGTGCTTGGGGAAGAACAATGGGGGCTGTGGCTGCTTGGAACTGGCTATGCCCTGGCCCAGTGGTTCTTAAATAATGGCTTGAGACCAACACTATCATCAAGTGGGAACTTATTAGAAATGCAAATTCTTGGGTTTCACCCCAGACTTACTGAATCTGAAACTCTTAGAAATGCAAATTCTTGAGTTTCACCCCAGACCTACTGAATCTGAAACTCTGGGGCTGAGACACAGTGATCTGTGTTTCAATAAGTCCTTCAGGTGATTCTCCTGCGCGCTCAAGTTTGAGAACTGATTGGTATCCTAAATTTCGGAAAAGAGATCAAAGCGGTCTTAAATTTCTCATGTGAAATGGGGAACAGTGCTTCTGGAGACAAGTGACTTCCACCAGATTCCTTCAAGGATGTCAACAAATGGACATCAACCCTTAAAGCTGACCTTCCTTGATGCAAGCTGTGAGAGAGGACCAACGCCACCTCTCTGTAAGCCACATCATAATGTGTAGATGCAATTCAGTGACTCTGTGTGCTTGGCCCATAGTAGGTGTTCAGGAAATAGTTACTGAGCTAAGGAGAAAGGAAGGCTATGCAGAGGACAAAAGTCCTCAATACATTCCATTGCTTATGTCACCACAGTGTCTTTTCACACAAATCCTAGAACAAGGAACTTCTCATGTGTGCGCCTTGTACTGAACACCTATGTGCCTGACTTGGTGTAGCTGTCAGGTTAAACAGGCAGCTGATTTCTTCCAGGGTAGGGCTACAGCCATCCGTCACCTAAACTACCCATTATAGCCAGTACCCTATTCCCATACTCAAATTTCTAAAATATGAGAGATTTATGGAATCAGGAGAAAATCCACTGACAAATCTCCCTCCATCTAAAGGTTTTGATGTTCAATATAGTTCATTGCTATCAATCACGTATACCTTGGAATCGTGCACGTGTGGCCATATATGTGAAATAATCATACACATGAAAACTGAGATTGTTGAGAAAAAGCCAAAACACTTATTTCTATATTTTAGTTTTAAGATATGAAAGCATATGGGAGTCCTGTTGGGTACAAATGGCTCTATATTTTCTAAATCTCTAAAACAAAATGTGTAACTTAGAATCTTCTGCTCTAAATTCCATATGGCTTTAATTAATTCACAAAGTGAGTAAATGTACTTTCCATTTAATGGAAAAGGCTTTTGGCTGTAGGGCCACTTACTTTGCACTGGTTAATGGAGCATTACGAGAAAGACAGAGAAATATTAATCATATTTGCAAACATGGCTAGGTTTGTTGTTAGGCAATTAACTATTTATAGCACTACTTATAAAAATGAAGAAAATATTCAAAGAGAATAGTCCTACAATGAGCGCTATCATATAAAAATTAATAAACCAAAATGCAATATTCTCTAAAACTAAACAAACAGAAAACATATCTCCAGCCACTAAATAATGCCATATTCGCATGTAAAGAATCTCATCATTTCAAACAGGAGACTTTACCAGTTGCCACGCCTTTTCTATGTAAAATGAACTGAAAGAGTAGAAATATTACAATTAACTGGCCACAAGATGTATTTTAAAGTGTTGTTCGTTCTTGGAAAAGAAAGAGAAACAAAATTCCCCAACAACAAAGGCATCATGAGTTGCTCAAAGGCAGCTACGTTAAAAAGTACCGCCTTTTACTGTCAAAAAGACTTTGTCTTTTGTATTACTATTGATTTCTACCCATATCGGGTCATTCCATCCCTCAATTTATAAAGATTGGCTTTCAGGCTGAACACATGAGATAATGATGAATGCTGCCTCATTTAGAGCAGATGGGAACATCCTGGCAGAGTCGAAACTGTACTTGGCATAGAGGTAAAGTTCTCGAGGGATGAGATGTAATAGTTTGCTAGGGCTGCCATACCAAAACACCACCGACTGGGTGGCTTAAACAACCAAAATGTATTTTCTCACAGTTCTGGAGCCTAGAAGTCCAAGATCAAGATGCCAGAAGGTTGGTTTTTATTTTTCTGAGGCTTCTCCCCTTGGCTTGCAGATAGCCACCTTCTCATTGTGTCCTCACATGGTTGTCCTTCTGTCTGTGTGGTTCGTATCCTCATCTCCTCTTCTCATAAGGACACCAGCCGTATTGTATTGTGGCCACCCTAATGACTCTGTTTGAACTTCATTACCTCCTTAAAGGCCCTATTTCCAAATACAGACACATTCTGAAATACTAAGGGCTAAGTACTAAGGGCTTCTATATATAAATTTTAAGGGGACAGAATTCAACCCACAGCAAGAGATAACAAAATTCTTCTAGCTTTGGGAATGTAACTTTTTTTTTTTATTCACTCATTAAGTTTCAGTTATTCATAGAGTGAACAAATCACTGTGAATCTCAACTGCAATAATTACAATTCAAGGTAATGTGATGGAAACTTATCTTAGGGGGGTTAGCCTGGTTGAAGAGGTGACTGAAAATGTCCCTGAGGAAGTAACGGTTCAAGCAACATTTGAAAAATTAGTAGATACAAAACAAATGAAGGGGAGAGGAGAAAGTGTTTGAGAGAGAAAAGAGTGTATATGAAGGCTCCCATGTCAAGGAGTATGCGTAAAGGAGCAGAAGGAAGTGTGGGACCAAAGAAGGATGGAGAAATAGGTACAGGCCATACAGGCAGGGGTCTGTAGCACAGATTAAGGATTTAGTGTCTATTTAATAGGTAATGACTTTAAAAAAATTTTTTTTAACGTTTATTTATTTTTGGGACAGAGAGAGACAGAGCATGAACGGGGGAGGGGCAGAGAGAGAGAGGGAGACACAGAATCGGAAACAGGCTCCAGGCTCTGAGCCATCAGCCCAGAGCCTGACGCAGGGCTCGAACTCACGGACCGCGAGATCGTGACCTGAGCTGAAGTCGGACGCTTAACCGACTGCGCCACCCAGGCGCCCCTAGGTAATGATTTTAAAGTGTTTAAAATTAAAGTGTTTTAAATCTGGGGAGGAGGGTGAGGGTGGAAATCATCTTGTAATTTTGACTCTACTGTTGAGAATACATTACGGATAGTGGTAGAGAGGAAGTAAGCAAGCAGGTTAGGAGGTGTTTCCAGAGGTTTAGGAGATGGTGGAGAGACAAAAGAAGTAGACAGGTTCAAAAATATTTAAGAGATAAAATAAAAAGAATTAGATTAATGATAGATTACACATGTGTGTTAGGGAATGGTGATGAAATAAACTGAGAATAAGTACTAGAGTTTGGCCTTTTAAAACTGGATGAATAGTTGTAACATTCCCTGAGATAGAGATCAGTAGGACAGTATAGGGTGTTGGAGGAAATGTCACGTTTTTCTTTGGTTCCTGTTGAGTTGGAGATACCTCATGATAGCAAAGAGGTATGCAGGTCTCGAAGGCAGACTAAAGGTTTGGGCTGAAGATACAAATGTGATTTATTTCTTTATGAGTGCAACTGAAGATGAAGATGTGGATGAAACCAGCTAGAGAGAGAGAAAAAGAGAGACAGAATAGAGTGAGAAAAGAGTAGGGGTAGAACTGAGACTAGAGGAACTTTAATATTTAATGGTCAGTTAGATGAACTTGAAAGGAAGAAACAGGCAGAAACACACAGAGAAGGAAAAGGAGAAGCAGAGGTGTATGCAGTCAATTTGTGTAATGTCACTAAGAGACTAGAATGGAAAATGCCCTTTGCATCTGCTGCCATGAGGGTCCTCAGTGACATGATGGGGCAGAACCCACACGGCCGTGGCTGGAGAATGATGAGAGGTGATGAAACAGAAATGGGTACGTGTTAGGTTGGGCTCCCCCAGAAGCACATTCTGAGACAGGATTTGACTCCAAGTGGTTTATTTGGGAGACAACCCCGGGAAGCAACAGTAAGGGAGAAGGGAAGTAAGAGGGAAAGGGAAGGAAGATGTAAAACATGAGGTACTGAGCATATTATAGCTGTGGCAACTATTATTCAGTCCTACTGGGGGTCTCTGGGAGACAACGCAGAACACAACTCAGAGGTATGCTCATCTCACCAGGGACTAGGAAGTTCATATTTCTCTTCCAACTCCCACCCATCATTTACTGAGGGATGTTCCCAAGGACACAAATTCCCCAACACTTCTGGTGTGCCCTGCATTACACTGGAGAGCAGCCTCCGACGGGTGGGGGGCAGGCCCCAGCTGGTTAAAGTAGGATGCCACTGGCCTGTACTAGAAACTGAGTGCGGTGAGAAGTCGAGTGAGGCACTGACTGCGTCTGCTTTAGGATACTACAGATAACTCCAAGAATTTGGAGATGAGCGATAGGAGGGGAATTTGGGAGTTTGCTGGAGTGAGATAATAGTTTAAGAGAGATTATCTTGTGGTTTAAATGGGAGAAATTTAAAAGTTCATGGGAAAGAGCTCATGGCTGTGTAATATTCGTGTGTATGGGGTGTGTGTGTGTGTGTGTGTGTGTGTGTGTGTGTGTGTGAACACACTACATCTTCTTTATCTGTTTGCCTATCAGTGGACATTTAGGTTGCTTCCATGCTGTGGCTATTGTAAATAATGCTGCAATAAACACAGAGGTGCAAGACCTTTTTGAATTAGTGTTTTCATTTTCTTTGGGTAAATGCTCAGTCGTGGTATTTCTATTGTTAACTTTTTGGGGAACCTCTATACTGCTTTCCACAGTGGCTGCACCAAGTTACGTTCTCACCAACAGTGTATGTGTCTTCCTTTTTTTCCATATCCTCGTCAACACTCATTCCTTGTATTTTTTATTTTAGCCATTCTGATAGTTGTGAAGTAATATCTCATTGTGGTTTTGATTTGCATTTCCCTGATGGTTAGTGATGTTAAACATCTTCTGATGTGTCTGTTGGCCATCTGTATGCCTTCCTTGGAAAAATGTCTATTCAGGTCCTCTGCTCATTTTAAAATTAGATTATTTGTTTTTTGGTGTTGAATTGTAGGAGTTCTTTATGTATTTTGGATAATAACCCTTTAACGGATATATCATTGTGTCATTTGCGACAACATGGATGGAACTAGAGGGTATTATGCTAGGTGAAATAAGTCAGACTGAGAAAGACAAATACCATCTGACTTAGTTCATATGTGGATCAGAAACAAAAACAAAACAAATGAAGAAACAAACAAAAGGCAGCATCAGACCGATAAGTACAGGGAAAAAACTGATGGTTGCCAGAGCACAGGGGAGTGGGGGGTTGGGCAAAATGGGTGAAGGGGAGAGGAAGATCCAGGCTTCCAGTTATGGAATGAATAAGTCACAGGAATAAAAAACACCCCATCAGTAATATAGTCAATGATATTCTAAGAGTGATGTAATGGGACAGATTGTAGCTACATTTGTGGCTTACAGAGCATAATGTATAAACTTTGTCAAATCACTACGTTGTACACCTGAAACTAATATAACATTGTGTGTCAGCTGTCCTCAAAAACAAACATTCATGGGAAGGAAATGAATGAGAGATTAAGCATATAAAAGAAAGGATAATCAGTTAGCCAAGCTGACTACTCATCTTTTGGAGCATTGTTGATAGATACATCAACTTCCCTACTCCATAATGTCTCCATTTCCACACCATCTGTAATCACGATCACTACCTCTACATATTAGCTGGTGGAAATTTCTGTAAACAAGATAAAAACTCATTACATGCATTAAATGACTTCCTGTACAATATTTAATACACAGCAATCTACTGAGATGCTAACTGGGAAGGACTAAAGCATCAGGCATGCTGGGCTGCTTTAGGGGGATTTAAGTGGCAGTGATGTGGGAGAGTTTCATTTTCAAATGGGAGTAATAAGTCAACGTATTCTTTACAATGCTACTTATATTAAAGGATGACGTAACCTGAATTTTTAGATCAGTCTCTTCAGTTTACACTGAATTCTTTATTTTAGTCCCACTATTGAGTTTTTTCCCTGCCAAAGTACCTTATGTCAGAGCCAGCAAAAGCTTTCAGTTTCTGCTTATTTGCATTCCATTTCTTCAATGTAGCACATATGTAACCAAATCAAATACGTATTTGGCAATTTGCAACATCTCTGAATACTTGCTGATCTTAGACATTAAGATACATTGTTTTATAGGATAATCATCAAAGTATACCCACTAAGGTTTGTCTTAGATTTGGGTTTTTGTAGTTCCATCCCTATCCATCATTTGTTATTCAATAGTTTTCTTAAGTATTTCTTGAGAGGTAGTCAATATGTGTATTTTCCATATAGTAATGAATAATGAAAATACACTAAATGATCCAGGTATGTTTGTACAAATGTAGATCAGCATTCGTTCATTCGCCTCATTTGCTACGTCCTCTCTATGTAAGGGAATTCTCTGTGAGTGACCCCCAAGGAAGGCCAAAAGGCTATGGCCTGGACACTAACAGCATCTGCTATAGCCACTGACCTTGCCTCGATTCCAATTTCAGGTATGGCTGCTTGTAATCCTTTGGGTACCATTAGCCTAGGCCTCTACCCTTAGATCAGCACTCTATTTTATCTAACATTAGGACAATCGTAGTTTCACCAGGTGGTGACAATGGAACGTATAGATTAAGATCACGGGCAGGATAAAGTAGAGAACAATTTTAACTTCAGTGCAAAACTGACGTCAGCTTAGTAATGTGGTTGCAACTCATTCATCTGTAAAAGGCACCACTGATGGCCTAAATGACAGAAGCAACACTTAGCAGAGCCCATCCCACAGCTAATGGATGATGACTGATTTCTCAAAGCTCATATTATTGTATGGGGACTGATACTGGTCCCAACTCATGGCACTTGTTTCAAAACCAGACACAGGATCCTTCTAGTCAGCCCGGAAGCAGCTGGAAATCCAATAGCACTATGAGGTTAACCACCAGGTCAGGGAACTTTAGGCTCGAAAGTGTGTTCCACATTCCAACTCCCAAGCCTTCCAGGTCTTAGGATTCCTCCATGTAGCAAATATGAGCACAGCCTTGCCTTGATACCTAGGGTCATAACAGACAATCTGCCCATAGTTTGGTCATGGGACTATTCTGGAAGAAGATCACTGTGATGAACTGGGAGAGCATGGCCCGATCACTTCCAATTGGATTGCTTTCCTGTCATTTACATCTCCGCTCAGAGGCCATTTTCTCAGGGAGGCTGTTTCTATTGAGAAGCCTCAGGCTGTAAGCAACAGACCAACTCACTGAAATGGCTTAAAGATCCAGGTTTTCTCCAAGGTTTTGCTCTGCCATCCTCAGGTTTCCCCTCACAGCTGCGAGAAGCCTCCGGCAGCTTCAAGCATCGCTTCTCAAACTACATCGAAAGCAGAGACTTTCTTTTCCTTATGTCCTTGTGTAAAATGGAGGGAAATGGGTCCAACAGTCTCCAGCCAACTTTCCCCTGAATCTCAAAGGCCAAGATCGCCACACTCATCCCATTTGGAAACCAATGACTGACCAGAGGGTTCCCATCACCGCAACTGGCTCAAACTAATCAATATATACGTCCTGGGGTAGAGATGGGCCTGGCTTTCACTGAAGCACACAGCCACTTGATTTGGAAGCAAACCAGGCCAAGAAAGAAGACGGTGGCCTGGCCCCTGTGAGGGCAATTAACAGTGCTGCGTACATTTTCCATGGCCAACCCAAATTTTAGCCCACCTCCTCAATTTCTTCCTCATGATCCTGCTCTTTTTTGGTTTTTCTTTATGTCTCATATCTTTTAAAATGAATATTATTTGTTCATTTGTTTATTCCACCCCCCCCCATTGTAATAATGTGAGATCTATGTAGGAAGAAAGTTTGAAGATGCTCAATAAACATTTACTGAATGATGAATGAATCCACGGTGTTGTCACAAGACGGTCTCTGTAGAAACGAATTCCAGGAAGAGAAGGGCGGTGGCAGGAAGGAGAGGATGGAAATAGGCAGAGTGTGAGACAGAGCAAGACAGAATCATGCTTACTTTTCAGTTTATTGTCTTACCTTCAGACAATTCCACATCTAAATGGAGCTTCACAGCTTAACAGAGGCTGCAGCTATAACCAAACCATCCTGGGCATTTCATAAAGATTTCACCATCAGCTTTGTGCAAGGTAATCGGATAGAAACCTAACTTTTTTTTTTACAACTACCCAGAACAGGGGTGCCTGGGTGGCTCAGTCGGTTGAGCATCCGACTTTGGCTCAGGTCATGATCTCACAGCTTGTGAGTTCGAGCCCTGCATCGGGCTCTGTGCTGACAACTCAGAGCCTGGAGCCTGCTTCGGATTCTGTGTCTCCCTTTCTCTCTGCCCCTAACCCACTCACATTCTGTCTCTGTCTCTCTCAAAAGTAAATAAACATTAAAAAAATTAAAAAAAAAAAAAACAAAAACTACCCAGAACAAAGCTTATCTTTTCTTGCTAGTGAACCCTAAAATTACTTTGGTCCTTCTGCCTGTATCTCTGGACAAAAATGGATGCTTATAAAACATCATATTTTTATTACCTGCATTTGCTACTACTGTAAAAAGAGTCTGTTTTGTCTCTCTTACTGGGAATTTCTGCAAACAACATACCAACGAATGTCAACCACAGATCGTGGGTACATAAACAGTAAGGAGAATGGAGAGGATTCCTCAATCATGCAGTTCACTTTACAATGAAGAGAGAGAGGTGTGATGGCTCATGCCCACCAAATGTAATGACTACAGTGCCTAGAAAATAAAAAGGAGAGAAAAAGGCAAACAGAAGGCCATTTTATGCCACTTTCTAAAGGGGTTTAAAAGGTATTCTCTATTTTCCACTTAAATCGCAGGACGCAATGATATAACATTGCTCACCTTTTATTCTCTCCTCAGGTCTCAAATGAAGATAAACTTGCACTAACGTGCACTAGTCAAGACCATCATTTATTTATTTCCAATTTATTTGTTATCTATCCTTTCCTGCAGTAGCCCCGGCACCTAGATCAGCACCTGGCATGGGGCCGATGCTCAATTATTATTTATGAAATGAAGTGTTCAACAGATGTCATTTTTCACATTTACGCTAACACCCCGATCACCCTCACCTTGTCTTTCCGCTGCCTTTCCTAAAACTATTACCATAAATGTCCTGTGGGATGACAATACTTCAAAGAGGTAAACACAGAGTTACCATATGACCCAGCGATTCCACTCCTAGGTGTATATCCGGGATAAATGAAAACGTGCCTCCACACAAAGAGTTGTACACGAATGTGCATAGCAGCATTGTTCACAACAGCCAAAAGGTGGAAGCAACCCAACCTCCATTAATTGGTGAATGAATAAATGAAATGTGGTCTACCCATATAATGAAATATTATTCGGCAATAAAAAGAAATGAAATACCGATCCATGCTACAACACGAATGAACATGATTCCATTTTCATGAAACGTTCAGAATAGGCAAACGGAGTGAGACAGAAAGTAAATGAGTTACTGTCTAGGGCTGGGGGTAGGAGAAATACAGAGTAACTGTAAACGGACACAGGTGTTTCTTTCCAGGGTGACGAACGTGTTCAAAATTGCTCACAGGGGCGCCTGGGTGGCGCAGTCGGTTAAGCGTCCGACTTCAGCCAGGTCACGATCTCGCGGTCCGTGAGTTCGAGCCCCGCATCGGGCTCTGGGCCGATGGCTCGGAGCCTGGAGCCTGTTTCCGATTCTGTGTCTCCCTCTCTCTCTGCCCCTCCCCCGTTCATGCTCTGTCTCTCTCTGTCCCAAAAATAAATAAACGTTGAAAAAAATTTATAAAAAAAAAAAAAAACCAAAATTGCTCACAGCGATGGTTACTCAACTCTGTGAAAACCAAATCCACAGAATGGTACCCTTTGAGTGGATAAATTGTACCATATATGAGTTGTATTTCCATAAAACTGTTATATTATTTGAAATCTCGAGGAAGGAAAGAAGAAAAGGTAAAATCTAGACTAGTCACTTCATTTTTTTTATTATGTTTTTTCATCTTCTTTTTTTTTTAATATGAAATTTATTGTCAAATTGGTTTCCATACAACACCCAGTGCAGTCACTTTAAAAGTGTCCGTGAGGGAGACAAATTTAAACAAATGAAGTAAGGCACAGAGACACTCTTCACTTTAATACCTTTACCAAGTACTTATTGAGCACCTATGGTATGCTAAGCACCATCAGAACTTCTGGGAATAAAGCCCTGTTTAAGTCATCAGGGGACCACTGTGTTACAAACAACTACCATGAAACATTGCTTTTACAGTTTTATTCTAACACCCATGCTTTTTAGTTGTTTTCCTTTATGTTGCTGGCCTGGAAAGTGCCTTTGCCAGGTGTGTTTTCTAGCTCACAGTAGATTAGATGTCAAAAGTGAGGCCAGAGAGAAAGTGATGATACTAATTATAGCCCCTACGGCTAATGTACTCTTCCTTAAAGATTTCTATTGAGGGAAAGGGGGAAAAAAAAGTTACAGAGAGGGAGGGAGGCAAACCATAGGAGACTCCTAAAAACTGAGAACAAACTGAGGGTTTATGGGGGGGCAGAGGAGAGGGGAGGGTGGGTGATGGGCATTGAGGAGGGCACCTGTTGGGATGAGCACTGGGTGTTGTATGGAAACCAATTGGACAATAAGTTATATTTAATAAAAAAGATTTCCATTAAATATTGAGTAGATGCAAAATAATTTTATAAAGTGTGTGCACGGAATAAAGAATCACAAAAAGATGAGCACGTGGGAACACTTCGTACTTTAAAAGTCCCTGTTCACCCCTTGTCATGCTCATTCTTCCTGCCCCTCAGAGATAACCACTGTCTCTTGTAATCCTGTTACATCACCCACATTCTGTGATTGTCCTTCCTCAGGCTGCTGGCCTGGAAAGCAGCTTTTCCTGGTATGGTGTTTTTCCAGCCCACAGTAGGTTAAATGTAAAAAGGGGGACCACGCAGATAGCTACGTGCGGTGTTGACTCATTGTCTGATCTTCCGCAAGAAGATAGGAAACTGAAGGACAAAGCATTCCCAAAGCGGCGTGACCTGGGGCCACCATTATCCATCTTAATACTCCTAGCAGTTATCTGTTTTACCATATAGTACAAATTTCATCATACAGCACAAAGACAGATGTTATCGCTAAAACTGGTCCCTCGTGGAAGCTTAAGCTATGATTGTTATAGTTTATAAGAAGATAAGAAAAGGGGTGCCGGGGTGACTCAGTTAAGTGTCTGACTCTTGGTTTTGGCTCAGGTCATAATCTCATAGTTCGTCACATCGAGCCCTTTGTTGGTCTCCTAGCTGACAGTGCAGAGCCTGCTTGGGATTCTCTCTCTCTCTCTCTCTCTCTCTCTCTCTCTCTTTTATTTCTCTGCCTCTCCCCTGCTCAGGCTCTCTCTCTCTCAAGATAAATAAATTTTAAAAAAAGAAGATAAGAAAATATATACCTTATTTTGTTGATTCCAAGATGCACACATTTCCTCTCATTTCATGTCTCTGAACCTAGATGCAGCTGCCAGTTTGTGGCATAGTTTTTTATGTCTAGGCATGCTCAGACTTGGTCATGACTGTTGATAGTAATATTGTTTTGACAGAGTCACATACGTGCATTGTTGGTATCTACTTGTTGAGTATTGTTGAGTAGAGTTGCCATTTTTAAAAATGACTTCAGAAGCTTACACCATGATTTGGGATCGAAATGAAAAGTTATTGGGTGCATAGAAAGGCATGGTGTAGGGACATGACTTTGTCATCAGAGAGGCAATGTTCATGACCACTGGAGGAATATAACCACTGATTCCACACTTCACACAGAGCAACAACCAACTGCTTTGTAGGACCAAAAAGGAAAACGCTAACAAGTAGGTGAAACCGTACTGCATTTTGTTGCCAAAGACACATGAAACATACTGCCTATCAACACCAAGCCCTGCGACAGAGACCGAAGAAATTGCCCAATTTCTTGGAAGATGAGAGAGGTTTCAAAGGAAGAAGAGGCCACTGTGACCAATTTATGCAGCACTATCATTAAGGAGCCAAATATCAACATGTAAGAAATTTCCAGAAGTTGATACTAAACTTTTTCAGCCATCTATAGTTTAACAGAGGAAAAATAAGAGAATTAGTCAAGTAAGCAGTGCTAACAAAACCCAGTGTTCTTCCGTGTGCCACAAAATTATATTGTCAATACTAAAGATCAAACACTGTCCCTTCTGTGTAAGCAAAACTTTAATTCCAAGAGAAAATGTTGTAGCAATTAATTGACAGTAGCTTTTTAAAAAAATTCTTGGTGGTACATAATAGTGCGCTTTGACCTCTTTGAGTGATCAAAGTACAGTATTTCTAGAAAATGTTCCATAAAATCTTCTGTATTATAAAAATATTTTAATAAAGTCTTGATAGACAAACAATAGTCTTGGAAAAAATATTTCTAACACAGAGGAAAGACAGTGGATTAGTATAAAGCACAAAGAACTCTTAAAAATTGTCAAAAAGAGAAAAACAACCTAAAAAAATAGATGAAGAATCTGAGGAGATATTTTATAGGACGGTAAATCTACTTGGCCAACAAATAAAAATACTAGTCAGGAAAATAATTTTTAAAGTAATAAGATATTATGTTACACTTAGCAGACTGGCAAAAATTTTGCAGGATCCTAACATCTCTTGCTGGCGAGGATGTGGGAAAAAGAGTATTTTCAAATCTTGCTGGTGGAAATGTGAATTATGACATTTCTTTTGGAAAGCAATCGGTTAGCATCTATCAAAATTAATATAAATGTATGCTTTCACCCAGCAAAACCTTTATTAAAGGATTATCCCACAGTAATTAGACTACTAAAAATAAAGATGATATGTACATCATGGATTATAGCAGATAGTTAGCAGGGTCCAGCCCCTACACGCTCAACTTGACTTCATCAATGCCCTCCAATCTGTCTTTCGATAGACAGTACATACAGTTCTTTGCTTGAGATCATTGCTGAAGCCTGCTTGGTCATGCTTACAAAGGACTGGGGAGTCAATGCTCACTAGGAGTAGCCCCCAACCAACCACTGGTGTGATTTGGTATAAATACCCCTGCTCCTTCACCCTTGGGTAGAAAAATCTTGAAGCACATTTTCTATACTGACTCTGAGAGTCCCCCAATGAGATTAAGTTCCAACTGTCGACAGGGATAGCAGTCTGGATAGTGTACCCTTCATGGGCTGTCTTCCCTTCCCTGTCTCACTTTTCCACTCCCCTACCATGGTGCTTCCACTTTCAAAAGAAACTATTACACTTAAACCCTCATCTCAGGGTTTCCTTCAGGGATTCCCAAACTAAGACAAGGATGGAGGGGGCAAAAAACAACCCAGAACCAGAGAACACAATGAAACCTAACAGTGAGTGAATGGTTAAACAGATTAGATTATGTCCACATAATGAAATATTAAGCAACCATCATGCAGAGTTAATTAATACTATGTCAATTGATACTGAGTGATTTTAACAAGGTATTATTGAAACAAAATGCAGAAAATTGGGTTTAATATGATCTCAATTGTATCAACAATAAGTAAAGCTTACATACATGTATGTATCTTGAGGTTTCTTAATATCAGCACTATTGCCATTTGGGGCCAAATAATTCTTTGTGGTGGGGGCAGAGTTCATCTTAAGAATCACAAATCTGTGTATGCCTAGGGATGCATGTGTATATTTGCTATGGTTACATGAATGTAAAGAAAAAATACAGAAGTTGAGAGGAGAAAGAAAGGAGTAAGGGTAGTGAAAAAAAAAAGCATAAAAATAAGAGACTGGCAAATACATTTATTTATTTATGTAAAAAAAACTGATAAAAAATAAAAACAAAAAGTTTCTTTTTTTTTTTTTGGCTTGGAAAGGAAGGCTTTACTGGAAGCTTTACTCATGGGCTAGCATGGCATATCATTATTCTTAAATGCCTGGCACGTCTCTTTCTATTGAGACAGGCCAGTCTCCCAGCCTATATGATTCTGATGGGTCTGACAAGCCTAGATTACCTGGACCACAAGGGGGACTATTTGACCCAAGCTTGGCTAATCAAGGTACCCTCAAGGCCAAATAGATATTTACGTAAGACTCTGAATCACAAGCTATGAGGTTGGAAGGTTTGGGCTGCCTCTGGCTATTATTCCTATCCATTTGTAACAACAGGGAATGAAGTTGGTGTGCAAAGAATAGCACAGAAAGACAGTCAATGCGTGGAGAGAAAGAGGGAAAGAGAGACAAAGGGGAAAGGAGGTGAGAGATCTGATGACATCATTTGAGAACCTGGGCATAGCTGAGCCCGAAATTATTTCACCCTATGATTTCTCAACTGTTATACAAACTACTAAAGCTCCCCTTTTGTTTTCTTTGCCTCCCCTCATTTGAATGATGTTTCTCCCACCGGTATCCAGAAAGATCCTGAATAATACAAAGTGATAGTGAATTCATCAACAGTGGACATAATGAGATGGCACTTTATAGAGATTATATAGTTTAAGTTTATTTATTTTGATGGGGGGGGTGGCAAGGGGCAGAAAGAGAGAGGGAGAGAGAATCCTAGGCAGGCTCCGCACTGACAGCGAGGAAACTGAGACAGGACTCAGTCCCACGAACCACGAGATCATGACCCGAGCCGAAACCAAGAGTCGGATGCTTAACAGACTGAGCCACCCAGACTCCCCATACTTTATACAGATGATATAGAACATTGTTTGGCATGGGAACAAATTGGAGTGGTTTATTTATTTATTTATTTATTTATTTTGAGAGAGAGAGAGAGAATCTTTTTTTTTAATTTTTTTTAATGTTTATTTATTTTTGAGACACAGAGAGACAGAGCATGAATGGGGAAGGGTCAGAGAGAAGGAGACACAGAATCTGAAACAGGCTCCAGGCTCTGAGCTGTCAGCACAGAGCCCGACGCGGGGCTCGAACTCACGGACCGTGAGATCGTGACCTGAGCCGAAGTCGGCCGCTTAACCGACTGAGCCACCCAGGCGCCCCAGAGAGAGAGAATCTTAAGCAGGCTCCACACTCAGTGCAGAGCCCGACATAGGGCTCAATCCCACGACCCTGAAATCATGAGCTGAGCTGAAATCAAGAGTCGGTCGCTCACCTGACTGAGCCACCTAGGCACCCCTGGATAGTTTTATATTACAGGTGAATTTCTGATAGCTTTGGAAAATTTCCAAGGCAAATTTCTGATAGAGTCCTTATGAGCTAACAAAAACACTTTTGCAAAGGGGAGACAGATCTAGGTTTAGGAAGCAGCTTGCTTTTCATAACAAATGAAGAATCCCAAGGAAGCATATTTTGGTCACATGTTCTATACTGTGGTGTCCAGAAGTTTTACACGGATGAAATCTGACAGTGGCTTGCCACATGTCATGTCTCTTACTTCTTGCTTCCTACCATAAGATTTCTGGATACCACATCATAAGCCACTCAGAGGAACCTACCTGGCCCTGGCATCAGTGCAACCAGAAAGTGTGTGGGAATGAACACACATAGATCCACCCTCGGCCAGTGAGGTCGGAAAATGAAGAACAAAGGCTCCTTCCTTTGTGCCACGAGCAGACAGTTTTGAGATGCAACTCATAAATCTCTTGGGAGAGCCTTGGGTTATCAAGTGCGAGGAGCCTATACTAGGAGCCAACTCAATAACACATCTTTGCGTTGGCTTTTCCTTCTTTCCTGATGTACCAATTTCCTGTCAACCCCCTGTCTTTACAATACCCTTGTTTCGGGTCTCAAATGAACTCTCCGCACACAAGTCTTTTTCTCAGGCTCTTTTGGAAAATCTCAGGCTAAGCTCTACAGATACCTGTAAGTTCTCGAATATTATTCTCTGATACCTCCGTATCACTTTTCACACCTCCCACAAAGTAGTTTGACAGCGTTTCTTTACCATTGCGAAGAAAAATAATCCATAGTAACATTTTTTTTTTTTTAAGTTTGAAGAGGAGAGGGACTAATTAGGAAGGGCAGAAGAGGTGCCCGTTGCAAAACTAGAGCAAGGGCCTTTGCCTATGGCACCAAGGTTAACAGAGTGGGGCAACACTCTGCTGCATGACCGGACCTCCAGTGAAATGGTGCATTCAAAAGGAAAATGCAAGCCCTGAGAGGAGGCCGGGGGAGAGGCCCACAGGAAGCTTGAAAGCTTGCTCATGAGGAAATATGGTGTGCACACAGTAAGCTACTGATTTTCACTAAATCCAAGGATACTTCAGACAGTTAGATTTACTTTGATTGATGCATTTGAGGATGAGATGCTATGTTCCCTGGCATGCATTCTCATCCCCTATCTGGAAATCATACTGGAGTTTGGGGCCAGCTTTATGAAACCTTCTTTCTCACCTGGCCAGCATGATTTCAGTGAAGCACCAAGTGCCAAGGACAGGGCTGCAACTCGGCATGGAAGAAGTGTTACAGAAAGGGAGAGGGAAATTGTAAATCCCACTTGCCTTCTTTGGGGTTTCTGTTGTGTCTGTTCGTTCTCTGTACAAAAGGAACTGGTTGTGGAGCAAGGAGCGCAGGAGACTGGTAGGCAACAATGCCATTTTCCTTCCTTCCCTTAAAAAAATTTTTTTAATGCTTATTTATTTTAAGAGAGAGAAAAAGAGCGTGCATGAGCAGGGGAGTGGCAGAGAGAGAGAGGGAGGGAGAGAGAGAATCCCAAGCAGGCTCCATGCTGTCAGCTCAGAGCCCATCAAGGGGCTTAATCTCATGACCATGAGATCATGACCTGAGCTGAAATCAATAGTCAGACGCTTAACCGACTGAGCCACCCAGCCTCCCCTCCTTCCTTCCCTTTGTTTTGGAGTTCCACCTGTAGATACGCATGTTGGGGATCAGGACACAAGGAAAGGGGTTGGCCAACTCTGAATTTCCCAGATCCCATAGACACTGACAGATGATCTCAGGCCTCCTCCATCCTGCTGGGAGGACCCCAGTGAGGTCAGATCATTATAACCCAGTCTCAAGATGGTACAAGTCCTACAAGTATCTTTCATGTCAATATATTTCCTTTTTCCTGGATATTATAGAGTATCCAGTATTATAGAGTAAAGTTTGGGGTGCATACACAATACACCAGTAAATTTCAACAATAGTTTTCATTGCAAAGAAATCAAAATAGTGATTTTGGTTTTCATCTTTAATCCCAAATCATCAGTCCATGCATGGTAGAGTAGATTTCATAAAAGCCAGAATCTGTCTGTTTTCCTACCTTATCATTTTAGATCAGGTAAAAATGTAAAATACTGAATGGATATAATGTAGAAGTTGGTGAGAATTAGAAGAATTCATACAGGGATATAAGAAATGCGGGGGTGCCTGGATGGCTCAGTCAGTTAAAAGTCCAACTTCAGCTTGGGTCACGATCTTGTGGTTCATGAGTTTGAGCTCGCTGTCCACGCGGGACCTGCTTGGGATTCTCTATCTCCCTCTCTCTCTGCCCCTCCCCCACTTGTGCGCTCACTCTCTCTCTCCCCCCCTCCCGCCCACTCTCTCAAAGTAATAAACAAATAGCTAAAGAAATAAAAGAAATTTAAATCTCAAAAATTCGTTTTATTTTTTTTAATTTTTTTTTAACATTTATTTATTTTTGAGACAGAGAGAGACAGAGCATGAACGGGGGAGGGTCAGAGAGAGAGGGAGACACAGAATCTGAAACAGGCTCCAGGCTCTGAGCTGTCAGCACAGAGCCTGATGTGGGGCTCGAACTCACAGACTGTGAGATCATGACCTGAGCTGAAGTCGGACGCTTAACCGACTGAGCCACCCAGGCGCCCCTCAAAAATTCATTTTAAAGTGGCACTCCTAGAAAAGAGATTGATATAGCGATGATAATAGCAAATACATTTCTCTCTTTTTGATTAAGCATATACTTGTTCAGAAAAAACCTAATGGAAAATAGCAAATCTGTAGTATTCGATTCCTTTAAGTAAAGTTATTTTCTCTGGAAGGGATATGGGATAACTTAGAGTAGATATTTTTGAAAATTTTTATTAAAACAGCACGGTGAATATGTCTTCCCATATAAAATCATCAGAAGAAAGCATTCAATTTAAATGAAATAAGATAATATTTCTACAATCTTTCCTAGAAATATATAAATGCAATTGACCAAGTTAAAACTAATACTTTTCTATGTTTTGCAGACTATCTGTGGTAGGAAACCAAATGTTCCTGTTCAGGGCTGAATGAAACCATAATTAACATGAGCGAAATGTACAAGTATATTGTATGTTTGCACAGTTAATTTGGCTCTGCAAAAATTTAATTGATAAGTTGAATACAGATCCCAAAGTGGAATATTTGCACATAAATGTAAAACCCCAAAGAGATCGTTTGCGAAAGAAATGCTACACAATGTTACATGTGCAAAAGAAATCAGAATAATGAAAAACATTACCACAGAGTGACCCTTTTAATTCAGAACAGAGAACAGTTCTTTCCCAAGTAATTTCAAAACTGCTGAGGCCTCCGGGAATTCTGAGGGCTTCACCATAAAAGGCTTCTGGAAGAATCAAAATATTTCTGACAGAGGTATTGGGGAGGCAGAGAGAAAGAAGTAGTGACTGGTGTATTTTTCATAGATTTCTGTAGCTATAGAGAGAATGCACCTAATACTGGTGATTCAGTAAGACTTTGGAAGTCCTACTCATCTTTATTCCCTGCCCATATGCTATTTTTCTAATGATCCCAGGTCACGACGGTCAGCCACTCTCTTCCTTGCCCACAACCTCCAGGTGTCAACTTTCAAGACCACTTAATGAGTCTTGTAGGTTTACACAAACCACACCAGGTAGGTTTTATGGTGGGGGCAGAAGCTGGGGCCTGACCAGGTACAGGAGTGGTCAACTGGGCTGTCAGAAGAGGTTTGTCTACCAGGCGTGGATGGCATTCAGGAACATAATGACCTCTGCCTCCATTCAGGAAAATGCTCACACCCACAAAACAAGTGCTCTTCCTGGAGGACAGAGTCCTTCATGTGTCACCCTGGCTCTCCATCTTTGGAAGATTCCTCATGCAAGTCTCTGAGAGCCTGTCCGTAAACAGTTGTGCTTTATCCAATGACAGGACACTTAGTGTAGTAAGTATTGTCAGGGAGGATAAGACCAGGCTTTTCTTAAGAAGAGCTGAGAACCAGACAGACTTCAGGAAGAGGGATTACAAATGGAGATCAAAGCAACACAGCACTACTCCGTGACCTGGGGAACACAGAGGCCAGGCAGAAAGAAGAATTCAGGGTGGGACTCAGTTGCCAGCAATTAGACGTCAATGGGAAGGAGAAGTGACCTGCCATAGAATGAGTGAGACCTGTGGTTGCACTCATCCAATAACAGCAGACAATAACGGAACCTACAGGGACCACATGCTAGATCAGCCTCGTGAGTTAGGTGCTTAAGTATTTCCTTTCTAGGCCTGAATTGTTCTGGGAAGTGGGACAGAGATGATTAACCCACGCAGCAGTGCATAAACCTGCCAGGGAGGTGGAAAAGACAGAGACAGGTCATCAATACACTTTACTGCTACTTCCTTTTAAAGCTTTTCACATGTCTCATACATGATGATTACTTCATAAAGACGAGGAGCACCCCGTCTAACTTATGTGGGCATCTCCCCATGGCACTTACTATGGTACATGCTCTGTGTAGGTGCTCAGAAGACAGTTACAGTTGCAGATTTAATTCTGAGTGGGATTACATAGACTCCTTGTCTATATAAGCTCACCAGTTGGGTAGATAGGCATTAAGATTGAGGGGCAGATAAAAAGGAGAGGAAGAGATACACTCAGCTGCTTAGGAGGAGTGTTTCTTTCCATCCAGTGGGGTACTTGTGACACTGTCCATCCTACCACCCATCTGGGGCATCACTCAGGGCTCAAGAGTAAAATTCTTACGTCAACAATGTCCACGGTACAGGGCAACTAACACATATTCCTTCCATCAACCCTTGTTGACATGGCTAAGCTCTGGGGCTATCACAGTGAACAAGACAAGGCCCTGTTCTCAGAGAGCTTGATTTAACTAAAGGAAGTAAGGGCATCAAAAAATAATCACAAAAAATAATTTATGGAATTTGTGGAAAAGAGTACAAAGGAAAAATGCAAGGTCATATGGAATCTACAACAGGCCCTTGGCTGAAGCTGTGAGAGGTTTCTCAGCCCAAATAGAAGAGTGCTAGAGAATTCAGTCTCCCAGAGGCAACCTTCCAAAGGAATGCACCAGCGTCACCTTCTACCTTCCACCATCCGTGGAAAAGACTATTCCGAGCTTTATTCTACATGATCCATCAGAGGACCCATGGTGGGGTTGAGCCTCGGGGGCTTAACAGTGGTCTTTAATGATTCATTATCATGCCCTTTAGTAGATTTTCTTCTATGCCTTACTGCTCATATCCTCTACAATGCCTCCTGGGACAGGTTGCCAGATAACATATAGAACACTCAGAGTTTTTTCATTAAAAATACTAAAAAAGTATTCATTGTTTGCATGAAATACAAATTTAACAGAGCATTTTATATTTTGATTTGCTAAATCTGGCAACCTTAACCTGGGAACACTTCCCAAATAAATGCCCTCTTTCTCAAGTTCTTGTTTCAAGCTCTACTTTGAGAGGAACACAAACTAAGGCAAATACCAACATCCAAAGAAAAGTCAGCAGAAGAAATGGAGCGGCCAAGCATCCAGGAGAAAACACAGAAGACTGATGTTCTAGAAGCCAAATGGAGATTGTTTTAGGAAGCTATGCTTAACATTTTCCAGGATCTGTCAATGATGGCAGTCAGTGTCAAAATGCTAAGCACTTTTCACGG
Source organism: Herpailurus yagouaroundi (assembly GCF_014898765.1). Classification (NCBI taxonomy): domain Eukaryota; kingdom Metazoa; phylum Chordata; class Mammalia; order Carnivora; family Felidae; genus Herpailurus; species Herpailurus yagouaroundi. The sequence continues at coordinate 1,171,822 of NW_024420490.1, forward strand.
ATTATCTCATTTTCTCCTACACAAACCTATGGGGTAGGTGATATTCTTACCCCCTCTTCAGATGAGAAAGCCAAAGCATACAGAGGTTAATTAACATGGCCCAAGTCACATAGTTATGCAGGGGGGAAAAGCCACACCGGTCCCCCTGATCTAAGCCAGTACCCCTCCATTGTGCTCCTGGGTGTCCCCAAAGTCTATATTAAGATCTCATCCCTTCAGTCTTCAGCACTTTAGTCATGGTACTAGGTACTTCACTCAGGGGAATATGGAAACAACATGACTTTTAATTAAGAATATAATTAAGGGGGCACCTGGGTGGCTCAGTGGGTCAAGCATCTGACTCTTGATGTTGGCTCAGTTCATGATCCCAGGGTTGTGGGACAGAGCCCCGTGTTGGGCTCTGTGCTGAGCATGGACCCTGCTTAAGATTCTCTCCCTTCCCTCCTTTCTCTCTCTCTCTCTCTCTCTCTCTCTCTCTCTCTCTCTCTCTCGAAAAATACAATTAAGAATAGTCAGAAATAGGAAGATGGCAGAGTAGGACGATCCTAATCTTGCCTTGTCCCATGGATACACCTAGATAATACCCACATCAGTGTAACTAAACCAGAAAATGACCCAAATGTTGGCAGAACACACTCTCCACAGCTACCTATAGAGAGGAGGCCACATCAAAAATGGTAGGAAGAGCAGAGACACAGGCAGGAACCAAACTAACTTGTGAGATTAACCACAAAGGGGAGGGACACCACAGACAAGGGGGAGAAGCCACGCTAGGCACCCCAAACACAGAGGACCCAGACTGGGAGGACAAATCCCCATAACATTGGCTTTGAAAACCAGCAGGGCTTAACTTCACGAGTTTTTACAATCAGTGGGGCTTAGCATTGGGAAACTTTAAAAATCAGCAGAATCAGCTCAGGGAGAGCTGGTGGGCAATAGGAACTGAGCCCCTATCCTTAAAGAAATCATCACAGACAATCCCACTGAGCAGAGAAGGAGCAGTTTGATAAATGACTGGGGTATATGGGAAGGAGATTTATTGACCAATGTCAGAACATACACCTAAGGGGTAGGAGTCTCTAGGAGATTTCTGCAAGAACAAAAGAGCTGGCTGGTGCAGGAACCAATGCCAACACTCTCCACCTAGCTTGTGAAGAGCACACCTCCCTACCGCCTGTGGATCTGCCCTACCCAACCTGTCCCCCTCAGCAGGATTTCCTGCAAGGTGGCTGCAGGTCGCTTCCCACAAGCAGACAAGTGCGTACCTTGCTAACACCATGTGCCCTATCATGGGCTCTCCTCCAGATCCGCTCCATCCAATCCAGCCCATCTAACCCGCCCCACTTGGTAAGAGTCCATCTAAAGCAATGCCAAGAGCATGGCACTGTGCAAGCAGCCCCAAGAGTGGCCAGCACCCCTCCAAAATGACTCTTGCCCTTAGGAAGAGGGGAAGATAACCGCACACACTAGTTCAACTGTAGCCCCAGCAATGGGCTGTGGGAAGACATCTGATCTGACTGCTGGCCCTGCCCATCAACAAAAACTTCACAAGGGGTAGCACAAAGAGAGACACCAGTACTTGCAGGTCATGAAAACCTTAACAGACTGGGGGCAGACATCTGGTCTGACTGCAAGATTTACCCACCAATGAAAGCCTCTCAGGGTACAATTCAGGGATAGCGCCCTGTAGTTCTGCGTAACCACGGTTCTTGTAAACATCTGGTCTGACCCAACTCAAGCCCTAGGTGGCTCCAGACTGGCCCTTTAATAGCAGAATGACCATACCTTGCACAACAGACAAAGAGAGCCATTGTAGATGACTGGGCTAAACTCAAAAGTGGCTCAACCACAACAGTAGAATGCACAGGACACACATAGGAGATACTCCTGAAGCACCAGGCTCTGGTGAATAGGTAACATTGCACTGCAGGATGCTATAGGACCTCTTCTTCATAAGACTATTACTTTCAATATTGGGAGACATAGCTGACTTTCCTAACACATCAAAACAGATACAGAGAATGGGACAAAATCAGGAGACAGAGGAATATGTCCCAAATGAAAGAATGAGGCAAAATCACAGTAAGAGAGCTAAACAAAATGGAGATAAGCAATAAGCCTGATAGAGAATTTAAAGTAATGGTCACAGGGACACCTGGGTGGCTCAGTCGGTTAAGCATCCGACTTCAGCTCAGGTCATGATTTGTGGTTTGTGAGTTCGAGCCCTGCTAACGGCTTGGAGCCTGGAGCCTGGAGCCTGCTTCAGATTCTGTCTCCCTCTCTCTTTGCCCCTCCCATGCTCATGCTCTGTCTCTCCCTGTCTCTCAATAATAAATAAATATTAAAAAAAAGATACTCACAAAGATACTCACTGAACTTGAAAAAAGAGTAAAGGATCTCAGGGATATCTCCAAGAAAGAGATAAAATTTTTTAAAAGATCCAATCAGAGATAAAGAAGTCAATAACTGAAATTAAAAATACACTAGAGGGAATAAATAGAGGCTACAGGAAGCAGAAGAAGAGATCAATGACCTGGAGGACAGAGTAATGGAAATCAATCAGACTAAACAGGAAAAAGAAAAAAGAATAATAAAAAATGGTAACAGTTTAAAGGAACTCAGTGACACCACCAAGCACAATTACATTTACATTATATGGATCCCTGATGGAAAAGAGAGAGAAAAGGGGGCTAATAGCTGAAAACTTCCCTAATCTTGGGGAGGAAACCAAAATCCAGATCCAAGAGGCACAGAGAGTCCCCAAAAAATTAATCCAAGGAGGTCCACACCAAGACACATAATAATTAAAATGGAAAAAAGTAGTGACAAAGAGAATTTTAAAAGTAGCAAGAGAAAAGAAGATAGATGCATACAAGAGAAACCCCAGTGGGCTATCAGCTGATTTTTCAGCAGATGCTTTGGAGATCAGAAAGAAGTGGCACGATATAGTCAAAGAGCTGAAAGAAAAAACCCTGCAACCCAGAATACTCTAACCAGCAAGGCTATCATTGAGAACAGGAGAGATAAAGAGTTTCCCAGAAAAACAAAAGTTAAAAGAATTCATCACCATTAAACCAGCGTTACAAGAAATGCTTAAGGGGATCCTTCGAGTGGAAAGATGATAAGCAGGAGTAAGAAAAATAGGAAAGAAAAAAAATTCTCAGGTACATATAGACATAATAAAAGTAGATTAATCACTTATAAAACCAGTATGAAGGTTAAAGCACAAAAGCAGTAAAATCAAGTGTATCTATAAAAGTCAGTCAAGGGATTCAGAAAGTAAAAGGATGTAAAGTATGACACACCATATATCTAAAATGTGGAAGGAGGGAGTAAAAATTTAGTGCTTTTAGAATGGCTCCAAAATTAAGCAACCATTGACTTAATATAGACTTCTCTATGCATAAGATATTATATATAAACCTAATGGTAACCACAAATCAAAAACCTATCATAGAAATGCAAAAATTAAAGAGAAAAGAATCCAAGTATATCATTAAAGAAAGCCATCAAACCACAAGAAAAGAAAGCCAGAGAAGGAACAGACAAGAATTTTTAAAAACCCATAAAACAAGTAACAAAATGGAAGTACATACCTATCGATAATTACTTAGAATGTAAATGGACTAAATACTCCAATCAAAAGACATAGGGTGACTGAATGAATAAAAAAGTAGGACCTGGGGCATCTGGGTGAGTCAGTTGAGTGTCCAACTCTTGATTTCAGCTAAGGTCATGATCCCAGGATTATGGGATCAAGCCCCAAATTGGACTCCATGCTGAGCATGGTGCCTGCTTAAGTTTCTCTCTTTCTCTCTCTGTCTCTATCCCTCTTCCCTTCTCCCCTGCTTGCATAATCTCTCTCAAAAAATAAAATAAATCTTTAAAAAGAAAAAAGCAAGACCCATCTATATGCTGCCTATAAGAGACTTGTTTCAGGCCTAATGACACATGCAGAGAGTGAAAGTGAAGGGATGGAAACACATTTATCATGCAAATGTAAATGAAATAAAGCTAGGGTGGAAATACTTATATCAAACAAAATAGACTTTAAAACAAAGGCTATAACAAGAGACAAAGAAGGACAGTATATAATCATAAAGGGAACAATCCAACAAGAAGATATAACAATTGTAAATATTTATGTACCCAGCATGGAAGCATCCAATTACATAAAGCAGCTGTAAACAAACATAAAGAAAGAAATCGATAGTAATACAATAATAGTAGGGGACTTTAACACCCCATTTACATCAATGGATAGATCACCCAAACAGAAAATCAATGAGGAAATAGCAGCTTTGAATAATACACTGGACCAGATCTATCCAATAGACGTATTCAGAACATGCTATCCCCAAACAACAGAATACACATTCTTTTCTTTTTTTTTTTTTAATTTTTTTTTCAACGTTTATTTATTTTTGGGACAGAGAGAGACAGAGCATGAACGGGGGAACGGGGGAGGGGCAGAGAGAGAGGGAGACACAGAATCGGAAACAGGCTCCAGGCTCTGAGCCATCAGCCCAGAGCCCGACGCGGGGCTCGAACTCACGGACCGCGAGATCGTGACCTGGCTGAAGTCGGACGCTTAACCGACTGCGCCACCCAGGCGCCCCTACACATTCTTTTCAAGTGCACATGGAACATCCTGTAGAACAGATCACATGTTAGGGCACAAAACAAGTCTCAACAAATTCAAAAATATTAAACTCATATCATATATCTTTTCTGACCACAACACTATGAAACTAGAAATTAGCCACAAGTAAAAATCCAGAAAGAGCACAAATACATGGAAGTTAAATAACATGCTTCTAAGAAATGAGTGAGTCAACAAAGAGGAAATTAAAAAAATACATGGAGACAAATAAAAATGAAACACAAAGGTCCAAAGTCTTTGGCATGCAGCAAAAGATGTTCTAAGAGGGAAGTTTACACCAGTACAGGTCTACCTCAAGAAGCAAGAAAAATCTCAAATCAACAATCTAACCTTATATCTAATGGAGCTAGACAAAGAAGAATAAGGCCCAAAGCCAGTAGAAAAAAATAATAAATATTAGATCAGAAATAAATGAATTAGAGACTGAAAAACAGTAGAACAGATTGATGAAACCAGGAATTGGTTCTTTGAAAAGATCAACAAAATGATAAACCTCTAGCCAGACTCATAAAAAAGAAAAGAAAAGAAAAGAAAAGAAAAGAAAAGAAAAGAAAAGAAAAGAAAAGAAAAAGGGAGAAGACACAAATGAACAAAATCAGAAATGAGAGAAGAAATAACAACCGACACCACAGAAACACAAACAACTGTAAGAGAGTATTATGAAAAATTACAGGCCAACAAAGTGAACAACCTAGAAGAAATGGACAAATTCCTAGAAACATAAAACTTCCCAAAACTGAGTCAGGAAGAAACTGGCAATTTGCACAGACCCATTATCAGAAATAAAATTGAATACATATCAAAAAACTCCCAATACACAAAAGTTTAGGACCAGAAAGCTTTACAGGTAAATTCTACCAAACATTTAAAGAAGAGCTAATACCTATTTTTCTCAAACTATTCCAAAAAACAGAAGAGGAAGAAAAGCTTCCAAATTCATTCTATGGGGCCAGCATTACCCTAATACCAAACCCACATAAAGACATTACAATAAAAAAAACTACAGATCAATATCTCAGATGAACATAGACACAAAAATCCTCAATAAAATATTAGCAAACCAAATCCAATAATACATTAATAAATCATTCACTACAATCAAGTGGGATTTTCCTGCCAAGTTTTTATTTAAATTTCAGCCAGTTAACATACCGTGCAATACTAGTTTCAAGTGTAGAATTTAGTGATTCATAACTTACATACAATATCCATTGCTCATCATGGCAAGTGTCCTCCCTAATACGCATCACCTCTTTAACCATCCCCCCACCTCCCTTCCAGTAGCCATCAGTCTGTTCTCTATAGTTAAAAGTCTGTTTCTTGGTTTGCCTTTTTTCCTCCTATGTTCATTTGTCTTGTTTCTTAAATTCCACATATGAATGAAATGATATTTGTCTTTCTCTGACTTATATGTCTTATCATAACACTCTCTAGCTCCATCCACATCATTGCAAATTGCAAGATATCATTCTTTTTATGGCTGAGTAATATTCCATTGTATGTATGTGTACACACACACACACACACACACACACACACACACACACATATATACCAACACTTCTTTATCCATTCATCAGTTGATGGACATTTGGGCTCTTTCCATAATTAGGCTCTTGTTAATAATGCTGCTATAAACATTGAGGTGCATGTATGCCTTCAAATCAGTACTTTTGTATCCTTTGGGTAAATACCTAGTAGTGCAATTGTTGGGTCATAGGGTAGTTCTATTTTTAACCTTTTGAGGAACCTCCATAATGTTTTCCAGAGTGGCTACTCCAGTTTGCATTCCCACCAACAATGTAAGAGAGCTCCCTTTCTCTGCATCCTTGCCAATACCCATTGTTTCCTGTGTTAATTTTACCCATTCTGACTGGTGTGAGGTGATATCTCATTGTAGTTATGATTTGTATTTCCCTGATGATAAGTAGTGCTGGGCATCTTTTCATGTGTCTGTTAGCCATCTGGATGTCTTCTTTGGAAAATGTCTATTCATGTCTTCTGCCCATTTTTTAAACTGGATTATTTGGGGGGTTTTTTTGATGTTGAGTTTTATAAATTCTTTATATATTTTGGATACTAACCCTTTATCAGATACATCATTTGCAAATATTTTACCCCATTCTGTAGGTTGCCTTTTAGTTTCATTGAATGCTTCCTTCACTGTGCAGAAGCTTTTTATTTTGATGAAGTCCCAATAGGTTATTTTTGTTCTTGTTTCCCTTGCCTCAGGAGACATACCTAGTAAGAAGTTGCTAAGGCTGATGTCAAAGAGCTTACTAATTGTGCTCTCCTCCAGGATTTTTGATGGTTTCCTATTTCACATTTAGGTCTTTAATCCATTTTAAATTTATTTTCATGTATGGTGTAAGAAAGTGGTCCAGATTCCCCAACATCATTTGTTGAAGACACTGTCTTTTTTTCCAATGGATATTCTTTCCTGCTTTGTCAAAGATTAATTGCCCATATAGTTGTGGGTCCCTTTCTGGGTTTTCTATTCTATTCTATTGATCTGTTTTTGTGCCAGTACCATACTGTCTGGATGACTACAGCTTTGTAATAGAACTTAAAGTCCAGACTTGTGATGCCAGCTTTGCTTTTCTTTTCCAAGATTGCTTTGGTTATGTGGGGTCTTTTGTGGTTCCCCACAAAATTTATGATCGTTTTTTCTATCTCTGTGAAAAATGCTGGTGGCATTTTCATAGGGATTGCATTAATGTGTAGATTGCTTTGGGTAATATAGACATTTTAACAACATTTATTCTTCCAATCCATGAGCATGGAATGTTTTTCCATTTCTGTGTGTCATCTTTAACTTCTTTCATCAGCGTTTCGTAGTTTCCAGAGTACAGATCTTTTACCTCTTTGGTCAGGTTTATTCCTGGGTATCTTATGGTTTTTTGGTACAAATGTAAATGGCATTGATTCTTTGATTTCTCGTCCTGCTGCTTCACTATTAGTGTATAGAAATGCAGCAGATTTCTGTACATTGCTTTTGTATCCTGTGACTACTGACTTCGTGTATCTGTTCTAGCAGTTTGTGGTGGAGTCTTTTGGGTCTTCTATATGTAGTATCATGCCATCTGCAAATAGTGAAGTTTTGACTTTTTCCTTGCCAATTTGGATGCCTTTTATTTCTTTTTGTTGTCTAACTGCTGAGGCGAGGATCAAGTAGGATTTATTCCTGGGATGCAAGGGTGGTTCCATATTCACAAATCAATCAACGTGATACATCAAATTAATAAAAGAAAGGATAAGAACCGTATGGTCATTTCAATAGATGCAGAAAAAGCATTTGACAAATACAACATCCATTCATGATAAAAACTCTCAACAAAATAAGTTTAGTGGGAATATGCCTCAGCATAATACAGGCCATACGTGAAAAACTGAAAGCTAACATCATACTCAGTGGTGAAAAACTGAGAGATTCCTTCTATGATCAGGAAGAAGACTGGGATGTCCAGTCTCACCACTTTTACCCAATATTGCACTGGAAGTCCTAATCACAGCAATCAGACAAGAAAAAGAGAAAAAAGGCACCCAAGTTGGTAAAAAAAAGAGGTAAAACTTTCACTATCTATGCAGATAAAATGATACTCTATGTAGAAAACACTGAAGACCTCACCAAAAAAACTCCTAGAACTGATAAACGAATTCTGTAAGGTCACAGGATACAAAATTAATATACAGAAATCCATTGCATTTCTATATGCTAATAATGAAATAGTAGAAAGAGAAATAATGAAAACAATCCCATTGACAATTGTACCAAAAATAATAAAAAACCTAGGAATAAACTTAAGCAAGGACATGGACGACCTGTACTGTGAAAAGTATACAACACTGACGAAAGAAATTGAAGACGACATGAACAAATGGAAAGATATTCCATTCTTACGGATTGGGAGAACAAATATTCTTAAAATGCTCATACTGCACACAGCAATCTATAAATCTAATGCATTCCCCATCAAAATACCAATAGCATTTTTCACGGAACTAAAAAAAAAAATCCTAAAATATGTATGGAACCACAAAGGGTCCCCAAAGAGCCACAGCAATTTTGAAAAAGAAAAGCAAAGCAGGAGGTATCATAATTCCAGATTTCAAGACATACTACAAAGCTGTGGTAATCAAAACAGTATGGTGATGGCACAAAACTAGACACACAGATCCATGGAACAGAATAGAAAACCCAGAAAAAAACACCCCACTATTGTATGGTCAATTAATCTATGACAAAGGAGGCAAGAATATGCAATGGGAAAAAGACAGTCTCTTCAACCGTGTTGGGAAAATTGGATGGCTACATACAAAAAGATGGAACTGGGCCACTTCTTTATACCATACACAAAATAAACTCAAAATGTATTAAAGACCTAAATGTGGGGCGCCTGGGTGGCGCAGTCGGTTAAGCATCCGACTTCAGCCAGGTCACGATCTCACGGTCCGTGAGTTCGAGCCCCGCGTCAGGCTCTGGGCTGATGGCTCGGAGCCTGGAGCCTGTTTCCGATTCTGTGTCTCCCTCTCTCTCTGCCCCTCCCCTGTTCATGTTCTGTCTCTCTCTCTGTCCCAAAAATAAATAAACGTTGGAAAAAAAAATTAAAAAAAAAAAAAGACCTAAATGTGAGACCTAAAACTGTAAGAATCACAGAAGGAAGCTCACGCAGCAACTTCTCTGACGTCAGCCATAGCAATATTTTTCTAAATATTGCAAGGGAAACCAAAGCAAAAATAAATTATTGGAACTACATCAAAATTAAAAGCTTTTACACCTCAAAGGAAACTACCAACAATACAAAAAGACAACCCACTGGATGGGAGAAAGTATTTGAAAATAAGGGGTTGTTAGCCAAAATATATAAAGGACTTATACAACTCAACACCAAAAAACCCGAAATAATCCAATTAAAAGTGGGCAGAAGACATGAACAGACATTTCTCCAAGGAAGACATATAGATGGCCAACAGACACATGAAAAGATGCTCCACATCACTCATCATCAGGGAGATGCAAATCAAAATCACAATGAGATATCGCCTCACACCTGTCAGAATGGCTAAAATCAAAAACACATGTTACAACAAGTACTGGCAAGGATATGGAAAAAAGGAACCCTCTTGCACTGTTAGTGGGAATGCAAACTGGTGCAGCCACTGTGGAAAGCAGTATGGAGGTTCTTCAAAAAATTAAAAATAGTATTACCGGAAGATTTAGTAATTCTGCTACTATTTACCCAAAGAAAATGAAAACACTAATTCAAAAAGACATGTGCACTCCTATGTTTATTGCAGCATTATTTACAATAGACAAACTATGGAAGCAACTGAAGCATCCATCCATAGATGGACACATAGACGAATGGATAAAAAAGTGGTATATATTTATACAAAGGAATATTACTGAGCCATAAAAATGAATGAAATCTGGCCATTTGTAGCAACATGGATGGAACTGGAGGGTATTATGCTAAGTGAAATAAGTCAATCAGAGAAAGACAAATATCATATGATTTCCCTCATATGTAGAATTAAAAAAAACAAATGAACAAAGAAAAAGTGAGACAAAAAAAAACATACTCTTAAATATAGAGAACAAGCAGATGGTTGCCAGAGGGGAGGTGGTTGGGGAAATGGGCAAAACAGGTGAAGGAAACTGAGAGTACATTCAACATGATGAGCACTGAGTAATGTGCGTAGAATTGTCAAATCACTATATTGTACACCCAAAACTAATATAAAACTGTATGTTAATTATAGTGGAATTAAAAAAAGAATAGTCAAGGGGCGCCTGGGTGGCGCAGTCGGTTAAGCTTCCGACTTCAGCCAGGTCACGATCTCGCGGTCCGTGAGTTCGAGCCCCGCGTCAGGCTCTGGGCTGATGGCTCAGAGCCTGGAGCCTGTTTCCCATTCTGTGTCTCCCTCTCTCTCTGCCCCCCCCCATTCATGCTCTGTCTCTCTCTGTCCCAAAAATAAAAAAACGTTGAAAAAAAAAAAAAAGAATAGTCAAGCAGGAGGCATCACAATCCCAGACTTCAAGCTGTACTACAAAGCTGTCATCATCAAGACAGTATTGTACTGGCACAAGAACAGACACTCAGATCAATGGAACAGAATAGAGAACCCAGAAATGGACCCCAAAATGTACGGCCAACTAATCTTTGACAAAGCAGGAAAGAATATCCAATGGAATAAAGACAGTCTCTTCAGCAAGTGGTGCTGGGAAAATTGGACAGCGACATGCAGAAGAATGAACCTGGACCACTTTCTTACCCATACACAAAAATAAACTCAAAATGGATGAAAGACCTAAAGGTAAGACAGGAAGCCATCAAAATCCTCGAGGAGAAAGAAAGCAGGCAAAAACCTCTTTGATCTTGGCCATAGCAACTTCTTACTCAACACGTCTCCAGAGGCAAGGGAAACAAAAGCAAAAATGAACTACTGGGACCTCTTCAAAATAAAAAGCTTCTGCACAGAGAAGGAAACAATCAGCAAAACTAAAAGGCAACTGACAGAATGGGAGAAGATATGTGCAAGTGACGTATCAGATAAAGGGTTAGTATTCAAAATCTACAAAGAACTTATCAAACTCAACACCCAAAAAACAAATAAGGCAGTGAAGAAATGGGCAAAAGACATGAATAGACACTTCTCCAAAGAAGACATCCAGATGGCCAAACCGACACATGAAAAAATGCTCTACATCACTCATCATCAGGGAAAATCAAAACCACAATGAGATACCACCTTACACCTGTCAGAATGGCTAACATTAACAACTCAGGCAACAGATGTTGGCGAGGATGTGGAGAAAGAGGATCTCTTTTGCATTGTTGGTGGGAAGGCAAACCGGTGTAGCCCCTCTGGAAACAGCATGGAAGTTCCTCAAAAAAATTAAAAATAGAGCTACCCTGTGACCCAGCAATGGCACTACTAGGCATTTATCCATGGGATACAGGTGTGCTGTTTCGAAGGGACACATGCACCCCCATGTTTATAGCAGCACTATCCACAATAGCCAAAGTATGGAAAGAGCCCAAATGTCCACTGTTGGATGAATGGATAAAGAAGATGTGGTATCTATATACAATGGAGTATGACTCAGCAATCAAAAAGAATGAAATCTTGCCATTTGCAACTACGTGGATGGAACTGGAGGGGATTATGTTAAGTGAAATGAGTCAGTCAGAGAAAGACAAAACTCATATGACTTCACTCATATGAGGACTTTAAGAGACAAAACAGGTGAACCTAAGGGAAGGGAAACAAAAAT
>NW_024420490.1:1183863-1188763 GCF_014898765.1 Herpailurus yagouaroundi
GGGTAAGGGGCACTATGGAATATACTCCTGAAATCATTGTTTCACTTTATGCTAACTAATTTGGATGTAAGTTTTAAAAAATAAAAAAGAGGGGTGCCTGGGTGGCGCAGTCGGTTAAGCGTCCGACTTCAGCCATGTCACGATCTCGCGGTCCGTGAGTTCGAGCCCCGCGTCGGGCTCTGGGCTGATGGCTCAGAGCCTGGAGCCTGTTTCCGATTCTGTGTCTCCCTCTCTCTCTGCCCCTCGCCCGTTCATGCTCTGTCTCTCTCTGTCCCAAAGATAAATAAACGTTGGAAAAAAAAAATTTTTTTTTAAATAAAAAAGAAAATTTAAAAAAAAGAATAGACAGCCTCAGAATAATTAACAACATACCATTGGAAAAGAAGACTATTTATTTATTTACTTATTTAAAATTTTTTCATTGGCGAATTTCAAACATCTGCAAAACTAGAGAAAATAACATAAGCCCCATGTCACTCACTCAGCTTCAAAAATTATCACCATTCTGCCATTCTTTCATCTCTCCCTTTGCTCAAATATTTTAAAGCAAATCTGTGAACATACTATTTTATATATAAATGCTTCATTATAAATTTGTAAGAGATTAGGAGCTTTGAAGATAACATAGCCATTATACTAGTATCAAACTTACTGGCATTTCTTAATAGATAATTTCTTAATATCCTCTGCAGTAGTCTGAATAATGCCCCCCCCCCAAATATCAGGTATTTAGCCTTATAGCATGTTGAAGTTACCTTATATGGAAAAACAGGTTTGTGCCAAGTTAAGGATTTTGAGACACGGTAATTATCCTGGATATCCTGGATGGGCCCTAAATGCCATCACAGGTGTTCTTATATAAAGGAAGCAGAGAGGGGCACTTGGGTGGCTCTGTCGATTGAGCATCTGACTCAAGGTCAGTTCAGGTCATGAGCCCAGGGTTGTGGGACTGAGCCCCATGTAGGGCTCTGTGCTGAGCGTAGAGCCTGCTTCACATTCTTTCTCTCCCTCTCTCTCTCCCCCTCTTTCCCTCTGCCCCTTTCCCCCCACCGGCATGTGCTTTCTCTCTCTCTAAAACAAAACAACAACAAAAAAGAAGAAGAAAAGGAGGCAGATGTGACACAGAAGGCAGAAGGCTAGGTGACAACAAAAGCAGAAATTAGAACATAGTATGCTGCTGGCTTTGAAGATGGAGGAAGGGGGCCATGAGCTATGGTATATAGCTCTAGAATCAGGAAAACACAAGAAAACAGATTTTCTGCTAGAGCTTTCAGAGGAAGCATGGCCCTGCTGACATTTTGGTGTAAGCCCAGTGAGGCTGATTTGGGACTAGTTAGTTTTAGAAAAAAAGAAACTGCGTATCGATTATTTTAGGTTAAGTTTTTTTTTATCGAGTCTACAAAGCAAGGCCTAGTTATAGAAGCCTAGCTTATATTTATGCCCGTTTCATCCTTTTCCCCTCTCTCTCTATGGGTAACATTCTTTTAACAAGTTTTCATTTGGCTTTTATTTTTCTTATTATAAACAAACGTGTAGTTACTATCTTATGTTAAGTTAGTAGAATATTGTATCTGCTTTTTATACCTTGCTTTTTTTTTTCACTTGGTAACATATCTTGGCAACCATCCCAAAGTCATATTTAGAGATATACCACATTCCTTTCCACAACTGTACTGTCCTCTGTGTTATGTATCCTAGTTTATTCAACCAGTCTCCTAATGATGGGCATTTGGATGTTTCTAGTCTTTTGCTATTATAAATAGAGCTTCAGTGAATAGCCTGGCATAAATATCTTTTCATACATTTGCTAGTGCATACATGAGAGCAATTCTCAGAAGTGGGGTTGCTGAGGAAAACCAGCCTCGTGAAACAACACAAAACTAATAATCTCATCACAGCTAGTTTATTATAGTGTTTGAATACTAGTTTCAAATCATAGCAACATGTGGGATTACATTGTTATGTATTAAAACAGAGTCAGGGTCATTAGTGATAGTGCTGGCCATTCCAAAAATGGCCTATCGCTTAAGCGATGGGTGTTGAATATTCCAAAGACATTGTGTCTTTGACTTGTTCTTTCTGGAAAAGAGAGAAGGTCCTGGGACGAGGAGTTAATCTTAGGTTCTCATAGCATTTCTATCATATCTGTAAATAGCACTTAAACAAAATAAGAGCTTTCTTCATCTCTGATCTATTTTTGTGAATGCTCAGCTTGTTAGCATGCCTCCTCACACTATTTTTTTAAGTAGAGAACATCTCATTCCCTCAAAACTCTCAGATGTACAACTGTGCAGATAACAAAAGCACCAAAATCATGTATTATTCAGATGACATTCAAAGGAACACTACACCAAGATAATTCTACCAGCCCACGAATTAGTGGCGAAAATGAACCTTGGAGCAACATGCATATTTACTCGCTTCTCTGAGAACACTTTGTTTTTATTTCTCACCTTTATGAACAAGAGCTATAAGCTCTTTCACATCACTTTGTTTATTCTCATAATCTCCCCGTAGAAGTTTGGCAGGTGAAAATGACACTATTGAAGTTGCCCACATGGAGACAGACAAATGCCCACTATGGCTACCTCACAGGACAGATTAGATTTCAACTTCTCTGTAATAATTGAGACTCTGCCAACAGCTCAAGAAAAAAGATAAACAGTCCCTTTACCTTCATGCTCTGCTCACCTCTCCCCACAAAGCTGACATTTCAATGCCCAAGAGCTTTCTGTGTTGTGCCCGGCAAAGTAGTTAGTGATCAGCCATCTTCTTTGATCAACCATCTATAGGTTGAGAGGATATAAGAAGCCATTTTTACTAGCATAATTCTTTAGTTTTCTTAAACCTGTTTTATGCCAACACCTTAGCCTGAATTATTTCATTCGAAGCACGCTAACTAGAAGGCATGGAATCCTGTAGTTAAGGGAAAGGGCTTGGGGTCTGTCCAACAAATACTAGAATTTAACTCGATCAATGACTGGGAGTCCCTGCCAAATTACCCAGATTCTCTGAGTATCATTTCCTCATGCAGAAATCAGGGCTAACAGTATCTACCTCATAAAATGGAATGATATAATCCAATATTGAGTATTATATGTATAAGTCTTAACTCTAAGTATCACACTTGGTAAGCAGTAACATGTGAGAGCATTTCATATGGCTACTCATATTTGTAATTTGCAGACCTGATAGTTAAAGTACTTTGAAGAATTTGGTTATTCCCTAATGTGTAGAATTAACCTTACCCAAAAAGAGGTCTGGCCTTTGCCTTTGGGCTACTGGGAGGCGATTGCTAGGCCTTTGAAATGCCATCCCTGATTGAGACATTTTTGTTTGGAACCTTGGCCAACAGACAGTCTAATAATGTAATTTATAATGAGAGCTATGGACCATGAGGTATGAGTTCTACCTTTGGAGGGGCTCAAGATATAAGGTCAGCCACATGGGCAGTATTGTGACCAAACCTCAATAAAAACTCTGGACACCAAAGCTCAAGTGAGCTGCCCTGGTTGGTGATACTCCATATATATCGTCACACACCAGTGCTGGGAAAGTAACCCTGTCCATGACTCCATGGGGAGAGGGCAATGGAAGTTTTGCATTTGGCACTTTTCCTGATCTCTGCCCTATATGATTCAAAACCACATTGAATTATCACCTCACACCTCCCTAGGATGGCTGTTTTCAAAACAGTAAGAGACAACAAGTGTTGGCAAGAATGTAGAGAAATTGGAACACTTACATACTGTTAATAGGAATGTGAAATGGTGCAACCACTATGGAAAATGGTATGGAGGTTCCTCAAAAATTTAAAAATAGAACTAGCATATGATCCAGAAATCCTACCTCTGGGTATTTATCCAAAAGAAATGAAATCAAGGTCTCAAAGAGATATTAACACTCTCAGGTTCACTGCAGCACTATTCACAACAGCCAAGAGACAGAAACAAACAAAGATATTCATTGGTTCATGCATAGGTAAATAAATGTGGTATACACGTACAATGGAATAGTATTCAACCTTTAAAAAAAATTCTGCAATACGTGACATGGATGAACCTTGAGGACATTATGCTGAGTGAAGCAAGCCAGTCACAGAAGGAGAAAAACTGCATGATTCCACTGATATGAAGTCTATAAAATAATCAAACTCATAGAAAATGGAACGGTGCTTGCCTGGGGGCTGAGGAGAAACGAGAAGTTGCTAACCAACAGATAATAAAGTTTCAGTTATGTAAGATGAATAAGTTCTAGAGATCTGCTATACAACGTTATGCCTATAGTTAGCAACACTGACCTGTACTCTTACAAATTTGCTATGAGAGCAGATCTCTTATTAAGTGTTCTTACCATAATAAAATACAATTTTTCTTTAATTGTAGGAAAATGTTGTCTTTCAGTGAGCAACTATGCATTGTCGTACCCCTTCCAGTTGTCAGATTCTACCTTGCCATTGTCTTTGAGCTATTTTACAATACTGTAAAAGGTAGGCGATGCCAATGTAAAATAATTTTTATAGATATGCAAATTATGTCCTGATAGAGATCTGATTTTTTTGTCCCTCGTGGAAAAACCAGCTTTGTGTCCACTTGCACATTCAATTAAAAATTTCTTTGTTGCATATAAATTTGTGTTTTGACTTTTACTTTGAGAGGTTTTGTTTTTGTTTTTAGGTAGGCTTCACACCCAGTAAAGAGCCCAACGTGGGGCCAGAATTCACGGCCCTGAGATCAAGATCTGAGCTGAGATCAAGAGCCGGATGCTTAACCAACTGAGCCACCCAACCAGGCGCCCCTGGACTGGTTTTAATATCTGCAGTTTCTTCATGAATTAATTAAATAAAACCCTCAACACATGTTCATTTTTATATATGTATAAGAGTCATGATTTTACCTTT
>NW_024420490.1:1189163-1256166 GCF_014898765.1 Herpailurus yagouaroundi
GTGGGGGGGGGGTACCCCTAAAGGTGAGCGACTAGCATTCTTACTGATGGTAACATATAGAAGCCTTAAGGTGTGTTGATTGGGGGGGGGGGGGGAATGAGAACTATTACTTTAAGAATATATTGTGACTTGTTAAAGTAGGAATTTACTGATTACAGCTGGCAGGCATCCAATTTTTAATTTTGGCAACAATTCCCAACATTTTCCGTGGTGAGTACCCTTCCACTATGCCAAGTCCGTTGCAGTTTACATGAAGGGCCTCCACCCCACTCCATGAAGGTGAACAGAGTACAGTGGTTTATATTCGGGGCTGAGCGAAACTACTCAAGTGTGACTTTCCATTCTACCACTTATCAGCTCAGGGACATAGTCTTTCTATGTCTCATTTTCTTCCTGAGTAAAATAGACAAAAGAGTAATGCCTATCACATGGGAAAAGTGCTTGGTACCATGTTAACTTTCATAATTCTTCCACGAACCTACCCATACTGTTAACTTTCAGAGATGAGCCCACGACCAAGTTAAGCTAGTGGGAATGAAGGTTAAGGCTTCTGTTAAAGCTTTTGGAGAACACTCCTTCTTGCTGATCTTAAATCAGGAGGATGTAGGTCCGAAGCCTATCTCTTGATACCCTATGGGAGCCTGAACATGAGCCAACACAAGGAAGAAGATACTGAAGAGAGTTCCCGGGGTTGTCAGCTGACAAACTGACCCTTGCACTTTTCACATGCCTGAGTCAGTTTAGTCCCCTTCCGGTTCCAAGCGAGCATGAGTTGGGTTTTCTGTCACACGCGACCAGAAAATCCTACCTGATTCAGGAGTCAAAGATAAAATGTCGTTGGGGCCCAATAGTAAAATATTTTCTAGTATCCCTCAAACTGCATTACCAAGGGGATTGCCTGCATGTAGAGCCTAGTCCATTTGTCATTTGGGGGAGTGCTGGGGAGTGCAGAAGGGAAAGAGACCATATTAATGACCCCTCGGAAAATCCAACTCTCAACGTAGGATAATTTGAGCAAATCTCTTTACAAAGAGATTATTTACAAAGCTGTGGAGTGTGTGTCAAAAGGACCAAAGGAACAAGCAGAGCACAGGTCTGGGTGTGGGTCAGCCACTGATACTCTTAGGTCTACAGGGATGAAGTGACATTAAGAATACAAGATGCCGAATCATATAGAAACAGCCACCTATGAAAGAACATTGACTTTCAGTGGAGGTCTAGGAGGAAGCCAGGGAGAAAAAACACTGATTTCACATTCCTTGAGCCTCCAGCCTCTTGCAGGGTTCCTCGTTGACTAAACTGGAAGAAAGATGGCAGAAAGCAGAATAGAAAAGGTGGAATGTGTATCTGGAAAGGCAATGGGAGGATTCCAGCCCAAGAATCCTGGTGAAGCTGTGCTGATTCAGACTCTCTCAGCAACTCAAAAAACATACAAAAAACAAAAAAACAAAAACAAAAAACCCCAAAAAACCAACTTCAAGTTCTACCATATTTGCTTCTATGATATGATTTCCTGATGAGTGCTTTGAAACTGCTAATATTGGGGGACTCCAGGGATCCCGTTTTGGACTAACCATAGCCTAGAATACAATGATGACCTTGAAGCTTCCCCAAGAAAAACAGGGATAATAAAAATAACTTCAGCAAATGAAAATTTTTATCACTGAAAACGCTTTATATGGTATATATGCAAATTGAATCCCATGCGCCCATGTGAAAGATTGGGATGGATTTATGTACTGATGAGACTATCTCTAAACTATGCTATTGTGTATAAAAGCTAGATACATAACAATGTATACAGTGTCACTCTTTTTGGGTAAAAAAAAGGAATAAAAAGAATTCTATATATTTTCACTACAATGTCTTTGTTCTACTGAAATTTTTACTACAAAGTATTACTACTTCCATGAACTAAAAAAAAAAAAGATGAAAGAACTTTTTAAGTTTATTTATTTACTCTGAGAGAGAGAAGAGAGAGAGCATGAGCAGGGGAGAGACACAGAGAGGGAGAGAGAGAATCCCAAGCAGGCTCTGCACTGATGTGGGGCTCAATCTCACAAGCCATGAGATCATGACCTGAGCCGACATCAAGAGTCAGACACTGAACCAACTGAGCCATCCGGGCACCCCAAAGGTGAAAATTTTTTTTAAAAAAACTAAAGGTTGACAAGAACTCCATCATTAAAAGATCATGTGTAGATCGGTGCTTTTCAAAAATAAATGTTCACATAAGTGGCCGGGGTATCTTGCTGAAATGTAGGCCCTAATTCAGTAGGGGTGAGATGGGACCTGAGATGTTACATTTCTGCCAAGCTTCCAGGTGACACTGATGCCTCTGATCCATGAATCACACTTTAAGGAGCAAGGTTGTAGACCAAGTATCAGCAAACTTACTCCGTAAAGGGCCAGAGGGCAAATTTCTAGGCTTTGCAGACTATATAGTCTTTGTCACGACTGCTCAGCCACAAATAATATGTAAACAAAGAGGTAGAAGCCTGATGTGGCCCACAGTCCATAGTTTGTTAAACCCTGTGCTAGACTATTAATAGTAGCAATAAAAAGTGTTTATTATGTGGCAATTTCTCTGCAAAATGCCTCTTATGGGTTAAATTATGTCTTCCCTAAAATATATGTTGAATTCCAAATCTGCACAACCTGAACCCACAGAATTCAGCATAAAGAGAAAAAATTCATTTTTATTTTCAATTTTTATTGAAAATATTTTTCTTTAATTTTTTTCTACTATAGTTTTTACTTTTGTGTACATTTTTTTCAAATTCTATTTTACTTCCATCATTTCATTTTAGTCTACTTCAGTGTATTCATTTTTTCAAATTTTCAAATGATTTCCTTTTTTTTATTTTTCTTTTTTCTCCCTTTTTTCTCTAATCTATCAAGCCACTTTCAACACCCAGACCAAAACACACGTAGGATCTAGCATCATTTATTCAATTGTGTGTGTGTGTTTGTTTAATTTTTTAATTTTAATATTTTTTTAATTTTAATTTTTTTAACTTCAATTTTTCTACCTCATTAATTCCTTTTCTCCCTTGAAAATGACAAAACAAAGGAATTCACCCCAAAAGAAAGAACACGAAGAAACGACAGCCAGGGATTTAACCAACACAGATACAAGCAAGATGTCTGAACCAGAATTTAGAATCACGATAATAAGAATACTAGTTGGAGTCAAAAATAGATTAGAATCCCTTTATGCAGAGATAAAAGAAGTAAAAAATAGCCAGAATGAAATTAAAAATGCTATAACTGAGCTGTAATCACGGATGGATGCAGCGGCGGCAAGGATGGATGAGGCAGAACAGAGAATCAGCGATATAGAGGACAAACTTATAGAGAATAACGAAGCAGAAAAAAAGAGGGAGATTAAAGCAAAAGAGCACGATTTAAGAATTAGAGAAATCAGTGACTTATTAAAAAGGAACAACATCAGAATCACAGGGGTCCCAGAAAAGGAAGAGAGAGAAATAGGGGTAGAATAGGGGTATGTGAGCAAATCATAATGGAAAACTTTCCTAACGTGGGGAAAGACACAGACATCAAAATCCAGGAAGCACAGAGGACCCCCCATTAGATTCAACAACATCAACAAGGCATATCATAGTCAAATTCACAAAATACTCAGGCAAGGAGAGAATCATGAAAGCAGCAAGGGAAAAAAAGTCCCTAACCTACAAGGGAAGACAGATCAGGTTTGCAGCAGACCTATCCACAGAAACTTGGCAGGCCAGAAAGGAGTGGCAGGATATATTCAATGTGCTGAACCAGAAAAATATGCAGCCAAGAATTCTTTATCCAGCAAGGCTGTCATTCAAAATAGAAGGAGAGATAAAAGTTTCCCAGATGAACAAAAATTAAAGGAGTTTGTGACCACTAAATCAGCCCTGCAAGAAATTTTAAGGGGGACTCTGAGGGGAGAAAAGATGAAAAATACATACATACATACGTACGTACGTACGTACGTACCAAAAGCAACAAAGATTACAAAGGACAAGAGAACACCACCAGAAACTCCAACTCTACAGCAACATAATAGCAATAAATTCCTATCTTTCAGTACTCACTCTAAACGTCAATGGACTCTATGCTCCAATCAAAACACATAGGGTAACAGAATGGATAAGAAAACAAGATCCATCGATAAGCTGTTTACAAGAGACCCACTTTAGACCTAAAGACAGCTTCAGATTGAAAACAAGGGGATGAAGAACCATCTATCATGTCAACAAAAGAAAGCCAGAGTACCCATACTTATATTAGACAATCTAGACTTTAAAATAAAGACTGTATCAAGAGATGCAGAAGAGCATAATATAATAATCAAGAGGTCTCTCCAGCAAGACCTAACAATTGTAAACATTTATGTACCAAATGTGGAAGCAACCAAATATATAAATCAGTTAATCACAAACATAAAGAAACTCATCAATAGTAATACCATAATAGTAGGAGACTTCAACACCCCACTCACAGCAATGGACAGATCATCTAATCAAAAAATCAACAAGGAAACAATGGCCTTGAATGACGCACTGGACCAGATGGACTTAACAGATATATTTGGAACATTGCATACTAAAGCAGCAGAATATACATTCTTCTCCAGTGCACATGGAACGTTCTCCAGAATAGACCACATATTAGGACATAAATCAGCCCTCAGCAAGTACAAAAAGATCGAGATCATACCGTGCATATTTTCAGACTACAACGCGATGAAACTCGAAATAAACCACAAGAAAAAATGTGGAAAGGTAACAAATACTTGGAGAGTAAAGAACATCCTACTAAAGAATGAATAGGCCAACCAACAAGTTAAAGAAGAAATGAAAAAGTATATGGAAGCCAATGAAAATGATAACACCACAACCCAAAACCTCTGGGACACAGCAAAGGTGTTCATAACAGGAAAGTATATAGCAATCCAGGCCTTCCTGAAGAAGGAATAAAGATCTCAGATACACAACCTAACCTTATGCCTTAAGGAGCTGGAAAAAGAATAGCAAATAAAACCCAAAACCAGCAGAAGACAGGAAATAATGAAGATTAGAGCAGAAATTAATGCTATTGAAACCAAAAAAAAAGTAGAACAGATCAATGAAACCAGAAGCTGGTTCTTTGAAAGAATTAACAAAATTGATAAACCACTAGCCAGTTTGATCAAAAAGAAAAAGGAAAGGACTCAAATAAATAAAATCAAGAATGAAAGAGGGGAGATCACAACCAACACAGCAGAAATAAAAACAATAATAAGAGAATATTATGAGCAATTGTATGCCAGCAAAATGGGCAATCTGGAAGAAATGGACAAATTCCTGGAAACATATACACTACCAAAACTGAAACAGGAAGAAATAGGAAACTTTGAACAGATCCATAACCAGTAAAGAAATCGAATTAGTAATCAAAAATCTCCCAAAAAACAAGAGTCCAGGGCCAGATGGATTTCCAGGGGAATTCTACCAAACATTTAAGGAAGAGTTAATACCTATTCTCTTGAAGCTCTTCCAAAAAATAGAAATGGAAGGAAAACTTCCAAACTCTTTCTATGAGGCCAGCATTATCTTGATTCCAAAACCAGACAGAGACCCCACTAAAAAGGAGAACTACAGCCCAATTTCCCTGATGAACATGGATGCAAAAATCCTCAACAAGATATTAGCCAACCGGATCCAACAATACATTAAAAAAATTTTTCACCACGACCAAGCAGGATTTATACCTGGGATGCAGGGCTGGTTCAATATCTGCAAAACAATTAACATGATTCATCACATCAATAAAAGAAAGGACAAGAACCATATGATCCTCTCAATAGATGCAGAGAAAGCATTTGACAAAATACAGCATCCTTTCTTGATAAAAGCCCTCAAGAAGGTAGGGACAGAAGGAGCATACCTCGAGATCATAAATGCCATATATGAACCACCCAATGCTAATATCATCCTCAATGGGGAAAAACTGAGAGCTTTCCCCCTAAGGTCAGGAACAAGACAGGGATGTCCAGTCTCGCCACTGTTATTCAACATAGTATTGGAAGTCTTAGCCTCTGCAATCAGACAACACGAAGAAATAAAAGGCATCCACATTGACCAGGAGGAGGTCAAACTTTCACTCTTCACGGATGACATGATACTCTATATGGAAAACCCTAAAGATTCCACCAAAAAACTGCTAGAACTGATTCATGAATTCAGCAAAGTCACAGGATATAAAATCAATGCACAGAAATTTGTTGCATTCCTATTCACCAACAATGAAGCGACAGAAAGAGAAATCAAGGAATCGATCCCATTTACATTTGCACCAAAAACCATAAAATACCTAGGAATAAATCTAACCAAAGAGGTGAAAAATCTATACACTGAAAACTATAGAAATATTATGAAAGAAATTGAAGAAGACACACAAAAAAAGGAAAAAGATTCCGTACTCCTGGATAGGAAGAATAAATATTGTGAAAATGTCGATACTACCCAAAGGAATCTACATATTCAATGCGATCCCTATCAAAGTAACACCAGCATTCTTCACAGAGCTAGAACAAATAATCCTAAAATTTGTATGGAACCAGAAAAGACCCCGAATAGCCAAAGCGATCTTGAAAAAGAAAGCCAAAGCAGGAGGCATCACAATCCCGGACTTCAAGCTGTACTACAAAGCTGTCATCATCAAGACAGTATGGTACTGGCACAAGAACAGACACTCAGATCAATGTAACAGAATAGAGAACCCAGAAATGGACCCCAAAATGTATGGCCAACTAATCTTTGACAAAGCAGGAAAGAATATCCAATGGAATAAAGACAGTCTCTTCAGCAAGTGGTGCTGGGAAAACTGGACAGCGACATGCAGAAGAATGAACCTGGACCGCTTTCTTACCCCATACACAAAAATAAACTCAAAATGGATGAAAGACCTAAAGGTAAGACAGGAAGCCATCAAAATCCTCGAGGAGAAAGCAGGCAAAAACCTCTTTGATCTTGGCCATAGCAACTTCTTACTCAACACGTCTCCAGAGGCAAGGGAAACAAAAGCAAAAATGAACTACTGGGACCTCATCAAAATAAAAAGCTTCTGCACAGCGAAGGAAACCATCAGCAAAACTAAAAGGCAACCAACAGAATCTTGCCATTTGCAACTACGTGGATGGAACTGGAGGGTATTATGCTAAGCGAAATTAGTCAGAGAAAGACAAATATCATATGACTTCACTCATATGAGAACTTTAAGAGACAAAACAGATGAACATAAGGGAAGGGAAGCAAAAACAATATAAAAACAGGGAGGGGGACAAAACCTAAGAGACTCTTAAATATGGAGAACAAACAGATGGTTACTGGAGGGGGTGTGGGAGGGGGAATGGGCTAAATGGGTAAGGGGTATTAAGGAATCTACTCCTGAAATCATTGTTGCACTATATGCTAATTTGGATGTAAATTAAATGAAATAAAATTTTCAAAAAAGAAAAGAAATAATTATGAATGTAAAAAAATAAAACATTATGATAGAAAAAATAAATAAATAAAATATATGGTGAATTCCTACTCCTGGTACCTGTGAATGTGACCTTATTTAGAAAAAGGGCACTTGTTGGGATGAGCACCGGGTGTTGTATGTAAGTGATGAATCACGGGAATCTACCCCCAAAACCAAGAGCACACCGTATACACTTTATGTCAGCCAACTTGACAATAAGTTATACTAAAAAAATAAAATAAAATAAAGTTGAAAAAAATAAAAATAAAAAATAAATTGAAAAAAAATAAAAATAATGAAACAATAGAAATAAATGGAGATACAATTTCCATAACATAAAAAAAAGAAAAAGGGGTCTAAAAGGCCTAATCCAATATGACTGATTTCCTTGTAAGAGGAGGAAACTATGGACACAGGCAGAGACAGACAGGAGATGGCCACGTGGAGACAGACACAGAGATTGGAGTTACGTTGCCACAAGCCAAAGAATGCCTGAGGTGACCAGAAACTAGAAGAGGCAAAGGAGCCTCCTTTTCTAGCAGCTTCAGAGGGAGCATGTCTCTGCCAACACTTTAATTTCAGACTTCTGACCTCCAGAACTGTGAAAGAATGCATTTCTGTTGCGTTAAGCCACTCAGTTTGTACCCCGTTACAGTGGCCCTAGGAAACTGATACAGCGCATCGCTTCTCGGCCTTTTGGCTAAGATCAAGTGCAGGAAACTGATACAGTGCTTACCACAAATTACTTAACTGCCTAGTAAGTCAGGTACAGTTATTATCCCTATGGTGCTGACCCCTGTTTTCTTCCTTAAACGTTCTTAAGGGATGCCCTAGTTTTATTAGACATAAATTTATTTATGTTTCGTGTGTCGTGTGTTGACGTGTTGATGATTTATTATCCATAAGTGAAAACGAGGATCAATTAACTTCCCTGTCCCACTGTGGAAGAATGACTGGTACATAAATCAAAACTAGGATTAAAAAAACCCAACTACGACCACCTGCTTCTCTTTAATGATTTTGCTCAGTTTAACCAACTTTCCAGATGACCTTTTTACCGTGTCAGATAAAATATCCTACTTAAGCATTCTTCAGCACAGCACTGTCTAACAGAAATAAATGAGAACACAGGTAAGGTTTACATGTGTACCAATTCATGTTAAGAAGGAGTAAAAGGAAATGGGTAAGATTAATTTCAACGATCATATCCAAAATATCATTTCATATTCCATATAATCAATTATTAATGAGCTATTTTCCACTTTTTTTTTCTTACTGTCTTCAAAATCTGGCACATCTCATTTAGAATTAGCCACATATCCCGTGCTTGATGCCCACATGTAACTGGGCATCAAGAAAAGAAAGAAAAGAAAATCTAAGAAAATGTGTAAGAAAATCTCCTAGTTGGTCTTTCTCATTGAACTTTTAGCCCAGTATACTCTAATCTTACCATAATAAATTCTAGTCCTTAAAATCCAGAAGGATCTTTAGAAGATGGAAATTACTGCAAGACCCTTCCCTGTTTTTCAACCAGCCTAGGGCTGAGAACTCTCACATATAATCTAAAACATAACATCCTCACCGTGGATTACAAGTCCCTCCTTACCTGGCCCCTGACTACCCCTCTGACGTCACGTCCTACCAGCCTCTCCTTCACGGGCTCTGTTTCTCCACAAAGCCAAGGTTATACTTCAGGGTTCTTACACCTGCTCATATTAAAGGACAATTTTCAAGAAAGGTAAAATCATGACTCTCGTATAGATGTAAAATGAACATGTGTTAAAAATTTTACTTAACTCGTTGCCAGTGAGGAAACCGGTAAGACAGTACAGCCAATTCAAATGAGGATCCAAAAGACAGACACATCAATAGATCAGGGATATTGAAATGAATGTGCGCAGGGAGCAAAATTAGCTTCTTCCTCAGTACGGGAGGAGAGTCACTTGAACCTCCAAGAGAAATAATTTATTACATGTCTAGAGACTGGTGCTATTTTGCATCCCTATCAGTTACCTGTAACTTACTGAACTGTACAACAACTCAAAGGCAATAAAAGGCACAGGGTCCCTAGAGGATCAGAATCAAATGACCGGGAAGGGTATGCTTTAAATTAGGATTTTTCATCTTCAGCACTAGTGACATTATGGGCTAGATAATTCTTGGTTGGGGTGGGCGGGACTGTCTTGCACGCCGTGAGATGTTGAATAGCATCTCTGGCCTCTACTCACAAGATGCTAATGGCACCCTCCCCCTAAAGTTGTGACAACCAAAAATGTCTCCAGGTGTTACCAGATGTCAAGGGGGGTGCAAATCACCCGTAGCTGAAAATCATTACTTTAAACGACGTACAGTTTTCCAGCGGAACACACATTTTCCCCTACTCTTGTTTTTCTAAGTGGAACGTTTCTCTCTCATATCCTTTCTTGGCGCTCTGTCACTTTATTCAAATCTTTGCTGAAATGTCACCTCTTCCTGGAGGTCTCTCTTGCCACCCTGTCTGAAATAGAGCCTGTCTTCCTTTTGCCCTCTGCTTTATTCTTCTACTTCGGCCAGATCTTTCTCTTAAAGCGCTCTTGTTTTTTGCGTGGCTTCCTCACTCTAGAACATAAGTTCTGTGAGGACACAAACTTTGTCCAGTTTGTTCGCTGATGTTTTCTAAGTTCTCAGTACAGTGCCTGGCACGGGGTAGACTCTCTGGAAATGTTTGTTGGATTAATGAATTGATCAATGCATGATAGAACCAAGACAAATTTACACACCCCCCCAAATCTCCTACAAACAATACATTAAAAACACAAAACATAAATAGAGATATGGAGTTTTATTTTGCTGAAATAAAATAGCCATCTGAAACTTGACTAGAGAGTGAACTCCTGGGGTGCCAATTCTTTTGAGTTGGGCCCGCCTCTCCTTCCATGTGACTTTGTGAAGACTGTTAAAGCCAACTTCCTTAAACAAATTAATAGTACGTCAAAGTTTATTACTCATTAACAGGGGAACTAGCAGATGGAGAATGCCAGTTTGGAAAAAAGTTCGAGGTGCATAGACATAGGTTCTACGTGGGGGACTGATTTCACGCACAACTCGGTCGCTAAGTGACGACACTGGTTGCTTTCATAGAGTGCTCATTTTATCACGACCCCAAACTGGTCATTTTTTTACCAAGTGGCATAGGTTAATAGTTAGGGCTTAGGGCCTTCAGGAGCATCTTTCCATAATTGCTAGACATGAGTGATTAGTCAGACATAACAGGTTGTATGTTCAAGACATAAGCAATAAGCCACCTCTCTGTGGCTAGATGTCCCAAGTTAACGAGGTTTGTCCCCTGATGAAGGGGCACGTTAACACAACGGCACCAAAAGGTACCAGGTAAAAGTCAACCAATGTGGACAAAGGTCCTGCTTTTTTCTTCCACACAGCTATTAGCAGATTTCTTCAGCAACCAAAGACATTGACCACTCAGTTCGCTTAATTCTCAATTTGACGATAAACCTTTTTTTCTTAGGATTCACTACATTTTCTACCACGCATCACTGCACCCTGGGATGTAATCAGCCTTGATTCAAGTGTAATTGATTTACGTTAAGTCTCTGTTTTGGCTCATTAGTCTAGGACAATTGAAATGGGCATTAAAACATTGTCAAGATGAGGTTACTAACGGTGCCTCCTTTCACTAATTCAAAGCAGATTAGTTCACCTCTCTGTGCAAAGCTTACTTATTTTCGAAATGGAGATAACAATAAACTTGCCTCATTGGATTTCCACAGCTACCGAAAGAAAACGGTGACTCTAAACAGTTAAGAACTCAACACGTTCCTTAAAGGTGATCATCCTGATAATCCGCATTGTGCCGAAATTAATGCTAAGATTATCACCAAAAAAAGGCCAAAGTTTAATACGCTATTACCAAGAACTTAACTCCCCTGAGAGACCTATATCAGTCAGAACCCCAGACACCTAAAAACCCCAACTTGAGAAATCCTGTTCTTTACCAAAATGCAAGGCCGTGGACGTAGTGCCGACAGGTAAACGCTCAACGAAAAAGGCTGTAATGACAGTAAGTTTAATGCAAAGGTGGAACTAGAAATGTAATAGCTCATTCTCCAGACTCCTTTAACGAGGGTAATCGCTGCCCCCGAACCACGCTCCTCACACATTTCTACGTACGTTTCTCGCGTGCTGCAGTGGAGAAAGCCACGCGATGCAATATGCGGGGTTCGTAACACCACTGCCTAGCAGCAACCTTTCTCTCAGGACAGCCCACGAATCTCTGCAGGCGTGTTCCCAAAAGACCTTTCTTGGAGAACGCACAAGACTCGTTCCCCTGGCAATGGGAGCCCGAGGGCCTGAGGCTGCCAGGAGCGACAGTTGCCTCAGCCTTGAGTCTGGGCCCCACCCGTCTCAGCCTCACCCTCCTTTAGGGCCCCTCTCATCCCTGCTCCCATAGCGCCTCACCACCTGCCTCTGAGCGGCCCTCCACCATCAGCTGGCCCTGAACAAAATTGCAGAGAGATGACGCTTGCCCTTTGTCCTGTCTCTGCTGCCTCCCAGCCTCTAGCCTCCATCACCGGTGAGGCCGGCTCAGTCCCAGAAACGCTGGCGGCCAACAGTTCAAAGGCTTAGTCTAACTCTGGGCACGTGCATTTGCACTGGTCATGTTTCAAGGCAGAGCAGGGTGTGACAGGCCCGAGGCTCAGGAGCCAGGAGACCTCTCTTTAGAAATGATCCTTCCCGACCCTCTGTTCTGGTCATCCATGAAAAAGAACGCTGACCCTTGGGGCGCCTGGGTGGTTCAGTCGGTTGAGTGCCTGACTTCGGCTCAGGTCATGATCTCGCGGTTTGTGGGTTTGAGGCCCGCGTCGGGCTCTGTGCTGACAGCTCAGAGCCTAGAGCCTGCTTTGGATTCTGTGTCTCCCTCTCTCTCTGCCCCTCTCCTGCGTATGCTCTGTCTCTCAAAAATAGATAAAAATGCAAAAAAAAATT
Source organism: Herpailurus yagouaroundi (assembly GCF_014898765.1). Lineage (NCBI taxonomy): Eukaryota > Metazoa > Chordata > Mammalia > Carnivora > Felidae > Herpailurus > Herpailurus yagouaroundi. The sequence goes on from NW_024420490.1 coordinate 1,201,647, forward strand.
TTTTTAATAAAAAAGAAAAGATAAAAAACTAATTTAAAGAATGCCAACCCCCCTCTATCACAGGCTCATTGAGAAAAGGAATGGGTTTAACGGTGATAAAATAAATAGAACAATAAGAATACACACTGACCATGGGACACTAGCTGAGGAGTGCGATGAATGCCAAGAGTAGCACCTGAGAACCAGGGAGACTAGAAAAAAATTAAAGAACATGGAACTAGAAATCTCTAAACCAGCAGTTACCAAACTTGCACCTCAGCATCTGTTGCAGGAGGCCTCGTTAAAACACAGATTGTCAGGCCTCGCCCTGGAGTTTCTGAGCCAGCAGGTCTGGGGTGAGACCTGAGAATGGGCACTTGTCACTCATTCCAGGGGATGCTGAGGCCGCTGCTCCGGGAACCACTCTCTGAAAAGCCTAGCCGTAAACTTGTGGTTCTCCACCATGGCCTTACATATCACTGGAATCATTTGCGAGAGGGAAAATCACTTTGGGTCAAGTTTCCTCCTCACAGTTTTTTTATTTAAGTGGCGTGGGGTGCAGCCTGGGCATCAGGACTATGACAGGCCGGGGCAATCTGTGTCCAGGATGGAGACCCATTGCTCTCCACCAAGAAGCAGCATCAACAAATCCGTGGATCTTATTGTTGTGCCCTGCCCCTGCTCGGCTCGCCTCTCTTGTGCACTTGCTACAACAGCTCCCTAGAATCTTAGGGGGGCAGACCTAATGATGTACCCACCTAGCTGAAGAGAACAGGCATATGGGTCCAGGTTCAACACCCGCCTAGGTACAGTCAGAGCTTCAAGTGGCACCGAGTACATTTTAAGTCTTGGCTATCTAGGTTTTCAAGCCCAGTTATGTACTGAAACCGCCTGGGAGACTTTTAAGCAAGCCTGATGGATAGCCACATACAAACCAAGATTCCTAACCTTTGACCACCCACGGGAATCACCCAGGAACTTTAAAAAATACTGGGGTACCAACTCCAGAGCTTCTGGTCTGGACGGAGTCTGGATATAAAACCCTCCCGGGAGATTCTAACCTACACCCAAGGTTGAGAAAGTCTGGTTCAAACCAAGCGTCTTCCGGAAGCATCTACAATCCTCACCCACCAGATGGTGACAGAACTTATCGTGGTGAGCTTAGTGTGATGTATAGAATCGTTGAATCACTATGTTGTACTCTATGTTGAAACTAACATCACCTTCTATGTCAACTATATATTTCAATTAAGAACATAAAAGTTAAAAATAAAATTTTTAGAAGATTGAAAAAAAGAACAAACCCAACAACTCCCCCAGGGATTCTCATGTACAGGGAGAGCCGAAACCCACTGCTTTAAGTGGGAAAACAGAAAACAGGTAACTCACTAACTGGCAGTTACAATATTATTGTCTTTTTAAAAGTATGCATTTGCACGGGTGGGAGGAGACTGAGGTGACATGCTCCAAAATGTTAATAGAATTCTTTCTGAGAGATGGGATTATGTGTCATTTTCCACTTATGCTTTTCACGATTTTCTACAAATTTCCACAATGATTATTCTAGAAATCAGTGAGGAAAACATCCCACCAACATTGCTTGGTATTCAACACTAGAATAACAAAGTGGAAAACCATGGTACCTTACTTTTGCACCTCATTTTGCCCAACGTAATGAATCTCCAAGTGTACATCATCACCAGTGTATCAAATTAAACCCTATAAACTCTTCTTGTTTCATACATGAGGCTGGCTTCAGTTGCAATCTTTGACTTCTTTAGTAGACTATACATACAACATTATGTTGATTGTGTCCTTCTGTAAGAGATTCTTTAGAGAATATCACTTGCAGGCGTCCTCAGTCACTTACTGTTAGGGGATTTTATGATGATGACATAAATGTGCATTTCCCTGCAAAGACAGACATTTACCTCTAAAATCCAAGCATGAATCACTTCCCAGAAGTGCCCAGCTAATGCAGGGATTTCACAAATGACATTTTCTTTATGTCAATACAACCTCTGGCTTCCTTTTCTGAAAGATAATCTAAGCTCCGAGCCGAAAATGGGCAGTGCTCTGAGACAGACTTCGATAATGGTTTTCACAGTTTAATGCTAAAGGACTTTGATGGGATAGATTGAAATCATAGCATTTCTTCCCTCAAAGTTACAAAAACTACTCAATAGGGCTCAAAAAAAAAAAATATGGCTACAGACCATACAACGTTTTGGGTACTTGGTTCTAGATAAGGGAGAAATTTACTTAATTAACACTGTAAGGTTTTGTTTCCTTTTTACTGAAATAGAAAGTATCTTCTTTTATTAAAAGGAATTGGTCATGGACAGTTGGATACCTTCCATTTTGTACTTAAACTGCATTTCAAAGGAATTAAAATTTGCTTTGTTCTTATTCCAGAGCTCAGAAACACTCCTAAATATTGGGATGCTTTCAGCCAGGTGATTTCGTTATTGTCTTAGTTCTTAATGCATAACACGGGGAACATCTACATCACACTAAGCTCTTTCAAAGGTATTTGTTACCATTTAATTCTATTACCTAACAGGTGCCAGGGGCTGTGCTGGTCTGAGATAACACAAGGATCACTGGGATGCATCCCTGCTTTCAAGGCATTTGCAGATTGCAGGGGGGCGATGCTGACATTTCCACATCGCTGAATGCAAATCATTAAATGAGAAACCCAAACAGGCCATAGTATACAAACAAAACGCTATGCAAACACAGAACACAATGGATAATAAAATAACGTGAGCCACACAGCGATGCTGAGTTGTGTGGATAAGGCCAGGCAGCTCAAGGGCCATATGTGAAGGAAAGTGGATTTCAGCAATCAAAAAAGGGAGGGGGGAGATAAAGGGCAAGAAAACGCCCGCTTAGACAGAACAGGGGGAGCAATGGTTTATGGGTAGAAAAGTTCACATGTGCAGAATCAAGAAGGCATCACCTGGAGCTGGTATCCTAAGGCATGGTCACCTTGTGGATGGTCTTCAGTAGTGAGGTGGGGAAGCTAAAAGTTCATTTGTGCCAAGTGGGGAGCTGCTGAGGGCTTCCAAGCAAGAAGAGGGTGTGATCAGAATTCCGCTGCAAGAGTCCTGCTCTGGCAATGGTGTGAAGGCTGGGCTGGGGTGAGGAGAGGCGGGAGGCAGGGAGACAGGTAGGAAGCTGAGGCAGGGGGTGGGTGTGAGGCGATGGGGCCTGGGGTCCGGGCAGAGCAGTGACGTCACTGCAACTGCAGCATGCCCGCCGCCCCCCCACCCCCCGCCAGGTGACCCCTCACTCTCTTGGCCTTTTCTCATTTCCTGCTTCACTTACTTTTCCCTTCACTCTTGCTGCCCTGGACTTGGGCCTCAGACAGACTGCATACAGTTTACGGCCTACAGTTCATAGACTCTGTTTTCTGGAGAAGGTGAATGAAAATGAATAGCTTGGAATTGCTATTTCTGCATGGCATCTCTATCACCGACCCCGACTCTCTGCTCTTGATTGCAAAAAAAAAAAAAAAAAAAAAAACAAACTGAAAAAATTGACCCACAGATACACAGAAATGTGTCTTTCAGGATAAAGGGCAAATAACACGGGTTTGTGTGTGTGTGTGTGTGTGTGTGTGTGTGTGTGTGTGTGTGTTTACATTGTTGAGATTTCGTGACTTTCATGACTTCCATCCCATAGAATATGAGCTCTCCCAGGCCCCAGCTCCCAGAGCGCAGCCCCTCAACTGACTTCCAAAGTGGTAGGAGGAGTCAGAGCCTCTCCCAGTCCAGTCCCACTGGGCACTGAAGCAGTTCAACGCATCCTCACCTCCGAGTGAGGCCAAGTCAGTGCTGGGAGATGAGGCCATTACGATGGCAGCGGGCCTCTCCATCACGTGTTTGGCCAAGGATCAGCAAGGCAGGAGGGATCAAGAGAAGGTGGGGAGGTGCGTACATCGGGTGAGACCGATCACCTTTCGCCGGAGAGTACATCTTAGTCCAGAACCTCACCCTGCCACACTTCGGGCTGCCTTCCAATAATGCGAAAATTCATTACCCAAATTCTGCTCGGGCGGAGAAAAAGGAATAGTAAGAGATTCCAAATCTTGAACGACCCTGTGAGAAGTGAATACATCATGTACCACTCCGGACTTCCCATCAATTTTTTTTTTGCTTTGACTCACACCTAAATGTGCTTACATTTTAACATTAGCATATCCTAATTAATCGTCAAATACCAACAACTGTAACTCACGGAAGGCCAAACAATGCCGAGAAATCTACTTATTCATGTGGAAAGGTCAGCCCAATTAGAGCAGACAAAGGCTTGTACTGTCTAATGTGTTGACTGTCTACCAGGTACCGGGCGTGCAAGAAACACTAAGAAAATTAATCCAAGCCTTGGACCTTGAGGAATTCATAGAGAGACATGTAAATACACAGTCCTAATGCAGAGAGATAAGGAGAAGGCATATGCTAATTTGGTGGCTTATTTTCCCAAATGGGATGGCAAAGCAGGGTTTAGTGTGTTATACGGTACATGAAATCTATTCTGCAGGAACGTAGTAGGAATGCTTAGCGATTTTAGACATGTTCTTTTCATCCAGCACTTGAGATGCCCATGCTGCATGGGTAAAAGCCAGGATGGAGCTGCTAACATACACTCGAGCCCATCATGTTCCCTAGATTCTGGCCCGCGTACACGCAGAACCACTGACTTCGTGGAACACGTACTTTGCAGGTTCGGAATCAATTCCTCACAGGCCCCCATGTGGTGAGTGCTGTTCTCATTCCTGCTTTACAGATGAGGACACGGAGGATTAAGGCGGTTACAAACACAGGCAACAGCAACATCCCATCGTAAGTGGCACACGGGACATTTGAATGCCGCTCGTGTTCCTCCAAAGTCTGTGTGCACTGTCTGCAGACCGGCTGCCCACTAGTAGACTGTTATCGACCTCTGATGCGATAAGGAGCTTGTGCCAGAACATAAATCAACTGCATCAGTAAGGGACACTTTTTTAATTTTTTTTTTTTTTTTTTTTTTTTTGCATCAAAATTTTCTCGCTAGAGTAAGCAGGGCATTGATTTACATTCTGGTGCCACCTCTTATCTTGTCATGAATCAGCACTTCGTGTCATACTGCACCAAAACGACAGTGACTCCTAGAGAGACACTATCTTAGATCACTGGAGAGCTTTTATCTTTCACATCTATGGAGAAAGACTATTAAAGGGGACTTAGCTTGTCTTGAGACAGAAGTAACTGAGAGGCACGTGGCTACTACTCTAGGGAATCCGTTCCCAAATTTCCAAACCTCCTGGTCACTTTGAATGTTCTTCGTTCTGCTTCCCAAAGAAACATACATTTTGGAGGGAAATGGCAATCTTAAAATTGGCTGGGGGAATTTTTTTTTTTTTTACCTTTTATTTATTTTTGATAGAGGGAGACAGAGCACAAGTGGGGGGAGGGGCAGAGAGAGACGGAGACACAGAATCCGAAGCATGCTCCAGGCTCTGAGCTGTCAGCACCGAGCCCGTCGTGGGGCTCGAACTCAGAAACCGCGAGATCATGACCTGAGCCGAAGTCGGCCGCTTAACGGACTGAGCCACCAAGGCGCCCCACGGGGAATTTTTTGTAATGATATTATTGGCGAAGCTTTTTGGCACTTCATGAATACTCTGTCCCCGTGACACATTTAGGTGCCCCAGTGTCCAGGACAACAGAGGTGATCGGAACCAGCTCTCCCTCTCTGCTGGCACCTGTCAGCACACACTCCTGTACTCAGGGGCTTAACCTATTATTTCCTTTACTCATGTGATTCCCTACCATCATTTACAAAGACGTATTTCTAAATATGTACCTACTCTATGATCCAGCAATTCCAAGAGAAATGAGTCTGTCCAGGAAAAGGTATGTATGAGAATGTTCATAGCAACCTTATTCGCAATAGCCCCCAACTGGAGAGTGGATATATAAATGGTATATAAATTCACCTCCTGGACATATACAGCAGCTATAAAGAATAAAGTACTTTTATATACACAGCATGGGTGAATCTCACAAACATAACGAGTACAAGTAGCCATACAGAGAATAGTACACTATGAATCTATTTATGTGAAGTTTAAGAACAGGCAAACTAATCCATAGTGATCAAAGTCAGAATAAAAGTTACCTCTGGGATGTGCGGGGAGCAGGTAAAGATTGGTAGGAGGTGAAAAGGAGCCTTTGGAGGGCTGGAAATGTTCAATTCAGTATCTTGTTCTGGAGGGGCACCTGGGTGGCTTGTCGGTTAAGCATCTGACTTCGGCTCAGGTCATGATCTCACGGTCCGTGAGTTCGAGCCCCGCGTCAGGCTCTGTGCTGACAGCTTAGAGCCTGGAGCCTGCTTCAGATTCTGTGTCTCCCTCTCTCTCTGCCCCTGCCCCGTTCATGCTCTGCTCTCTTTCTCAAAAATAAATAAAACATTAAAAAAAATTAAATATCTTTTTCTGCAAACTTCACTTTTAAGAAACCTTTAAAAAAATACTCCAAAGAGAAGCAATATTTCAAGGATTCAGTTCAGTTAAACTCAAAATGTACACATCTCTTGACCCTCAATTCCACTTCTAGAAATTTCTCTTAAAGAAATAACCACGATTATACAGAAACATTTAGCACCAACATACTTTCAGGGTCCCGTTTATAACTGGAAAAAATTGGAAACTACGTACAGTTTTCACAATAGGAACCTGGTTAAAGAAATAATGATTAAAAAAAAAAAAGAAATGATGATATAGTCACATAATGAACTATTGGAAGGAAATAAAAGATGAGCTTGTAGAGAATATTCAATGTCATGAAAAGTGTTAACATTAATACTGTATTAAGTGAAAAGTGATAGGTTACAAAGCAGCATGTAAAATATATTTGTGTTTTTAAAATTTGTACATATTCATACATTGTACACATGTAAACTAAATATATGTGTCTTACGAAACATATATGATATTGTACATAAAACTCTGAAGGTAGATTCGCCCATATGTTAAACCCAGGGCTTTTATTATGGGTAACAGTTTACTTTGATCTTCGGGCTTTTAAAATCTTTTCACATACTTTCAACAATGAACATCTATCACTCATGTCATCAGAAAAATATTCACAGCAAAGCCTTACGCTTTGTGCCTATTACATAAAATCTGTAGGTTTCCAGCACTGTGAAATGCAAATGAGGTAATTAGACAAAATTGCATCATTCTTTGTGAAAAAATGTAAATCTGTCAGCCAAATATCAAATGGGTACATTAAAGCACTCTGAGACCAGCGATTATAACCCTGAGTGACCTCACAGTACAGGACCTTCACCTGTTTTGAATAATAATAAATATGCAGCCTGGTGTCGGTAATTCTCGCTTAAAGGAACCTTGAGCTGAACTCACTTATTGGAAAAACCTCCACGATCCTCTAGCTGCCATCATTTCCTGAACATTTTGGTGGAGATGGAAAACGATCTGGGCTCAATTTTAAAACAATCGTGTTTCCCTTTGTCACTCTTACCTCGAAGAAAGTGTCAATTAAACCAAAGGGAAATTTCAGTGCTCTGAAGTGTCACCAAATAGGAGGTGCGTTGGTATCAGGAGTTGGAATTCTGTGCTGTCACTTCCTTCCTTCGTGACTGAATGCTCACAGACCCGAAGACAGGTATTTTTGTTCTTTTGAGACAATGATGTGTTTGGGACACCACTGTAGCAGCCTCACTGACTGCATATTTTAACAACCCCGAGCTAATTTTCACCAGTGCTTCGGCATTCAGAAGTTACCAGATAAAACCACGTTTATGTGCTTTGTTACAAAACCCCTACAAGGGATGGCTGTAGGCAGTCGAATTTTTTCCAGTGGGAGAAAGGTAACTATGGTAACTATTTTAATCTACTAACATTATAATTTCATGTTGGCAAAAGCTGCCTATAGCTCTATTTGTAATAGTCAGCTATTAAGGGACTCTTTGAGAACACTCTTCTGGAAGCACTAGTCTTTCTCTTCTCCCTTTACCTGCTAAGTAGTCATTAAAAGAAAATTATACAGGCAAAAGAACCCAGTTAGCATTTTCAAGAGTTTCTGAACCATTGCTTTAGCTATTGGTGGCTGATGTGTTTTAATGTAGCTTACGTTTTTTTTTTTTTTCCAAAACAGACTTTTCCTAGACTGTAAATACGCCCAAAAATCGCATTCTATTGTGCTGTTTATACTATACCGTGTACTCTATTTAAAAAAAATACATTGGGGGTCCCCTAGCTAGCTGCTGGATGGTTTCCCCCTCAAAGCCCCTCGAAGGTTGGGTGCTGGGGTGGTGAGCAGGGGAATCAGAGTTGATAATATACTCTGTTTAGGCTGTTTGTGTTTTGTGTATCGGTGAGAGTAGGATAAAGGTCAGCCAGAAAGGGCTTTAAGATCAACTGGCAAATTGTGATTAATTTACCAGAAACTCTGGTCTGCCAAAAAATATCCAAACCAGGGGTCAGCAAACATTTTCTATAATGGGCCACGTATTAGTTTCCTAGGGCTGCCTTAAATTATCCCTAACTTGCTGGCTTGAGACAACCAGAAACTTACTCTCTTACAGTTCTGGAGATCACAAGTTCAGAATCAAGCCGTTGGCAGGGCCGCATTCCCTCTCAAGGCTCTAGAGGAGAACCTTCCCTTTTCCAGCTCCTGGTAGCTCCTGGAGTTCCTTGGCTTGTGGCCACACCATTCCCATCTCTATCCCCAACCTTCACATGGCCTTCACCTCTGTGTTTGTGCCGCCTTCTCTTCCGTCTCTTGTAAAGACTTGTGGGGAATAAGGCTAGGAATTCCCTGAGCTTGAGCCGATGGGTTAACAAGGCATAAAGAAATAGAAAGCCACAGGATGAAAAGCATCCAAGATTAGGTAAACAGTATTAGGTAAACAACATTAGGTTCACAAGGCAAAGCGCCCCCCGTATAGAAATAGGAAACCTCAGGATGAAAGCATCCAAAATTAGGTACTCAGGGCAGAAATGCCCCCCAACTTAGTATAATAGCAGAAAGCTGCTTTCACGGGAAATAAGGACCAAAATAGGCAAACAGGGATATAGACCACAGCAGGGTGAGGTTGCCCGGAGTGGAGCTAATTAGCAAAAGAAAGGTGCCTTGTTGACCCTGAGGTAGCATGCTCTATCTGTCTTGTCCCCTAGGCTAGCTAAGATAAACAGATGTGGCACTTCATGCCTGCCATAAACAACCATCTGCCAGGTGCCAGGATTTTGTTTTGTGTTGACCCAAAGCCCTAACACCGCACCCCTTCAAAACCCCCTTTCCCTCACACCCGTGAGTTAATGTTCACGGTTTCATTGTCTCTCTGTGCATGCCCATCACGCTCCTAAGCCCTCTGATCCTAATAAAAACAAAGTGAGGACCCTTACTCGGGGCTCTTGTCTCCTCCCAGACATTAGCCTCTCTCGCATTTCAATCCTGTGTCCACTCTCTTGCTGGACAAGAGAGAACTCCAGACCCAGAGTCGATGACAAAGACTCTTGCCATCAGATTTAGGGTCCACCTAGGTAATCCAGGATGATCTCCTCTGGAGATGCTTAATTACATCGGCAAAGACTCTATTTCCAAATAAATTCACGTTAGTAAGTTCTGGGTGTTAGGATGTAGACTACCCTTTTGGGGGCCAGCGTCCAACCCACTATAGGCTAGATAATAAATATTTGAGGTTTTTTAGGCTATATGGTCTCTGTTACAACTATTCAACACTCCCACGTCAGAGCAAAAGCAGCCATGTACACAAGTACACAAATAGATATGATTGTGTTCCAATAACACATTTCCAAAAACAGATAGTGGGCCAGATTTGGCCCATGGGTCATAGTTTACAGATTCCTTGTCTAAAACGCTTTCCTGGAACTCAAGGACCTTAACAGTCTGGTAACCACCAGAAATCTCTGACATTAGCTCATCCATTCCCGAGCATGGAACATGCCCAATTTCCTCTGAACAGGCTTTTCTGGTTTCCCACTTTCTTGCTTACTAAACGTTTAGTTTCTTGCAAGAGTCGCCTGGTACAGCGAGTGCTCAAAGTGAGTAGTTGTTATTAAGTACTTCAAAAGTTAGGCATGCAGACAACTAATAATCGTTTTTAGGGGATGGGACGGAGATGCGTTTCGCTTTCCTTTATATACTGAGCAAGGTTGTCAGATAAATATAGGATGCCCAGTAAAATTGAATCTTGTATAAACAATGAATAACGTTTCATTACAAGTAGGTCCCCAATATCTTATGGGGTGTATTTATACTAAAAAATTATGTATTTGTCTGAAATTCAAATTTATTTGAGCATTTGGTATTTTTATTTGCTAAATCTGGCAACCTTAACCCTAAGCATTTGTTACTTTCATAAGCAGAGACAAAATGATCACTAGAAAAAAATAATAAAATATAAAGTGTTGCCATTATTACTCTCTTTTCTTTTTCCTTTTTCCTTGTTTTAGTTGCACATGTGATGCACAGCTGGACTTCCCCCAACAAGGGGTGAGAGTGTCTGCTTTTCTACACTTTCATCACCCCTGGATATCATCATTTTATTTTATTTTTGTTTATTTTTGAGAGAGAGAGAGAGAGGCAGAGCATGAGTGGGGGAGGGGTTGTGAGAGAGGGAGACACAGAATCCAAAGCAGGGTCCAGGCTCCAAGCTGTCGGCACAGAGCCCGACGTGGGGCTCGAACCCATGAACCGGGAGATCATGACCTGAGCTGAAGTCGGACGCTTAACCGACTGAGCTACCCAGGCGCCCCTGGATATCATCATTTTAAAAAGTTTTGCTAATCAATGGCATAATAGTAGTATCTTTATTTTTTGCCCATTTGCTTTTAAATTAAAATGTTCTTCATTATGAAAGTAATATGTACCGGTAAAAGAAAGCTGAGTGTTCTAGAATGATGTAAAAGTTATTAAAAGTCTCCCTCAACCTATCTTTTCCTCCCCAGTTTATTCAACTAAGAAGAAACTGTTTTTAAGATTTTCTTGTATATTTTATCTGGATTTTTGTATGCCTACACAAGCATGTGTTTTATATCTATATTTTCTATACAGAGGACATCGTACATTATTCTTTGCCCTGCCTTATTTTATTAGTAATATATCTTAGACACTTTCTATACATGTGAACACATAGCTTTACCTTAGTATTTAAAAAACTAACCTCTAATGGAATGGTAATAAAAGGCACAATGCAGGGAATACAGTCAATGACCTTGTAATAGCGATGTATGGCTCAGCCACACCAGTGGTGAGCACAGCATAATGTATAAATTGGTCAATCACTAGGTTGTGCACCTAAAACTAGTGTAACATTGTGTGCCAACTATACTCAAATTTAAAAAATCAAAAGAAAAGTTACTAGCAATGCCCCTCGTATTGACTTGAATCACATCTGGTTTTAAGTTTGAACATAATTAACATTATCATAGAAGTCAATGTTTATGCATATGGGCTTTATATAATTATAAGACCAAAATAGACTTATTAAGACCAATATATAGAGGCACCTGAGCGGCTCAGTCAATTGGGCGTCTGACTTCGGCTCAGGTCATTATCTCACTGTTCGTGAGTTCCAGCCCCGCGTCGGACTCTGTGCTGACAGCTCAGAGCCTGGAACCTGCTTGGGATTCTGTGTCTCCCTCTCTCTCAACCCCTCCCCCACTCATGCTTCGTCTCTCAAAAAATAAATAAAAATATTAAAAAAAGACCAATATGTATAATATTGGTCATATGTGTGTGTGTCTGTGTATAATATTGGTCATATATATATATATAATATTGGTCATATATATATGTGTGTGTGTGTATAATATTGGTCATATATATATAATATTGTTCATATACATATATATATAGGTCATATATATATATATATATATAATATTAAGACCTTATATAAGACCAAAATAGACAAATTAAATTGAAGCTGCTAGAAAAATTTAATTGAACAACATTAAGTTAATAGTGATGTAATTTTGCTGACACCTACGTTTTATGGCAGAGAGATGTATTCATATGTTTCATGGTATACTGGCGGTCAACATGATTTTATGTTATTTTATTTTGAAGATGGTGGGTCATGGCTTTAGTCCTTGTCATTGTCCTTAATGCTAATTTTCCTTTTTTACAACAAGCGTATTTATAATTATGAATTCTGTATCCTTTTAGGGAAATTAATTAAATAGTACAAGCCAAAATACAATTATTTTTAAAGGCTTATTTACAAATATTTGTTTATTGTATAGTCAATATTATAGTTACTGGAAATAAACCTGTTGGTCAGTAGAAAAATGCAATATTCACATGCCATCTGGTCATAAGACAACAAAGGTGCTTACTATTAGGATAAGGTTGCTTTTCAGTATGTTCTGCCTGAGCTAGAGAGAGAGAGAGAGAGAGAGAGAGAGAGAGAGAGAGAGAGCCCTGCAATGACTCAGGTGTTCCCCAGGATTCTTTAATAGCCCTACTGCAAGATATTTGCACGGACACCCATTGTGACATTATTGGGCAAAAACATATCATTTTTGTCTTAAGTCTTCTTTTGTATATTTCTCTTTATCCTGTGACAATTAAAGTAGTATAATACTGATCTCTACTGTGTTGATTCGATTATATCAAACCACTTTCAATTTACTAAATAAGTTATACAACGAGTCATGTTCTATGGAAGTGTTATAAATGTGAATGATAACTGCGAGAGAGAAGTTTTGCACCTGTCACTATTGACAGAACTTAACAAGGGCACAATGGTGGTCAGAAGATGGTTGTTCCTATTTTGACCAAAGAACATTCCAAACTGGCAGTAATTAGTTCTGCTTATCAGACAGCATATTAAGAGTTAAATACAGTCGCATCAGGCATGGATGTGATTAGACACACAAATGCAAATGTGGACTGGGTTCATGTATAATGTAATCAAACAGATGATGGGTCAACAAACAATTTCCGTGAGGGGGTCACACAAGACGTATTTCCCCTCTGTGGGCCATTGAGTCTTTGTTGCAAATACAGAACTCTATCATTTTACAAAAATAGCTATACATGATGCTCATATGAATGTGCGGCTATGTTCCAATAAAACTTCATTTACAAAATGAATAGTATCTTGGATTTGGCCCCTGGATATAGATGATCCAGAATGTAATTATATTTTTACGGATCATCATAGAATTTAAAATACAAAATTAAAAGATTCTTAAGGAGCCCAGAGAATATATTTCTCCTAAAGAATATTGTTCATTCTGCTTACTTCATCCTGAATATTATTTCTATTTTAATACTGCTGTGAATGAACTCCTTAAATTCTTTTCATGATTGTATTTTCTAACTGGTTGTAGCTGGCTTGAAGTGGAAAGCTACTGATTTGTATATGTTGATCTTACATCTGGCTTACTTATTAAACTCATATATTCTGCTAGGGTTTGATTGATTAAATAGGCTTTTCTAGGTGGTTAATGATAAAAACTCTAGATCATGACCGTTTCTAACATTCGTATATCTTATTTATTTTTCTTGTCTAAAGGCACTGGCTAAGAATCCCAGAATAAGGTTGACTGAGCAAGTGGAAGCAGCCAAACTTCTCTTGTTGCCTTTTCAGCATTTATTTATTTTTTTCCATTTAGGTGACTTTGTTAAAGTCTTGAAAAATTCTTCTAGATCTTTGATATGAAGCAGATAACAGGGGGCCAAATCTGTCACATCTCTCTGGATCCAAGCCCCAACACCAGTAGCTGCAGCTTCTCAAAAATACTGGCACTTGCCCAGCTTGATTAATTTGCTGACGGGCATATAACACTCTTAGGTTACATATAAGATATGAGAAACCCATTTCTATATCAATCATTAGCAAGGGGTATGGGTTTGGGCTCAGACCGATCATTAGGAACCGTCGGATGATATGGAATCAAGGAGCGTGGCCATCAGAGCGGTCTGCAGGAACCACTTAAATTTCGTAAGCGCTTCATACTGCGGATGGGGTTACTTCGGCAAACTTAAGTGCCAGTGACTAAACTACTGTCACTCAGCTCCTAGCCTTCCCTTCTAAGTTCTGTGATGCGGGAGCTGGGCCTTTACAAAACACATCTTTAGGTTGCCAGCCGATCCCAGTTAGGCCCTCGCTAGGAGCGCCAGCAACAGACTGTAAGGCCAGAGAAGGGAGAGGGCCTTGATGTTTCCTGTGTCCTGCTGCGTTCTATGGGCTTCTGGTTGGATTCTTATTTCCCTCATCACCCCAGTGTCGCTTATTTACCCTGGTGGTGGCAGGGCCTTCCTGTAGCAGCAGCTGAATTCAGTTTTCACTTTCTTTCCACACACGCAAAGCCAGATTCATTGTACCCTGCCGCCACCTTGAGACACCAGGGCCTGCCAAGCAATGTGTCTTTTTCGGAGTTTGAACCCGGTGTGCCCCTCCTCCTCCAATCTTTAAAATTTTTACAATCCCATGGGGCGCCTGAGTGGCTCAGTTGGTTCAGCATCGACTTTGGCTCAGGTCATGATCTCACGGTTCGTGAGTTCGAGCCCCACGTCGGGCTCTGTGCTGCCAGCTTGGAGCCCGGAGCCTGCTTCGCATTCTCTCTCTCTCTCTCTCTCTCTCTCTCTCTCTCTCTCTCAAAAATAAATTAAAAAAAAAATTGGGGGGCACCTGGGTGGCTCAGTCGGTTGAGCGTCCGACTTCAGCTCAGGTCATGACCTCACGGTTCATGAGTTCGAGCCCCACATGGGGCTCTGTGCTGACAGCTTGGAGCCTGGAGCCTGCTTCGGATTCTGTGTCTCCCTCTCTCTGCCCCTTCCCCGCTCATGCTCTGTTCTGTCTCTCTCTGTCTCTCAAAAATGAATAAACGTTAAAAAATTTTTTTGAATAAAAAAAGCTAAAGAAATTAAAACTTTTTACAATCCCAATCTCTTCCCTGCTTCCTGCAGCTGCTATCTCTACACCCTTTTTCATTACTTAGTTAACACTTTATACCTAGCTAAGCGTTCCTTATATTAAAATTACTTCCATTAAAACTATTTCTGTGATTTCTGTCTCTTGACTGGGCCCTGAGTGACACCTACAGAAAATGACTTCCTTACAGGCTGTGGGGATTCATGTTAGCTCTCCTAACACCGGGTTTCCCCTGATATTGCCCCTTTGAGGATAACCTTACTTTTGGGGAGAAGATTCCAGCTGAGGATCCTAAGTGACACATGATTAAGATAAATAAATAACCTTATTTTTAAATTGGTTTCACTTATACCAAGTCCTTCCCATCACTTTTAGGACTTTTCTGTCCTCTAAGGAGCGGAAATTCAAATGATATTTTGTGAAATGCCCCTTTTATCAGCAATTAAAAGGCAAAACCAGGTTAAGGGCAAATAACTCTCAAAGCTTTCAGAGTATAAAAACTCGAAGACTGCTCTCACCAAAGTAATTAAGTTCTGTCCACCAGAGAATGTAATTTGAGGAGAAAGAAAAATGAAGCTTCAGGACAAAACACATTATGTTAGCAGTGAAGAAGGCAAAATGTGGGAAGTCAAATAATTTTTTTTTACCCTGTGGAAGGAAAAGATCTTATAGTTACTTATATCACTGTCAACCTATCTAATAAATTAATATGTCGAGCAAAATCACTTTTGTGTGAAAAGGAAATTATTTTGCTCCCATGGGGTCAGGAGTGTAGAGAAGTCGCTGAAAAATAGCTCGAGTTGGATGAGAGTGAAACATCAGCATCTTGGTGGGTGTTCCCCACTTGCCTCCGGCGTCAAGACAAAGGATGAAATTTGAAAGTAATAAACTCAACAGTTAGAAATACATGGAACTGAGATGAGTCAATACTTATAAAAAGTTTAGGTTCCTGTAGGGAAAGCCGGCACACATTTCACCTGACGGGGGAGGGGGAGTTTCTTTCCCCTGGTACACGGATATAATAATGTCTGAGCCTGTAGACCTCCTAATCCTCAATCTCATAAAGCATCTAAATTGGATGAGAGGACCTAGACAATTGAGCAATTTCTATCTTATCTCCATGCACTGAAGTAAATAACAATTTAGTTTGTGCTTGTTAGCTAGTGGTTCAATTCAATTCAGCAAGCTTTCCAGATAGATTAGATATAGGTGTGTGTGTGTGTGTGTGTGTGTGTGTGTGTGTGTGTGTGTGTGTGTGTTTGTACAAAGCTTCTGTGTTCTGTATCTTTCCTTCCATCCATCCATCCATCCATCATCTATCCCAGTTCACCCATACCACTGAGGTGGCGTTAAAGAGCCAAAGAAATTATGTCTTCCCTAATCCCCTTGTCATCTTCCTTATATTTTGCTTGTGCCAGGAATAAGGGGGAACATAAATGTTTCACAAGAAGTGTTTTCAAGCATTCTATTTCCCACTTTACGAGCCACAGTTTAAAACTTGGGTGAAAAAAAAAAGGGACTTATTTTTCAAACTCCATGAAGTTCCCCTCATCAGAGCCTTTGACTCATGCTTTTAATTGTGCCTAGGACAAACTTCTTTGCCTGGCTAGTGATTACTTATGCCTCCAGATTCCATTCATGCTGTTTCCTCTTTTGCTCCAATAGGTCTCTTTTATAGCACATTTCACATTATCTTAGAAGAATTCATTTCAGTGATGCCTCCACCGATAGATGAGGGCAAGGACTTTGTCTGACTTGATTTACATCTCTTGTACTTATCTCAATGCCTGGCACATAATGGGTATATAATAAATATTTGCTGTTCGGACCAAGTTCACTGACGATCTGGATATTAAGACATATAAACATGAGAATGTCATCAGAGTTTTCTGCTTGTTCTTCTGTTTTCCATACCCGTGTCCTCTTTCCTCAACCAGATTTAAAAGTACTTGATGGCAGGGAGTCCATATCTAGTCACTTCTTCATTCAACTTTTTTCTTCCCTATTTCTTGCCAGGGCTAGCACAGTGTCTTTCTAGAAACTGAACAAATGTGTGGGTTGCAATTTTTCATTTAGACAATGTGGCTGTAAACTTTTTTTTCAGTCATCATACAAGATGAATACTTTGATTTCCCTAAAGCAAATATGTTGTATTATATAATGAAATATACTGTTCAAGGCTTTTTCTTACCCAATGGTCCAAGTCTCTATTCATACTCATTTTTGAATTTCAACAGGTTCCCAGAAACAACTGCCAACCTTCCCTTCTGGGATGTAACAAATTCTTCAAGGCAGTTTGAAACTGCCAGACTGTACGTGGAGCAGGCTCTTTAGTGTAGAGAAAGTTAGAAATAGAAATTCAATGAGCTGAGTTCAATCAACATTTCTAACTTTTATGTACTCAGAGGAGTTCTTAAGAACCCATACATTGGTTGCAGGTGGTTTTCCTTCCACATATCCTTCTCTCAAAGTTAGCATCGCTAAGCCAGTATTTTAATAGGAGAGGAAAGGGTTGGAAACCCAGCAGCCAGAATATGGAACAGTAAGGAGTGTCTCAGGGGGAAAAGGGGAAAGACGATAATTCTATGGCCTCCTTTGAAGCTTGTTAACAGGCTATACAGGAAGCGGTTGGCATGGTCTCACAGGAAACATTTATTGTCAGATGCTCATTCTCAAATTCAAAGCTAATCATTTCCATCCCTACTTACATCCCAGAGGACAGGAAGCAGGTTTAAAATATCCTTGAATATCAATGTATGTAATATAAATTTTAAGCATGGTAAAACTGTCTAGAAATGGATTTGGCTATCCTATGTCTCTCCTACAGGTGTAAAGAAAATAATAGGAATGTAATACCAAGGAAAAATACTTTGGTGACTTATAAGAACATACTGGTATTATCTTGTCTAGAAGTATAAAACATTTTCAAACGTACACTGAAAGTATAATCATATAATGCACCTTTGTTCACACGCCACGATTAAATAGATTTACATTTTTCCCTTTTTTTTTATAAAGTGTTACCAACACAGTTATTGTCACTCCATCCCTTCCCCTCTGCTTGAACTTGATGTGTATTCTTCTGTATATTTAAATTTTTAATAACATAAATATATGTCCATAAGCAAATTACATTGCTTTCTTTTGTTTTGAATTTTTGCCTAATAATATAATGATGCATATTGTGTGCCTTGATCCTTTCACTCAACATTTTGCTTAAGTTTATCCATACTAATATACGCAGACCTACTCCATGCATGTTCGCTATCGTGTGAGATACATTTTCTGAATATTACATCTATCCATTTTTCTTTTTTTTTTAAGTTTATTTTGAGAGAGAGAGAGCACAGGGGAGGGGCGGTGGTCAGGGACGGGGGAGAGAATCCCAAGCAGGCCTCACACTTTCAGCGCAGAGCCCGACATGGGCTCAAACCCATGAACCATGAGATCGTGACCTGAGCCAAAATCAAGAGCTGGACACTCAACTGATGGAGCCACCCAAGCGCCACCCCCACCTTGTCTATTGGGGGATAGAGTTAGACTATCTCCAATGTTCCACTAAATTATCTTGTCCTTGTCTTCTTGTGCACAGGGGTAAAAGTTTCTAGAAATGGAATTGTCCAGTTAATGTGTATGCTTATTAAACATTGCAAAAATGCTTCCCAAACCAAGTAACTAATTTGTTGTCTACTACCAATGCCTTTGATTTTCTGTTTCTCTGTGTTCAACTCTTACCAACATTTGTTGTTTTCAGACTTGAATAATATTTTGGTGGAATGATATTTCATTATTATTTGAATTTTCATTCCCCTGATTATAAATGAGGCTGAGGAGCTTTCCATATGGCTTATTAACTATTGAAAATTTCTCTTCTCTGAATTCACTGTTCATCCTTATCCATGTCCCTTTTGGGTTGTTTTCCTTGTAAAATTTGCCTGTAAAGCCATCTGGGCCTAGTGCTCATTTTATAAATTGATTTTAGATTATTGATTTAATTTCTTTAGTGGATATGTTTTCTATTTAAGTCAATTTTATAACCTAAATGTTTTAGTAAGAAATGAATAATTTTCAAAGTCTTCATTTTGTCCTTAATTTTGAATGCTATTTTAGCTAGGTGTAAAATCGTAGATGAAAGTTAATTTCTCTCATTATTTTGAAAATACTATTCCAGGGGCGCCTGGGTGGCACAGTCGGTTGAGCGTCCGACTTCAGCCAGGTCACGATCTCGCGGTCCATGAGTTCGAGCCCCGCATCAGGCTCTGGGCTGATGGCTCAGAGCCTGGAGCCTGTTTCCGATTCTGTGTCTCCCTCTCTCTCTGCCCCTCTCCCGTTCATGCTCTGTCTCTCTCTGTCCCAAAAATAAATAAACGTTGAAAAAAAAAATTAAAAAAAAAAAAAAAAAGAAAATACTATTCCAATGTTACTTGGTCTATATTACCACTGTTGCAAAGTCCACTGTACGTCTTACTGTTAGTATTGTGATAATCTGGCCTTTTTTCTCTTTTTTTACTACTTTTTAAATGTTTTCTTTGTTTCTTTGCCTGCAGTTTCACTACATGTGTCTGGATGTGGGTTTATTTTTGCTTATCCTACTCAGGACACGTTGAATTTTTTAAATTTAGTAATCATTTCTTTAATTCATTATGAAAAGTTCTGTTATCCTGCAAATATTGTCTCTCTGCCAATCCCTTAATGTCTCTTAACCCCTCTTTCATACTTTCCATCCCTTTATCTCTTCATGCTTCATTCTGATGAATATACTCAGATTTACTTTCTTTGTCAGTGAGCCTCCCTTTGGCTATATATAACTTACTGCTTAATTTGTCCAATGGGTTTTTAATTTCAACAACCATTTTTTTCTTTCTAGAAATTCTATTTGGCTATTTTTCAAATGTCTGTTCTTCTTTCAAAGTATCTTGTTCTGTATCTGATTTTGATCACTTCCTTTGTCTTTAATTATGTCAAACATATTTTTATAGTTCTCCATTAATTGTTCTATTATTTGAAGTCCTTTCAGTTTTAATAATCCTATTTGTTAGGTCTGTGGACTCTTGGCTCAAGGTGGATTTCATCCTCCATTGTTATCATTAATTTTCAAAACTATTAATAATACATCAGTCAAATTCTTGGCAGGAAACATAGGACATATCAAATAGAGTAACTGTGGAGTTTCATAAAAGGACTATTTCCAAATGTGTGAGTTGGGCTAAGAGCAGCCAAACAATAGTGAAACATGAAGTTATTGCCTTCCCACCATGTATGGCACAAGGAGGAAGTGATTACCAGACCTGTAGTTAGAGGACAGGGCTGCCTGACAGGAGTCATGGCCCTTGGTAGGGGCAGGCTGATGCCGCCAACCAGTGACCCAAAATAGGTGTAGCTGGAGAAACAAATAACATGACCTTGCTAATCTATTGTCCTTCAATCTCTTGCCATTACTTCCCATTGGCTGAACGCAATGAAAAGCCAGAAAGCCCAGGCGATGCAATACATGGAGGTCAATCTGCTGGAGAACAAAGCAGGGTGGAGAAGGATGGAACGTAGATCTAGAGGGGTGACAGGAGGACATTCGGCACAGTTATAAGCTCATGTTCAGTGTTGTCTTATCCATTAGAAGTCCCTGTTGCTTGGTGGAGGGTGGGCATATCCATCCAGAGAAGCTTTCTATTTGCTTTCTGCATAGGCCTTAAGGTATCGCTGGTTGAGACTCGAGTTCTGTGTTAGTTTTCAGCTCCAGAATTCCTGATCCAAAAGACTAGTTTAAATTCTAACCCTAAATATAGGAGACACATCATTATACAGTCTAAAGGGAGACAATTTTTATTTTTACCCAAAGCACATTCATGAGCACAACTGTTTCTTTGCTGCCTTATTATGATAATGGATGTAATGTTTCAACCTTTTCCACCTTTTCCCTATATATGCAGCCCTTTAAGAATCTTGGCTTTATGCAGGGATTCTGATTCCTACTATCTGCCTTGCAAAAATTGAAGACTTTGTCTTCAGTCCCTGCATGGGTGGTAAAAGTCAAACCCCTAACTCACCCAGACTCAAAACCCCCTTACCCACCAACCAGTTAGATGCTTACCACTCTGGCTATAATTTTCATCATAACGATACAGGAGGAAACATAACAATTTATGTTCTTTTTCATCTATAGAAGAAATTAAACATCGCTAACATTCTGTATAAATATTGACCCTGGAATATTCATTCAGTTATATGTCAGATGGTTACAGTCCGTCCATATTATGTCCTGAAGGAAGACGGACGTATAAAAATGCTGAGGGACTGACGCTCCTATTCAGCATTTATACTCTGCGACATTTCAGTTTATGTACTACAGGATGTCCTCAAGTTTTCTTTTATAAAAACAAGACCTTTAAACAGTAGAATCTTTTGAAGCTTTGTAAACAAGATGATTCACATTCCATTGTGTTTGTTACAGAATTTTCTGGTTATCTCATGGCAAAGTACTTGAAATAGTTATCAACTCAAAGATGAGTTATGTATTTTTCTCTCATAAGAAGCCTCTTGCCCTCATTTTCTGGAAAAGAACAGAAGCTTTGCATTGATGACAAGCGGCTGTCATTAGTTGGCTATTTAGCAGACTTAGAACTAATGCACTAATGTGTCTCCTCAAGGTACATATTCACATTTTAGCAAAGTGTGCAAAAATCGCTGATTTTCTCAGAGATAGTTTATGGAGAGAGCATTTTCAAAATAAATGCTTGGAAACATTTCCAGCTTTATGTAATTTTGTCACCAAAAATGATATATCACTTCTTAAAATGTTATCATAAATAAATACAGAAAAGCCTTGAAGTGGACTATTCTAAACTGAAAAATATCTTTAAAATGCAAAGGCGTACTGGCTTTTAAGCCCATTAAAATATATTTAAAAGCAAAATTTTCATAAACCAGCAAGAACTGACTCGTATCATGGAAAATGCAAATTAATAACCAAATTACAACAAAAAGTTTGCCATAAATGGTGAATAGAATTTTAAAAGACAAGCACCATGGATCAGAAGTGTTTGCTGAGTATGGAAGGGTATCTGTACAGTATACATCCCATAAACAGTGCAGCCTGAGGGCATTAATCATGAGCCCACTGTGGGGATAAATGGAAGGCTGAATAGAAAGAAAATCCAACTTCACACATGCTTCCCTCAATTTTTCAAATGCTTTTCTCTTCCTTGTACCTCATCAAGTACCTGGTCTATGACCAAATATTATCTGGAAAATGAAAGGCCCATATGTTAAGGCCCAGGTTAAGTTTGTTTTAATAAATGCTCTTTTATACTACATTGGGCTATTTTCCAAATCCTTGACCGAACACGTTGCTGGAAATGATGAGGTCACGTCTCTGAGGTGTTTCTCCTGGGAAAATGTTCTGTTTGGTGTCACGTCCACAGTTGAGTTTTTATTAAATTTCATCCTACAGGCTATGGTCTAATTGGCTCCCACACAAATTTCCTAGGTCTAGCTTCATTTTGTTGGTTAGTGATTCTAACTTTTGATTTAGTTACCAAATTTGTTGATATGAGCCTGAAAAACACACACAGTAGAAAGTCTAAAAATCCTTGGCATCAACCAAATGCTAAGAATAGAGATTCCCAACCTTTATGAAATAAGATAGTCCTTCATACTCTAAGGATATTGGATTTCCTAATACGCAACCTCTACCCCACCCTCTTCACCATTTAAAAAAAGCACTTGTAACATCTCTTTACTTTGAAAAGGAAATTTAAAGTTGTACTTTTAACATGGATTAGTCCTTAAAATAATCAAAGATACGTGAAAGCATATGAAAAACAAAGGCCTAGATTAAATGACAGGTACACTTGTATTGTTTTCTTGTGTTAAGCATAGTAAACTACTAGGCTGATCCGATACTATACCATTAACCTACTAGTATAAGTCTATATATTAGTTAATGTAATACCAGCTACTGAAACAAATATTTAAACTGTTAAAGGCACAGAAGTTAGACACTCAGTTGTTATTCGTGTACAGCCCGGTCAATGGCCGAAAGGAAACCTAAGATAATGGTATTATGGTTAAGAAAGTGGTTTTTATAGGCAGACATTAGGGTTCAAAACGTCAACTCTACCACTTAATAATGGTGAAAGCTTTGGCACTTTTTTAAAAAAAATTTTTTTTTTAACGTTTATTCATTTTTGAGACAGAGAGAGATAGAGCACGAATGGGGGAAGGTCAGAGAGAAAGGGAGACACAGAATCTGAAACAGGCTCCAGGCTCTGAGCTGTCAGCACAGAGCCCGACGCGGGGCTCGAACTCACGGACCGCGAGATCATGACCTGAGCCGAAGTCGGACGCCCAACCGACTGAGCCACCCAGGCGCCCCTGGCACTTTTACTTAGCCATTCTGTACCACAGATAGACAGAGACTAAGGAGACACAACTAAATTCAATGCGAGATCCAGGTCCAGAGAAATAGTGGGGAAACTGGGGAAAGTCACAAAAGAGCTGTACGTTAAGTTATAGTGCTATGTCAACATCAATTTCCAGGTTTTAATCATTGTACAATCACTATGCAAAATGTAATCATTAGGGGAAGCTGCGTAACAGCTGGGAACTCGCTGTACTATTCCAGGATCTCTTCTGTATGTCAAAAGTTCTTTAAATTTTTTTTTTCAAAAGTTCTTTAAAAGGAAAAAGTTTCATGATATTATACATGGAAAACCCGACAGACTCCACCAAAAGTCTGCTAGAACTGATACATGAATTCAGCAAAGTCGTAGGATACAAAATCAACGCACAGAAATCAGTTGCATTCTTATACACTAACAGTGAAGCAACAGAAAGACAAATAAAGAAACTGATCCCATTCATAACTACACCAAGTACCATAAAATACCTAGGAATAAACCTAACCAAAGATGTAAAAGATCTGTATGCTGAAAACTATAGCAAGCTTATGAAGGAAATTGAAGATACAAAGAAATGGAAAAACATTCCATGCTCATGGGTTGGAAGAATAAATATTGTTAAAATGTCAATACCACCCAAAGCTATCTACACATTCAATGCAATCCCAATCAAAATTGCACCAGCATTCTTCTCAAAGCTAGAACAAGCAATCCTAAAATTTGTATGGAACCACAAAAGACCCCAGAATAGCCAAAGCAATATTGAAGAAGAATACCAAAGCGGGAGGCATCACAATCCCAGACTTTAGCCTATATTACAAAGCTGTAATCATCAAGACAGCATGGTATTGGCACAAAAACAGACACATAGACCAATGAAATAGAATAGAGACTCCAGAATTGGACCCACTAAAGTATGGCCAACTCATCTTTGACAAAGCAGGAAAGAATATCCAATGGAAAAAAGACAGTCTCTTTAACAAATGGTGCTGGGAGAACCGGACAGCAACATGCAGAAGGTTGAAACTAGACCACTTTCTCACACCATTCACAAAAATAACTCAAAATGTATAAAGGACCTGAATGTGAGACAGAAAACCATCAAAACCTTAGAGGACAAAGCAGGAAAAAACCTCTCTGACCTCAGCCACAGCAATTTCTTACTTGACACATCTCCAAAGGCAAGGGAATTAAAAGCAAAAATGAACTATTGGGACCTCATGAAGATAAAAAGCTTCTGCACTGCAAAGGAAATAATCAACAAAACTAAAAGGCAACTGACAGAATGGGAGAAGATATTTGCAAATGACGTATAGGACAAAGGGCTAGTATCCAAAATCTATAAAGAGCTCACCAAACTCCACATCCAAAAAACCCGAAAAAAAAAAAAAAACCTGAAAACAAATAATCCAGTGAAGAAATGGGCAGAAAACATGAATAGACACTTCTCTAAAGAAGACATCCAGATGGCCAACAGGCACATGAAAAGATGCTCAACGTCGCTCCTCATCAGGGAAATACAAATCAAAACCACACTCAGATATCACCTCATGCCAGTCAGAGTGGCCAAAATGAACAAATCAGGAGACTATAGATGCTGGCGAGGATGTGGAGAAACGGGAACCCTCTTGCACTGTTGGTGGGAATGCAAACTGGTGCAGCCGCTCTGGAAAACAGTGTGGAGGTTCCTCAAAAAATTAAAAACAGATCTACCCTATGACCCAGCAATACTACTGCTAGGAATTTACCCAAGGGATACAGGAGTACTGATGCATAGGGGCACTTGTACCCCTATGTTTATAGCAGCACTCTCAACAATAGCCAAATTATGGAAAGAGCAGAAATGTCCATCAACTGATGAATGGATAAAGAAATTGTGGTTTATATACACAGTGGAATATTACGTGGCAATGAGAAAGAATGAAATCTGGCCTTTTGTAGCAACGTGGATGGAAATGGAGAGTGTTATGCTAAGTGAGATAAGTCATACAGAGAAAGACAGATACCATATATTTTCACTCTTATGTGGATCCTGAGAAACTTAACAGAAGACCCTGGGGGAGGGGAAGGAAAAAAAAAAGTTTAGAGAGGGAGGGAGGCAAACCATAAGAGACTCTTAAAAACAGAATAAACTGAGGGTTGATGGGGGGCGGGAGGGAGGGGAGGATGGGTGATGGGCATTGAGGAGGGCACCTTTTGGGATGAGCACTGGGTGTTGTATGGAAACCAATTTGACAATAAATTTCATATTAAAAAAATAAAGGGACGCCTGGGTGCCTCAGTCATTTGGGCATCCGGCTTCAGCTCAGGTCATGATCTCACGGTTTGTGGTTCGAGCTCCACGTCGGGCTGTGTGCTGACAGCTCAGAGCCTGGAGCCTGCTTTGGATTCTGTCTCCCTCTCTCTCTGCCCCTCCCCTGCTCACACTCTGTCTCACCCTCTCTCTCAAAAATAAATAAACATTAAAAAAAATTAAAAAAAAAAAGAAATTGTGAAGAACTGACATTCTAAAAATAAATGAATAATTAAATACATGTAAAAAGTTTCACAAAACAAACACTTAAAAGACCCTTTGGTGTAGGGACATGTTGTCTGACACCGTAATTGGGTGGCCATGTTGTGAGCATGGTACCTAACCTATAAACTGTCACTTCAGTTTAGTTATTGCTTAGTTCACAACAAGTGGCCTCAGTTAATCCGGCCTTTCTGAGCTCTGCAACTCTTGTCCTCGAGCAGGGAAAGGTCTTCCGAATATATGAAGAAAACAAGGGGATGGCGGAAAGTTTGCGAAGAAAGAAATGATGGATAACTCCTATCCCCTCAAAGTCCCCTCACGGAAAGAGGATCCGGACGATATCTAGCTGCTTTCACAGCAGGGCTCAGATTTGAGTTTGATGTCATCGATAGAAAAACAAGGAGAAGCCCATATCTGGCATGAAGACGTTTTGAAAACGTACCTCCATGTCCCAAGTTGAAGCTCCTTGACGCGGTTGGTCGCTTTGTATAGCTCTTTTACCTTCTCCTTTTGTGCCATCTGCCTTACGTGTCCGGGATACCTGGACTCCGAAATGCTGCATGAGCTGCTCTGGTGTCACTATTGTGTGGCTTTCAGCAAAGCAACGGGAAGTGGGAGGCACAAGGCAGTAATTGGCTTATCTCACGTTTTGACAGAGAGACAAATCTATTCACTGCTGTTGTTCACGGGAGGCGTCTCCAAAATGTGTGGCTTTGATGTGAGATTCGTCTGGCGACTAGTAAAGACTCCAGGGAGGTTGGAATTTATCAGCCCAAAACGAACTGACATGAAAGGGTGAGCAGAGAGAAGAGGAATATGCAGTTAGAATACAAAGCCAGGCTGGGACTTCACTGCTTCTGTAGACCTCGGGGGCTTCTCTTCCTCTTCTGACACTAGAAAACGAAGGAAGCATTTCCTGCCTGGGCCATTTCCGCTTGGAGTGGAGTGATGCTTTCCAACGCTAGGAGTTGCTTTGAGATCAGTTATTCGGGTCACTCTCTGTGCCTCAGTTTCTTGGTTCAGAAAATGGGGGTGGCAGGTGGACAGAGACCTGTCGCGAGGGTAAATGAGTTCATGCCTATAAAGAACTTAAAACAGCGCCAGGCACCTTGGAAGCTCGGTCACTGTTAGCTGTGGTTGTTCATGATGATCATACTATTATTGCCACCAGAGCACGATACAGGGAGGGGGCTTTTGTAGTAAACAGAGCACAAGGCTTTGCAGTCAGAACACGTGGGGCAGGGTACCAATTCCACCACTCGCCAGTTGAGCGATTTGAAGGAAACTCTCAGTGGCCTCAACAGTAAAGAGATTGGAGGTATGGATGAGGCTTCCAAGAGAAAAACGACAGATCGTTCCATGTAAAGTAACCATTATTTTTATCAGCATTAAATTAGTGACTGGCAGAACTTAGTGATATTCTAAGCTCTGTCACGTCACAGGCTGCACTGGTGGCCGTTGGTCCTTTTCTATAACGGAGGAGTGGATGGCCTTAGACATACCCTGAAAAGCCAGGGGGTGGAAGAATCTTGAGAATCACCTGGCTTCCTTGTTTGGGACATCTTAAGCATACTGCCGTTGGGCAGTAAACTACACCCAAACCTCCGTTGGCTCAGGTTTCTAGCCCAACCTTCTCCCAATTTCTGAGATCAGGCCGAATCCAAGTAAACAAAGCCTGGCAAGGTGGTTGAAGGCATTTGGGTTACAACGAATAGAATTTTCCCAGCTGTGTTTGTTTCGTTTGGTCAATCTACCCATTCTTATTTAGAGACTGTTACGTGACAGCTTTGAGGCACACACACACACACGAAGAGGGGAATTAGTACGCAAGAACTGTGAGGCCCAGGACTATAGCCTTGCTTGTACAATTTTATGCCAGGACTCTGCAAACGACAGCCCCGCACTCTAAATTCAGACCATCTTCTGTATTTGTGAATAGAGGTCTGTTGGAACACATGCAGACTCACTTGTTCACGTACTGCCCATGGCTGCTTTCCTGCTATAACGGAGTTGGGTAGTTACAACCAACACTGTTTGGCCCCATAAGGCCTAAAATATTTACTCTCTGGCCCCTTAGAGAAAAGGTTTGTTGACCCTTGACCTTTGCAGTCTCACTCCACAAACCAATGCAGTAGACAAGAGCATCAAACACCATTTACTTAAATGGGTATCTTTTTAAAAATGTGGGCACCAGGCTTAGAAAATTTAGCATAAAATCCCTAATTCTCAATACTTCTTAAGGAAGGAATGCCACTTGGTAAATTTGTTCTCTAAGACCAGTGCAATAAAAAGAAAATACGAAACTCGAATACGCTTGTGCGTTTGGAACATCACAGAAATGCAATAAAAATAAACAGCTATGAGGTATTTCACACTCCTTACGAAAGAGATACTATAAAAAAGCACAGAGAAATAGGTAAACGGGCCATGTGTCGTATGCTTCAAAGCGTCTAATGCCCGTCAAGTTATTCTCTCATAATGCTCTTTAAAACTGGACATCAAAAGACTGCGGAAGCTTACAAGCATAATGGGACAGCGTAGACACTTGGAAACTAACATAATGGGACGGCATAGACAGAGAAACAGGGTAGATGTTACTTTGATTATTAGCATCCCTCCCCTCAAATTCACACAGAACTTTTAACAAACAAATGATTACAATCATCAGTTCATCTGCTGAAAAGAAAGTTAAATAAAACAATATAACCTTAAAAAGCTTTCTAAAACTCTACCTAAACCATCAGTCTTTCTCAGATAGACTCTCAGGTGCTTCACTTTGAATTTGAGAGAGCAGAAACATATTTTTAGCCCTGGGAAGATCATTGTCATTGTCTATCTTTGATCAGGTCAAATCCTTCTGATCTGTGTGACCCATCGAAAAACTTCTGGTTGCTATTTAGATTTAAAAGTTTTTATTTATTTATTTATTTGGGAGAAGGAAAGAGTGAGAGTGAGAGAGGACGAGTGGTAAGGGACAGAGAGAGAAGGGGACAGAAGATCTGCTGACAGCAGAGAGCCCAATGTGGGGCTTGAACCCACGAACTGCGAGATCATGACTTTTCTTTTTAATTTTTTAACGCTTATTTTTGAGAGAGAGAGACAGAGCACGAGTGGGGGAGGGACAGAAAGAGGAGAGGGAGACACAGAATCCAAAACAGGCTCCAGGCTCCGAGCTGTCAGCACAGAGCCCAACGCGGGGCTCAAACTCACAGACCATGAGATCATGACCTGAGTCCAAGTTGGACGCTTAACCAACTGAGCCACCCTGGTGCCCCACCACTTAGATTTTAAAATACTGCATTTTCTCCTGCAAAACTTCTCATTTACATATGAATTGCATTTCCCAATAAGCTGAGAGGCTTGTACAGAATGAGGAATTTGCACTGACCATCTGCTGTCATGACTGAGAACTTAGGCTCTGGAGTCAGAAAGCCCTGGTGCCACATATAAGATTTTATGCCAGGTACGTAGAAAAGTACCTGGATGGAGGAAGTGCTCGATACTTTTAACTGTGTGCTTAAACATTCTCTTTAGCATCATTTTAATAAAGTTAAAATGAAGACCACTGCCATATTTGTTGTAGGAAAATCTAAGATGAAATGTTGAGGGGTGTGTATGTGCTTACGCGCGCACACGTGAGTAAGAGAAATCCTCTCTCCAAGCAATTCTTCTAATCTTGTTAACTTTTACCAGATTTTTTACTACACATTGCAATCACCTGGGTACACTTAAATATCCTGATGCCAAGGCCACATTGCAGACCAACTCGATCAAAGTCTCTGAGTGTAGGGTCTGGAGCGTCTTTTAAAATTCCCAAGTGATTCCAATGTGCAGCCAAGATTCAAAACGGATCTAAAGTGACCTTTCTCCTGAGAAGTTAGGAAGATGTTGACATCACAGTATGGCTCCTAGCTGAGATACAAACGAGAACCCAACGTCGCTATCTTTCCACAAATCCCCTAAAAAATAGGTTTTATTTTACTTCTGGATTTCCTATCAGTGAATGACACCATCAGTGTAATTCTACATTTCTTCTTCTTCCTCACTCTTTATTTCTCACATACACAGAGGCTCCAAGTTCCATCAGCTGGCATCCATCTTGGTATCTTGTAACCACCACCCCTTCTCTATTACCTCAGCCTCATCTGAAGTTCAGATCATTATCTTCTCCATCTCAGGTGGACACAAGTATCTCACAGATGGTCTCTATATCCCTGATATGTTCCTATTCAACTTCTCTTAGCTTAGGCTCTCCAGAAGCAGATCCAAAGACAAGGATTCAAGGACAGTAGTGCGTCTAGGAGGTGAACCCAGAAAACATCTGGGGGAGTAGTTTTAACCCATAGGGGGTAATAATTTATGCCCCCAGGGACATTTGGCAATACATGGAGATATTTTTTGTTGTTATAATTGGGGGAGGGTGCTATTGGACTGTAGTGGGTAGAGATCAGGAGTGTTGCTAAACTTCCTACAATGCACAGGACAGTTCCCCCTACAACCACCAAAAAAAGTATTAGCCAACTTCAAATGTCAAGAGTGCCCATGTTGAGACACCCTACAGTTGGGAAGTAAGGAAGCGAAATAAGGAAGACAAAGAAACCAAATAAAGGTATATTATCCAACTAGTTAGTACTGTGGGCAACCATAGCTCAGTCCTGCTACTCTAGGAGAGAGTATAGACCACATGCCTCAAAGTTATCCCGCATAAGGGATGTGAGAGCAAGGGTATTTTTACACTAATCCCTGTAACTTATCAGTGAGTACTGCAGCAGTGGATGTATGAGTCATAGAATTCTCTCATATTTCTAGTCTGCTGAGCACAGGAGCAGAGGAAAAATAGGGTTTCATCAGTCAGAGAAGCCCATCACACAGATGGTCAGAAGTCTACAGCGGTAAATTCCAAGGTATATGAGTGGGACAGCACCTGCTGAACATCCTTCACACAAATGCCAGAAGAATCATTCTAGAGCCTACTCATAGCATTCTCCCATTGATTTTACATTGTCCTTAAGACAAAAGCCAAGTTCTATAAGGTGGTATACCAGGTACTCCATGATTGAGCACTACCCATTTCATTGGTCTCAAATCCTCTGTATCAAACAGAATTGGACATTAAAACTCTCGGACTCACATACACATTACCTCTAGAAGAGTGATTATCAACCTGGATGCACACGGGAATTACCTAGGGTGCTTTAAAGAAATACTCTTCCTGGAGACTTCCAGGGAAGATGGTAGAGTAGGAAGATCCTAAGTTCACCTTGTACCATGGATACAATATTTAGGATAAATGGATGCTTGGGATAAGTAACCCCAAAATGGCCCAAAGACTGGCAGAACAGACTCTCCACAGCTGAAGGTAGAGAAGAGGCTACATCGAAGAGGGTAGGAAGGATGGAGACACGATTGGGACTGGCTTACTGTCCAAGGGAGGAACACTGTGGGCACACAAAGGGGAGAGAAATCAGACCTTCACACAAAGCACCACAAGGCACAGGGAATCCCCCTGGGGTCAATGAATCCCCATAACATTTGGCTTTGAACACCAGAGTGGCTGAATTTCACAAATTCTTACAGCCAGTGGTGCTCAACACCTGGAGCTTTGAAAATCAGTGACTTTGACTATGGGAGAGCCAGGAGGGTGAGAGGAAACTGAGTCCTCGCCCTCTGAAAGTAGTTTGAAAAACACCTGGGGCATATGGGCAGGAGATTTATTTACTGATTTCAGAGCATGTGCTGGAAGGGCAGAGATCTTTAAGGGACTTCTCCAGGAAAAAAGGAACTGGCAGGTGACACTGCCCTCTCTACTAGCCTAGATACTTGGACGTCTGTCGGAACCAACACAGCACCACACTCTCCACCCAGCTTGCTCACAGTGTGGCCTTCCCCCGCGTGTTCTGTGGACACGTCTCCTCCAGCCAGGGCTGGGTCCCCGGTCTCCTACTACAGCAGACCATTGAAAACCCTGCTAATGCCACATGCCCCAACACCATGGTCCTTCCGCAAATCTACCTCCTGCAATGCCAGCCTCTTCCCAAGTTGCTGCAGATCCCCTCCTGCAGCAAATTGTGCAGGCCTTTCTAGCGCCAGGCACTCTGCCCCCACGCTCTCCGATGGGTTCACCCCCTCCAGCCTGGTGGCAGGAGTCTTCTAAAGCAGCTTCAGACAGCAGACCTGTGCAAGCCTTGTTAACACCATGTGTCCTGCCCCTACATTCCCCTGCAGTCCTGCCCCCTCCAATACGACCTTGGCCAGAGTCCACTGAAAGCAGTGCCACAAGCTTGGCAGGGTGCAAGTAGCCCTGATGTGGCAGCACCCCTCCAAAGTGACTTCTGCCCTGGAGAGAGGGGAAGACAACCACAGACACCGGTCTGACTATGCCTCCGGCAGTAGACTGGGAACAGACATCTGGTCTGATTGTAGGTCCCACCCAACAACTACAGCTTCTTAGGGGACAATACAAGGAAAGCACACTGCAGTTCTATTCTACTGCATCTCTAGCCAACACCTGGTTTGACTCAACTCAAGCCCAAGGTGGCCCCAGATTGGCCCACTAACAACACAGGGACCAAACCCTGTCCACACAGGCAAAGAGAACCATTGCAGATGACTGGACTGAAGGCAAAAGTGGCTCATTCACAAAAGTGCAATCCCTATGTAAATACCAATAACATTTTTCACACAACTAGAACAAAGAATATTAGATTTGTATGGAACCACAAAAGAGCCCAAAGAGCTAGAGTAATCTTGAAAAAGAAGGACAAAAGCAGAAGTATCACAATCCCAGATTGCAAGATACACTACACAGGTGTAGTTATCAAAACAATATGGTACTGGCACAAGAAGAGACACATAGATCAATAGAACAGAAGAGAGAGCCCAGAAATAAAGCCACGATTATATGGTCAATTAACCTATGACAAAGCACAAAAGAATATACAATGGGAAAAAAGACAGTCTCTTCAACAAATGGTACTGGGAAAACTGGACAGCTACAAGCAAAAAAAATGAAACTGGACCACTTTCTTACACCATACATAAAAATAAACTCAAAATGGAGGAAGTACCTAAATGTGAAGTCTGAAACCATAAAAACCCTAGAAGAGAGCACAGGCAGTAATTTCTCTGACATTGCCCATAGCAACATTTTTCTAGACATGTCTCCTGAGACAAGGGAAAGAAAAGCAAAAGTAAACTATCGAGACCACATCAAAATAAAACTTTTGCACAGCAAAGGAAGCAATCAACAAAACTAGAAGACAACCTACTGATAAGAGAAGATATTTGCAAATGACATAGCCAATAAAGAGTTAATATCTGGGGCACCTGGGTGGCTCAGTCAGTTAAGATTCCAACTTTGATTCAGGTCATGATCAGTGAGTCAGGTCAGTCAGTGAGTTCAAGCCCCACATCGGGCTCTGTGCTGACAGCTCAGAGCCTGGAGCCTGCTTCGGATTCTGTGTCTCCCTCCCTCTGCCCCTCCCCCACCCACACTCTGTCTCTCTCAAAAATGAATAAACATTAAAAAAATTTTTAAAAAGAGTTAATACCTAAAATAGAGAGCTTATACAACTCAACACCAAAAAACACAAATAATCCAATTAAAACTGGGCAGAAGACATGAACAGACATTTCTCCCAAGAAGACATCCAGATGGCCAACAGACACATGAAAAGATGCTCACCATCACTCATCATCAGAGAAATATAAATCAAAACCACAATGAAATATCTCCTCCAACCTGTCAGAATGTCTAAGATCAACAGTGCAAGAAACAACAAATGTTGGAGAGGATGTGGAGAAAAAGGAAGCCTTATGAACTGTTGGTGGGAATGCAAACTGGAATATCCACTGTGGAAAACAGTATGAAGGTTCTTCAAAAAACTAAAAATAGAATTACCATACAATCCATAATGCTGCTATCGGGTATTTAGCCAAAGAAAATGAAAACACTAATTTGAAAAGATATATGTGCCTTTATGCTTACAGCAGCATCTTTTACAACACCCAAATTATGGAAGCAACCCATATGTCCATCTATAGATGGATAAAGAAGAAGTAATATAGATAGGTAGGTAGGTGGGTAGATAGAGATAGACAGATAGAAAATGTAATGTTAATCAGCTATAAAAGAGAATGAATTCTTGCCATTTGCAACAACATGGATGGATCTAGAGTGTATTATGCTAAGTGAAATAAGTCAATCAGAGAAAGACAAATACCATATGATTTTATTCATATGTGGAATGTAAGAAACAAAACGAATGAATAAAATAAAGACTAACCAAAACCAGAGCCTTCAGTATAGAGAACAAACTGAGGGTTACCAGAGGGGAGGGGGTAGGAATGGGTAAAATAGGGGAAGGGGATTAAGAGGACACTTATCATGATGAGCACTGAGTAATGTATAGAATTGTTGAATCACTGTATTGTACACCTGAAACTAATATAACACTCTGTTATCTACACTGGAATCAAAATTAAAAAATAAAATAAAGTGGGCAAGGAGGCTCACAACCTATATGACTAGCCTGTTAACAAAATAAAAGAAATACTTTTTCTGGGGTGACACCGCAGAGATTTGATTTAAGAGACATGGTCTGGACACTGGCATTCCTTATAGCTTCTCTGGTGATTCTAAGGTACAGCCAAGGTTGAGAAGTAACATGCTAGAATTTTGTTTCTTGGGGACAGGATGGTCTTATTCATCTGGGTGTTCTCCCTATGACATTCCCCAGAGTGGTTCCATAATAGATACTCAACTGATGTCTGTTGAATCAATACAATAAAATGAGTGAGAGAAGCAAAGCTTGAATGAAGAGGGGTAAAGCTTAGAATCTCATCAGTTGAGCATTCTTAGTACTGGGATTCTTAGCACTTTACATGCTTTAGTATC
The DNA here is from genome assembly GCF_014898765.1 of Herpailurus yagouaroundi. Classification (NCBI taxonomy): domain Eukaryota; kingdom Metazoa; phylum Chordata; class Mammalia; order Carnivora; family Felidae; genus Herpailurus; species Herpailurus yagouaroundi. The sequence goes on from NW_024420490.1 coordinate 1,236,352, forward strand.
TGGGGTCATTGCAGCAGCCTTGCGTAGGTAGATGTTTTTCTGCTTTGTTTTTTTCTGAGGCAGATGTTGATATTCAGAAAAGTTAGGCTGACTCATTCAAGATCAAGGAGCAGAGCCATGACTCAAACTTTAACTGCCCTGACTCCGAAGACTGGGTCCTGTCTCAAACAGATAATGGCAAGTAGGGATTCCAGAAGACCGTGATTCCTTTCCTCTTACAAGGACCTGAAAGGAGTGCCATAGGGCACTCCTAATGATACTCTATATACTCAGTGGTGGAGATTACACACCGAACATTAGCGCCATGGCAGGCAATGGAAAATCAGAAACCATCATCTCCAACAGGAGCTAATTCAGCACTGCTGAGATGTGACCATAGGACCTTCTTCAATGAAATCCAAGTCTTTGTGTGCAAGCTTTTTTTTTATGATTTGAGCCCAGTAAGCAAGAGGGAGGACAAATAACTCAATGGCTTTATCCCTATGAATCAGAGATAATACAAATATAAGCATCCACTAACCAGAAATAAGTTTGCAATGATTGATAGGTAGGCTGTAGAGAGTGAGGTTTCCTTGTCTGAACATCAACTGTTTATAAAACACAAAACATGACAGAGACTGTGAGGCCTCTAGTTCTTCTCATTCTAGAAAAGATGGTGAGGGAAAAAGGCTACTGGTCCATACACATGCGATTACACCACAGAAGGTTTCCATCTGTCTTGGCATTAACTTCTCCCCCACCACATCCACAAAAGAATTTATCTTAACGGGTATGGCTTGAGTAGAATGGTGCACGTCATGGGGTTAGAAATTTCCAGCTGCTGTTCCATACACTTTGCGAGGGGGCAACCAACAGTAACAGCAAGCCGCCTTTGGTTTCATAGACTTAAGTCTTGTGATGTACAAATGGAGACACTTTGTACAACATAAACACAACCTGACTATTAACAGTAGTACGAGGAAACACTGCTATTTTTTTTTTTAAATATAGAGATTTCTCCCCAACCTGCTGCGACGCTTTCTTCCCACAAAGCCTGGGAAACAAGAAGTCGACAAGTCTGACAGGGACTCAGAAATGCTATACTCCATCGCTCAATTTCTGTGTCTTCTGACTTGCTGACAACCTTTTGATGATGCGTGAAGTATCAAATCTGAAATGCGTGGTAGATGTCACAAATGCAATGATGCTCTCAATCTGGCCCCTTTTCAGTGGAATACATCTATGCCCGAGAGCTGCAGGAGCAAGTCGATTTGTATGTGTAATTCAATAATGTGGTGCTTCAGAATGAAGACAAATTTAAAGCTCTGTGTTACGACACCGTCATCATCTCAATGAAATGAGAAATGGCATGTTGAAAGAAAGTTAACACAGGGCCAAGAAAATGGTAACTTTTAGGTCAAAGCATAGCCATGTCTCCCGGTTCACCATTAACTTGTCCATCAGAAAATCCTCACATCTAAGGTGAATTGCCCTGTGCTTGCTGGCCTCTATGTATTCTCAAACCCGAAGCCTTTCAGGCACAGTAATCAGTAAATGTTGGCCTCCCTAATCAGGTTTTCAGTGAAGACCAAACTTTACCCATGTCTCCAGTTAAGTCTATTTATGGTGCCAAAATCAGGAGACAAAAATGCTGTAAACAAGCTGTTGAGTCCCTCCCAGCACAAATGGAACACAGAGGACATTCATCAGAGCAGAGACGAATAAATCACTCTCCCAACTGTCTCAGATAGGCAAGCCAAAAATTGTTTTACTTTCCAGCGCTAAAATATCTGTTGGTAAATTTTTTTTTTATTTCCCACTCTGTATTTTTAATCTATCCTTTCATGGAAAGAAAAGATATATTTGAGGTAACAATAGCAATCAGACACGAAGTTGAAAGGAATACTTATGCCAGAGAAGCCTCGGTGTTAGAATCCTTAGTAGGATCTTGAGCCAAAGTTTTGAAAATTAAATTTCATAAGGAGAAAGTGAGTAAGAATATTAAAGTCACTTTGCTCATTCGTGATACTATTTAAATAGGTAAACTTCTATTTCTGGCCCAATGGATTCTAGAGACAGGAAAACGGAAGACTCGAGATTGATCATTTGAGAACACTCGTGTCCTATAAGAAAGGGAAAATTTGGAATCAGCAAAGTGTTCAGAAAAAGAGGCTGGGAAGCAAGGCAAGACGCCCTTCGGACCCTACTACCCTACGTAGCAGTTCTGTGGAGAAAACAGGACCCCCCCCCCCCCCTCCGGGGGGGCCACATGTGCGGGTCGCCTGACTTTCTCTCCATCTTTTGTACTCTCCCTTATCTGGCAAGTCTTTATCTAGTCTGCTTGGCAGGAAGCGTAGCCCTGTCTTATCACAACTTATTCTCTGTGCTCCAAGTCCCCTTAGCACCTAAGCTTACGACAGGAAGTCCTGCTCCTGTCCTCCCGCCGCCCCCTTGTTGCAACACCGGCTGGAGCTGCCCAAATGATCAAGAGGGCCAGAGAGGGTAAGGGATATACATCAATAACAAGGGGGGAGGGTGAGAGCTCTGGGCACAGCTGCCTCTGCTTACTCCTAACCATGGACATCTGGCCACAGCTTCATCCAGGTCACATGCTAAATCTGGGAGAGTCACAAGATACCAACGGTCTCTCTCCGGATATGTGCTTGGTAGGACAAGAAAGGGCTTCCCTTGTAAGGTCTCACTCCTGGATTTATTTATTTCGTGCTTTTTACTGAGATCTAACACACACACACACAGTAAGCCGTGTAAAGTACGCAAAAATGCACCGTTCCGAGGAGTTTTACCAACGTTTACACCAAGTGACCATCACCTAGATCAAAGACACTTCCAACGCCCCAAGAGGCTCCTTCAGGCCCTTCCCCTGTCAATAGCCCCCTCCCTCCCCATACTCTACAGCAGTAAACACCATCGTGACTTCCGTCACCACTGCTTACTTTGGCCTCTTCCTGAACATCACGTATAGCACACACCCTCTGTGTCTGGCTTCATCCACTAGAGCGTGTGCAAGGGTTCTCCACATGGCTGCACATATCAGCGGTTCTTTCTTTTTCATTGCTATGGAGTATTCCATTGTACAAATACACCACAACTTACGTTTCATTCTCCTCTTGATGGACACATACATTGTTCCCCGGTTGGTGCTAATATGAATGAAGCTGCTATGAACTTCCTTGGCCCCCCTTTTTTTTTTAATGGGCAGAGGCACTCATTTCTCTCAGGTATATATCTGGGAGTATAAAATTGCTGGGTCATAAGGTAGACATTTGTTTAGGGTTAGTGGACACCAAAGGGCTCCCCGTTGAGAAGTTCAGATACCCTCTGCAGCAGCAAGTTGAATCTCTTTATAAACCTCTGAGTCATGTGACTTCACAATGTTACCGCCAACAGTAAAGACTTAGTGATGGAGAAAGCCATTGAACAGAAGCCAGGCAAGATGCTTGAACATGCACGATTCTTCCAGAAAGCAAACCCCGTTTAGTTTCCACCAGTGGTATGCATCTATAGGTTTATCCCCCGGGAGAGAAATTAGAATCTTAAGCATTGGAGATTTTATCTGCCCCAAATTGCAATCTCATTACACAGTATACCCAGTTTGTAAACGAGTTTCAGCTACTTGCCATTTTCGCCAAGACATTTAATTAGTTGTTTCTGTTCTCAGTGCCCTGTTCCCTCTGGAGATACATAGGTAATAAAATAAATGAATTAAACATTCTTTAATATTCACTTGGCAACATGTGTCATTTAGCCTGCAATTAAGAGAATACTTATACATGAGACTGGTTAGTTTATACATATTTAAAAATTTCCCCAAATCAATTGTGTTGTCGCACTATGGAGTATAGATTTCTCAGGAAACTTACACTGATCTCGTGTTTACTTTTTTAGGTCTCTGTAATTAATTCTATGTGGGATTGTGGAAAGAAGGGAGGGAGGGAGGGAGGGAGAAAAGATCGATTTTTCATGTAGCAATTTCATTTATTTATTTATTTTTCACGTAGCAATCTTATACTCACGTTCCGTTTCAGGTCGCCCTTCACCCCACTGTCACTACATCAGTGTTAATGACCTACTAAGGACCCGGCACCAAGTTTGTCCTTACAAATTCTGTCCTCAGAAATCTCAGTGGCTTTTGATAAATTGTGAGCCGAATTGCCTCCCCATGAGTTCTAAAAATATCTCTAGATGGATATTGGGTACCTCAAAATATAGAAGCAATAGATCAGTAGATGAGACAAACACCCAACTGACTCCAATTCTCTATGTTCACTCAGGGAGAAGTAAAGCACGTCTGGGAATGGAGGTATAGATTTTTGCTGGCCCACACTATTCAAGAGGTATAGAAATTTAGGAAGTTGACAGAGATCAGAGTCGCAAATCATAGAAAAGAGATGTCCTAGAAGCTGTGTCAATTTCACAAACCAAACAACAAGAGATATTATAAGCCAGGTTATTGGAGCTGGATTTCCATAAGGTAGGATACAGGAAAAAATCCTGTCAAATCACAGAGTTGAGAGAAACTTTAGACATCACCAAAAATGAGGAAGTTCTTGGTCAAAAGGTGAAGTAATTTGCCTAAGAGAACAAAGAGAAGAAGATTAATATAATTATTATAAAATTAACAAGAATAAGTTCCTGGCCATTATATCTTATGCATAATGTGTGTTAAATATTTCTGCAGGTACGTGTCGTGTGTATGTATGTGCATATCTTACCATATAGGATATGCTTATTCCTAATTTACAAACTAGGAAGAAGTTAACAATAGTTACTCCTGAGGATAGGGATAGGAGTGGGAAGTATGACATTATTTTAATTTTTTACTTTACAAATCTATTTAGTTTTTGAATTGACTATTTTAATTGGTTGCTTGAGGACAACAAATAATGTATTATTTCTAATTTAAAAACTCACTGAGTCTGAAAGAAAGACACAAAATCCAGACTCCACAAAGGTCATTAAATTTGACTATTAAAAAAAAAATTCTGCACGGGGAAAATTCCCAACAAAAGAATTTTAAAATATATGTGCATCATTTACATTATGGCATTAATTTCAAAGGGTTCATTCTAATGCAGAAGAAAAAGCAGGACAATAGAAAAATAGAAAAAGAATATAAACAGGCAGTTTCCAGGAAAAAAATTATAAATAGCCAATAAACATGTGAAAACATGATGAAACTCCTCTGTAATTTTGAAAATGCAAGTCACGAGATATTTTTTTCATGCACTAAGTCAGCACAAATCTCATGGGTTTCTTGATACGCAGTATTTTTATGCCACTTGTGTTATAAACATTACTATCTCTTTTAAATTTTTTTTTAAGTTTATTTTTTGACAGAGACAGAGTGCGAGCATGAGCTGGGGAGGGGCAGAGAGAGAGGGAGACACAGAATCGGAAGCAGGCTCCAGGCTTTGAGCTGTCAGCACAGAGCCCGACATGGGGGTCGAACACACGAACGCTGAGATCATGACCTGGGCTGAAGTCGGACGCTTAACTGACTGAGCCACCCAGGCGCCCTGGACATTACTCTCTCTTTTAAAAGTCATAGCAATCCTACACGTGAAGTAATTATGAAAGGAAACATACATGTACAAATCTATATATTATCTTTTTTTCAGTTAGAGGGTGTTTTCCTAGGTTAAGACCAACAATGATCTGCTAATTTAAAAAAAATTAATTTTAGGGGCGCCTGGGTGTCTCGATTGGGCATCCAACTCTCGTATTCTGCTCAGGTCGTGGTCTCATAGTTCGTGGATTCGGGCCCTGCATCGGGCTCTGTGCTGATTGTGCAGAGCCTGCTTGGGATTCTCCCTCTCCCTCTCCCTCTTCCATGGCTATCTCTCTCTCCCTTCCTCTCTCTCTCAAAATAAATAAATACACTTAAAAAAATAAAATATAGTATGCTCTCCAGGAAATTAAAATACACGCACATTGCACTAAACAAAAGATACCCAGCATTTTCGAGAGTGTAGGGGAAACATGCATTTTCATACATTGTTAGTGGGAGTATAAAGAGCTCTGGGGGAGCAACTAGGTAGTATCTATCTAATATAGAATTATGCAGGCTCTTTATCAATTTTTCTCTCAAAATTTGTCCTATGCGTCTACTTCACCATGCATAGGTAGAAGGATGTTTATGACACCATTTCTCTGAGTGACAAAGAACTTGAAGCACTTCAAAGTCCATCAGCAGGGAGCTGATTAAAGAAAGTATAAAACATCAATCCTGTGGAACTTTATGGAGCTTTAAAAGAATGAGGTAGATTTGTGTGCTTATGTGAAAGGTAGAGAAAATATATCATGCAGTAAAAAAGTAAGGTACAGAACAGCTTGTGTCATGAATTCCTCTGGTGTCACGGAAGAAAAGTGTCTATATCTCTCAATATTGCTATAAAGATATATGCACAGACATATAAAGTATATATTCCAAATAAAGATAGATGATAGGAAGATAGAAAAAACTTTTTTTGTGCAGGGCTGGGATCAGGGTGAGGGAAGTGAGGCACTTCAAAAGGACACCAAAAAACGTAGTCATCAAAATATGTAATATTTTCAAAATCAAAATGCAAAAACTTCATGATGAAAAAATATCAAAAGTTTAAATAAAGATAGGCTGCTATTTGTTTGTTTTATGACCTATGGTATCAGGCAAGGCTGTTTTCACAGCCCTGGAAGACAGAGTTAGTGTCTGTCTCCAGGACAGGAGGCAGGTTTGTTTGCCGTGCGATATAATTAAGATAATGTTCCTATCTGGGACAAAATTTAGGCAGGTTTGCTTGCAGCCTATTATAGAATATTTTAGTTTCCTAAGATTGGGGCTCCTCAGCTATGACATGAACCCACTCTGCATGCAGCATTCTCTGGGCCACTCCATGTTGCCTTTGTGGGACCCGGTGGGCAAGGGAAACTGGCACAAACATGAAGTTCATGCTTCTTGTTGTACCACAAGTAATAAAGATGTTTGTCTCTGACTCAGGGGTTTCGTGTCTCCTCACTACATCCATGAAATCCATGCTAACTTGTATAATTGCTAGTAGGGCAAAAATCACAGAACCTTCACAATTCTTGACAAGAAGATTTCTTTTCTCCAATTTTGGGAAAAAGGAATAGTTTATATAAAGATATATATAAAGATATATAAAGATATATATATATATATATATAAAAGGAATAGTTTATATAAAGATTTATATAAAGAGAAGTAAAGCTTGGATAAACTTAAAAGGTAGCGTGAACAAAGGGAAATAGCTGGAGATCAAGACAGAGAATGGGATTGAGGCTGGACCGTGAAGAGTCCTTTGGGCCATGCAAATAACCTGAACTTTGGTTCATAGGCTTCACGCAGCCAGTCAACATTTTAAGCCAAAATAGAAGTTTCACATTTGTTTATTAGAAGGATCACTCAGTGGCAAAGTGGAATGTTGATAGGAATCAGGAAGAACCATTAGGAAGCTGGTGAAATAGTAAGATAATATAATAAAAATAATAATCTGGGGCACTTGGGTGGCTCAGTCGGTTGGGCGTCCAACTTCGGCTCGGGTCATGATCTCACAGTTTGTGGGTTCGAGCCCCGCGACGGGCTCTGTGCTGACAGCTCAGAGCCCGGGGCCTGCTTCGGATTCTGTGTCTCTTCCTCTCTCTGCCCCTCCCCTGCTCATGCTCTGTCTCTCTCTGTCTCTTAATAATAAACGTTAAAAAAATTTAAATAATAATCAAAATTGCTAACATGTATTGGTTCCCAGGTGCCAGACACTGTGCTAGACTCCTCAGCTAGGATTATATTCTTTATTCCTGTGAGAAAAGAAATGATTATTTGTATTTTATACATGAGGGAAATGAAGTATAAAGTAAACGAACTCATTCAAGTCAATGGCAGAAATGAGATCGAGACTCAAGCTGACAGCAGATTCCAAGGTCTTAATCACTGAGTGGAATTTTGATTAAATGTATTCAATTTTGGGGGCACCCAGGTGGCTCAGTCGGTTAGGCATCCGACTTCGGCTCAGGTCATCCTCTTGCAGTTCGTGGGTTCGAGCCCCGCATCAGGCTCTCTGCTAACAGCTCAGAGCCTGGAGCCTGCTTTGGATTCTGTGTCTCCTTCTCTCTGTGCTCACCACCCCCCCCCCCATGCTCATGCTCTGTCTCTCTCAGTCTCTCAAAAATAAACATTAAAAAAATTTTATTTATTTATTTATTTATTTTTTTTTTCAACGTTCATTTATTTTTGCGACAGAGAGAGACAGAGCATGAACAGGGGAGGGGCAGAGAGAGAGGGAGACACAGAATCGGAAACAGGCTCCAGGCTCTGAGCCATCAGCCCAGAGCCCGACGCGGGGCTCGAACTCACGGACCGCGAGATCGTGACCTGGCTGAAGTCGGACGCCCAACCGACTGCGCCACCCAGGCGCCCCAAAAAAAAAAAATTTTTTTTTAATGTATTCAATTTCTGCCATTTAAATTCCTATATTGTCATCTTCTCTCCAACATGGAGTACAGGCTCTTTATATTACACTGAATGTTTACTTCTGCTTATATTTAATCTGTAATTCTAGCTATTTTTGGCTATACTACCTTCCAAATATATTACTATCACAGTTGTTTTTATCTCCTCCAAATGCATTACTTTGTCATCGAACAGGTTAAATCCTCATAGCTTGATTCTTATCCACATCAACTCAAATTCTCTAGATCTATTTTTATAACTTTATAGTCCTCCCCAGTGTGAGAAAGCTTTCTAATTGGGTATCAGTGGAAAATTTAATGAGCCTGCTATTTATTCTCTCTTCCAGACCAGTAATGAAGACTTAAAATAAAATTTCCTTTCTTTTCGTGTCATCATGCGTTACAAATTAATGCAATCCTTAGAATGTTAGGAGATTCTGTATGTATTAAGAAATGTAAGTAGAAAACACTAATTAGGCACGCCTGTAAAAGACTACCAAACCTAATACATATTGACCGTTTATATGGATTATTCTATTAATGAATGACAGCAAGCACCATTAGATAATCTGTAATTCCTCACATAATATAGATGGAAATTGCGAAACAATTCCCAAATCAGCCCAGTTTTTGTCAGTTTGTTGTGATTCATTACGATTTATTATAATTTATCACTCAAGGGGAAGTTGTCACGATACAAAACAACACACTTTAGTAAGAGAGAAAATGGGAGGGGGGAGGAAAATTAGATGGAGATACTCAAACCTTTCTGAAGGAAAACACCAAATCAACTATCTTATAAATACATAGCTCCATTTTCTACTTCACAGTTGGGTGTAAAATTGTAGCGTGAGGAAACGGGACCATTTCATGTTGCTAGATATTTACCCTTCTTCTGTAACAGATTTATTTAGATACCACTCACATACCATAAAATTAAAATATATAATTCAATGGGTTTTAGGACATCCACAGAGTTGTGCGATCAGTGCCCAATTTGCAAACATTTTCATCACTCCCAAGAGAAACTCCGTGCCTTTCAATTATCACCTCCCAATTCTCACATCCCCCGCAGCTCTTGGTAACCACCAGCTATATTCTGCCTCTATAGATTTGTCTATGCTCGGAATTTTATATCCTTGGGATCATATAATATGTGATCTTTGTGACCGGCTTCTTTTGCTTAGCATGACGTTTTCAAGGTTCGTCCATCTTGTAGCATGTATCACTGTTTCGCTTCTTTTTGTGGTCAAATATCATTCCATTGTATGGACGTGCCATATTTTGTTCATCCATTCATTACCCGAGAGACACCTGGATAGATTGCACTTCTTGGCTATTATGAATACACCGCCATCAACGGTTGCATACAAATTTTTGTGTGGACACATTTTTCTTTCTCTGGGGTGTATATGCAGGAGTGAGGAACTACCCCATTCTTTTCCATAGTGGCTGCACCACTTTACATTCCCACCAGCAGTGTGTAAAGGTTCCAACTTCCCCCACGCTTGCCAACACTTAATGCCTTAATTTTTTTTTATTATTATACCCATGCTAGTGGGTGTAAAGTGATATCTAATTGTGGATTTGATTTCCATTTCTCTCATGACTACTGATGTTGAGCTTCTTTTCATGTGTTTATGGGCCATTTGTGTATCCTTCTTTTTTTTTAGAGAGAGAGAGAAAGCACGCGCACATATGAGCAGGGGAAGGGGGGGGGGGGGAAGGCTTAATCAACTGAACCACCCAGGTGCCCCTTGTGTATCTTCTTTGGAGAAATGTCTATTCAGACCCATAGCCCATTTTTTAATGGGGTTATGTCTTTTTATCACTGAGTTGCAAGAGTTCTTTATATATTCTAGATGTAAGTCCTTTATTAGACACGTGATTTGAAAAATCTTTTCTCCCATTCTGTGGGTTGTCTTTTGACTTTCTTGATAATCTTCTTGGAAGTGCAGAAATTTTTTTAACTTTAATGAAGCCGAATTTATCTAGTTTTTCTTTTGTCGCTTGTGCTTTTGGTGTCATATCTAAGAATCTACTACCAAATTCAAGACCACAAAGATTTAGTCCCATGTATTTCTCTAAAAGCATTAAAATTTTCGCTCTTACATTTAGGTCTTTGGTCCATTTCATGTTAATTTTTGTATATGCTATAAGGTAAGGGGTCCAACTTCATTCTTGTATATGTCACATCCTTGTCAAAAATCAATTTACTAATATATTTACTTTTAAAAGTATATACTTCTCTTTTTCATACATAAAATTTTCTTTTATCTTATTTCTGGTAACATCACTCCCATTTTCTCTTTTCCTTCTTTGCTTGTGACTCTTTAAGGGAGAAATTCACACTCATGATACATAACTCATCTCTGGCCAATCAGGACATTTCATTCCCTCAACCGCAACTACTATTGGTTAAGGGATATACTTGTGACTCAAGTGAAGCCAACAGTTCCAGTAAGAGTCAAACCCTGGTCTTGGTGAGAACTACAGAAAAAAAAAAATCTTTCCCTTTGGATTTGAATCTGGGATGATGAAGAGTCAAGGGATAGAGCTTCTTGGGCTAAACCCACTTTGAGTTGGGTTTCCATCTCTTGTAGCAAAGAGAGTCCTAACTGATGCATAAGCCAAGTGGCTTTTTAAACAAAGAGAGGAAAAGAGTTTCTTTCCAACCCTTCCTCTCTAAAAACATACCGGAGGAAAGTTCAAGGGGTTCATATTTCCCTTAATGGAGAGAATGCAGGCAGGGACCACATATATTCAGAATAACCGTGACCCAAGCTTCTTATATGAAATCAGAGCACCGGTGCTTTGAATTCAAGAGCAGGATTTGGGTTTTCAATGTCATGTTGTATTTGTGCACCTAGCAGAATATCCAACACATGATAGGCTTTTAATAAAGATAATGGATGAGTGATTAGTTGAAAAAGTATCCCATCTGCCTATAACCTTTTGATACAAAGGTATTTATCCCATCCAATTCTTTCCAGGACCATGACTCCGTGTATGGCCCTGAAGCGTTTAGTTTTAAGGTCTACTTCTGGTTGTGTTAGTCAGTTATTGCTACATAATAAATAACTATATTCATGTGTCTGTGAGTTGGCTGAGTCTGGATGTTCTAGGTTGGCCTCTAACAGGCTGTTCTGCTTCAAGCTGTCGGACCAGCCAGGACTTGGCTCTGTTCTGTTCAAATATATTTCATTCTTTAGCCCAGGCTGAAGATGTACCAACTCCCCAGAGGAAGTTCTCACAGTGACAGCAGACACACAAGTGTGCACACCCAACCCCAAGTAGGCTTAAAAACTTTGCATCATGCCTGCTAACACCTCACTGGCCCTAGTAAGTCACATAACTAAGCCCAACATCAATGGAGCTGCAAAATGTATTCCTTTATTGGAGGTGGAAAGAAGGAAGAGTACGTTATGAATGATAATTCTATCACAGTGTTGTAGAACTCTTTTCACATCAAGGGTTAAATCTTTTTTCTTCAAAAAAAAAAAACCATCTTTGGTTGCTCTAAGTCAAATGATTCCATTCACTTACTCACTCATTCACTTATTAAAAAGCAATTCATTGAACATCTACTAATGCCTTGTGTGTGTGTGTGTGTGTGTGTGTGTGTGTGTGTGTAGGAGGGAAACGGGAGGGTTGAAAGTACTTCTCAGAATAAATCTACAACTATTCAGAGGTTGACTTTTTTCCTCAAGGATAGCGCTAATACATCCTGTACCATCGTCTCTGGGACAATGATTCAACAGCCTGATAACCCTCAAGGAAGAATACAAGGAAAGCAGGGGAAACCACGGATGGCATAACAACACGCTTTGTTTTCCTGTCGTCAGGCATTTGAATTATCCTCGTGTTGACAAAGCAGTACTCAGATTCCCAAACTAAGCCCTCTTTGTGTCCAGTCGTGCTGCCAACACAATCCAGCATGGCTCCTTTGTGGTTCGCAATAAAGAGAGGCTTCCACGAATCCGCCCGCTTTCAAGGGGAAACTGCAAGGGCAGATGTGCGGTCTGGGATGGCTTCCAGAAGCTGACAGTGCTGAGTTGACAGCAGCCCCTGCGTCCACCAGGAGAGGTCCACCTGTAAAGATGCAGTCACCTGCACCCACATTTTAACCAACGTTCATGGCCACTGGAGCACAGAGGTTTGGCTCTTTCCACCCAGCAACTCCGCCCACAGACCTCTTGTTCAACACAGACTACAGCCTCCAAACCACATGCCATTCAGTAGAGCCAGGCTGAATTTGCCTTACACTTGCTTGTGAAGGCCAACTGTTAAGATGCCGGGACTGGAGACTCACCTGGTAAACACAGCCTATGTTGAAAATTAAAGGACACAAACTTACAATTAAATTCTTTTTTTAAAGTTTTGTTAACGTTTCTATATTTTTCAGATACTGAGAGAGACAGGGCGTGAGCAGGGGAGGGGCAGAGAGAGAGGGAGATGCAGAACCCGAAGCAGGCTCCGGGCTCTGAGCTGTCAGCACAGGGCCCGGCCCGGGGCTCGAACCCAGGAGCTGTGAGATCATGACCTGAACCGAAGTCAGATGCTTAACCGACTGAGCCCCCCAGGCGTCCCATAAACTTGCAATCAAATTATTTTAAAAGCAAGGTTAATACTCAAAACTCATCACTTCCTAATTGTTTTACTACCTTATAGGATCATGCTCTTGAGACCGAGTATATCTATTATTTCTGTATGTTGGAAATACCACATAACGGTGTTACTGTACTTCTCTCTTCCCAAGTTTTCAATGATGCCATGTCAGTAGCTTTGTACCTGCCACTGTGGGAGTATTTATACCGTGGAAATCAACAAACGCTACAAATCAGACATCTGAAGTAATTTTTTTTGGAGAACTGGCTGCTCAACGTTTACAAGCACATTACTAATGCCCTTCGGTATCTACTTTCTATAATGAAGGCATATTTACATTTTATAAGTATTAACCCCTTTTAACCTTCATAACAGCCCTATGGGTAGGCACTCTTGTTGGCCTCACTCTACTGTGGCATGGTGGAGTTAAGGGACTTTCCCAAGCTCACATAGCTAGTAAGTGGGGAGTCTGATTCCAGGCTCCATGTTTTTATTCACTGTCTACTCAGCCTCTCCTTTCCTGAAATCACAGCATATTCTAGGGAACATTCTACCTTCACTCCTAATTAGAGCCTGAGTTGTTCTCATCATCTCCAACCTCCTTACTGTGCTCACCCTGGTCCTAGGTCCACTCTGGTAACTGGTCTCAATCTACAGAGTTCAAAGCCCAAATCCAGGGCTGGCCACCTGGGTCCCCTTCTCACTCCGTCATGCCGGTCTGGTTTGCCCACATTGCTATTTTCAGCTAACGTCTCTTACTAGCATTGTGACCCTGCAAAAAATACTTAAAACCTGTTGGAGTCTTAGTTTTTCCGGCCACAAATTGGGGCTCATAATGGATGGGTAACATACGCCAAGACTTTGCTCTGCGTCAAGCAAGTTTGAGTTGAATTCGAATGGGCTGCTACTCACCTCCACACACCCTCCCCTCTTTAGCTTAGTTTGCAGGGATCCAACCTGCTGGCTTCACCCTGTCTAGAATGCCTTCTCAAGTCATCAAGAAAGCGATGGGGGATCCTGCTTCTAGACAGGATGTCTTAGAGAGTAATAGTTTCTGCAAAGATGCAGGACTGCTGGATGGGTCTGCGGGGTCAATAGCCAGCCTTGTCCTCAACAGAAACGCAATCCATTTTGGCTGCCTCAGTGGGACTCCTGGGGCTTCGACCCTATGCAAATGCAATCCCTGATTTTCACTTAGCTCTGTGAGTTCGCTCCTGGCCCTCGCCATTATCCCCATCACTCCAAGACTCTTCTGCAATTCAGCCTCTTTGTGACAAAAACTGCCTGTGGGTCTCCTCTCCAGGCTGCCTCTGACCCAGTGCTCCTTCTCCGTTGGCCAAATACACTACTCCCTTGTGCTCTGCTCAAACTTGTTAGAAAAAAAATTCTTCCAACAGCTGGGACCGGCGATTCAGGGCAAACTCTGTCAAACAGAGCAGGACTCGAGCCCCTCGTTCCGTTACAGCCCGAGTCGGCAAACTTTATAAAAGCAGACAGTAAATATTTTAGGCTTTGCTGGCTATACAGTTTCTGCTTCACCTACTCCATTCCGCTGCTGCAACGGGAAAGCAGCCACAGAAAATAAGGAAGCAAATGGATGTGGCTGGGAGACAGTGAAACTGTATTAGCGGACCCTAAGATTTCAATGGCATATAATTTCACACCCCACAAATACTATAATTCTTTTGATTTCGGGGGGGGGGGCATTTAAAAACATAAACTATTCTTAGCTTATGGGCTATACAAAAATGGGCTGTGTGCCAGATTTGCTCCATTGGGTCATAGTTTGCCGGCCGATGCTCTACAGGAAATCTGCCGTGGAAAAACAGTCTAGGAGTTTCATGTTATCTTCCCAGGGTATCAGGCATCCAGACCTAACACCTGTGCCTGAGCCAAGCCGTCCACGTGTGCTTATTCACTGGATGCCGTCAGTTTGGGGCAAATACCTCTTAATGGCCCTTGAAAGTGTTAAAAAGCAAAAAAGGAATTTTTTTCCAATTTAAAAAAAAAAAAAAATTTTTTTAATGTTTATTTATTTTTGACAGAGAGAGAGACAGAGCATGAGAAGGGGGAGGGGCAGAGAGAGAGGGAGACACAGAATCCGAAGCAGGCCCCAGGCTCCGAGTTGTCAGCCCAGAGCCCCGCGCGGGGCTTGAACTCAGGAGCCATGAGATCACGGCCTGAGCCGAAGTCGGATGCTTAACCCACTGAGCCACCCAAGAGCCCCAAGGTATTCTTTTTTTAACCAGATTTCTCTGAATCAGTGAATAATTCTTAAAAGAAATTTTAAGTAACTGGTCACCGCCCAGTGCCTGTCTTTGAATCAGTTCCCTAGAAGCCAGGCCTGAGACCGTTTTGAAAGGATGTGGTTTATTGAAAGGAGAGCCCTCTAGAGAAAGGGAGAGCAGGAAGTGAATATGGTGGGGTCGGGGGAGGGGGCGTGGCTGGAGATCAACTTCGTCTGACCCCATGGGAAGCTCCGGGGCATAAACAGCACCGCGGAGCCCTGCATTCTTTCAGGCCCTCATGCCAATAGGTCATCGGCTGTGGACTCTGGGGGTGGCAACAGAGGCCTTCAGTTCCAAGTGAGCCAGCTGCCGTCCAACCGAGGACACGTCTTCAGAGAAAAGGGTGGCTCTGGGCTATCGGGGGCCAACATTCACAGCACGTGGGGGATGGGGGCCTTAGCCCAATAAAGGGGATCCGCTGGGCCACCTACCGAGTTAGAGCCAGCCGACGGCAACAAGAACACATGGGCTGCCCGTCCGTTCTGGCTCCTTCCTCGCCACAGACTCCCCTCCCCGAGACTTCCTCCTGAGCCTTCCAGGAATGAGAACGGATGGAAGCACTCTACTTCCCGACGGCCTGAGAGGTGCTGGCCGCCTCAGGTGTGGGAAAGCTTCTCTTATTCTGAAGCAGGTGGCTCATAAACCAAGGGGAGGGAAATTCTTTCTTTCCCATTCTGGCTGCCACTCTCCCACGGCCAACCCGTAGAAGATGCCACCTTCCCTAACCTCCTGTTCCGGTTGCTGTCCCTTCCAGCATTTCCCAGGAACTATTTCTAGCCACTCAGTCCGATGTCTCTGTCAGGCCCTTCATAATGTTTTGTTTGTTTGTTTTTCTCTTGGGTGTAGTACATGGTCCAGCCACAATGCATGACAGATGCTTAAACTTTCATTCTAAGTAGAAAACCTAGTCGAGATGCCACAGAGGGTTCCAAAACCTTGAGGACATAGTAACGGATTCAGCATCACTGCCGAATCTAATGTTTCTACCTTTGGCTAAATGAAAAACCACAACCCTAATAGGTTTATCTTAAGAAGAAAATCTTGTCACGCACGTAAAAAGCAAATAAAAATTACAGAACACAATCCCTAATCCACCCCTGGGGGAAGGCCCAACGTGTGTCCTTTCCTCAAGGCTGAGGGCACGGTTTGGATATCCCCAGGACGTGAAGGCTGCGAATCCGTACCCTCGATTCTAGAGCAATAGTTACCAAAAACATGTTGACGGGATAGCTACAAACCTATGTTTGCTGTAGAATTTCTCGAACCGCGCACGGAGGGATGTGTATAGCACTCAGAAGAAATGAGAATAAAAGCATTTTGACTGGTGTGCCCTTCTTCCCTCTCATCCCCCCACCTCTGCGCTGGAGCCACAAAGAACCTCTCAACATAGGAAACTGATCTTGTCACCTGTCTAGTTAGCATCATCGGGTGGCTTCCGATGCCTCTTCCAATGAAGCCCCGAATCTGTGCCATGAACCCTAAAGCTCTATTTAGCGCAGCCCAGCCCTCCTTTTTGCTTTTACCTCACAATTCTCTTCTCACTCTCCACACTCCAGCCACAATGACTGCAAATGAGCCAGGTCTCTGCACACGCTTCATACCTGCTTAGGACAGAGTTGCCATCATGCTTCTCCTAATGCTCACTAATCTTTCAGACATCAGCTCAAATGACACATCTGTTGGGAAACTTTCTGACACCAACTTCACTCCCTCAGACAAACTTAAATTTCTATTTTATATGCACTTAAGAGTCTTGTGTCTCTTTCTTTCAGAGAGTACTTATCACAGCATGTATTTATATTTTGCTTCTGTGATCATTTGATTCTCTGCCTCCCTCGTTGGATGGTTGGGATTTTGTCTACTTTGATCACCATGATTCCCAGCACCTAGAACGATGAAATAATTTGGAGAAACTCAGAGTTAAAGAGGAGGACGTGGGTCACATGGAACAGAAGCAAAGCATCTTAGCCAAGACCGCCCCAGATGAGCAAAGCCCCAGCCACTCAGCTAAATGTTTATTTTTTATGCCACTGAGATTCTGTGGATGTTTGTAACCCAGTATGATCATGGTCATGTATGACTAATATGCAGAAATTTTCAGAACTTTTATCGTTATACTCATAAGCAGAGTAAATCTCCAGGAGGGAATTTAAAATATACAGCATCCCAGGGGCACCTGGGTGGCTCAGTCGGTTAAGTGTCCAACTTCCGCTCAGGTCATGATCTCACGGTTCGTGGGTTTGAGCCCCACATTGGGCTCTGTGCTGACAACTCGGAGCCTGGAGCCCACTTCCGATTCTGTGTCTCCCTCTCTCTCTGCCCCTCCCCGGCTCGCGCTCTGTCTCTCTCTTTCTCAAAAATAAACATTTTAAAAGAATAACAAAAAATGAAATATACAGCATCCTTCACTTATTTTGACCAAAAACTCACTTTTTTTTTTTTCATGGACTGTGTTATGGGAGTACTTTTCTGATGACGTGGGAAATGCTGTTTTAAGGACGTTACCAGCTCTAACGTTAATTCTGTGATTCCAAACAGCACATAGCTTAGTTCTTAGGCTTAACCTGTAGTCCTTTTTTATTTAGATAATTATAGGTATCCCTATGAAATTAGAAGAAATAACACAGAGAGTTCCCATGTACACTTTACCCATTTCCCCCATGGCAATATTTTACAAGAGTATAATGTAATATGACAACCAGAATATCAATGGTGATATAATCTACTGATCTTACTCAGAGTTCCTCAGTTTTACTTATACTTGTGTGGGTAATAAGTCTACACAATTTATCACAAGTGCAGATTTCTTACAAAACTACCCCCGCAGTCAAGATGCAAAATACTTCCAATACCACAAGTTCAAGGACCCTCATGTTTTATAACTACATCCAAAATTAACTGAAAGTGAGTCACAGACCTGTATATAAACCACAACACTACAAAACTCTTAGAAGATAACATAAGAGAAAACCTTTGGTTTGGCGTTGGGGCAGCTCATTGAGAGGACACGATTACCAGTTGAGCGGTGAGCTGGACCCCAGTAATCAGAGGCTCCTTACCTCTTCCCTTATCCTTGGAATGTGGGTTCCACCTGGGCCTTCCCTGCTCCCAGAGGCTGTTCCAAGAACACAGCTTTGATTTAGTGATGTGGTGTTAAGACCATCCAGACAGTCATACATGACTGAACCCAGTTAATTCCTCTATGTAAACTTTTTGGAGTTTATGGGCAGCTGTGGAGACCTACTTGTCTTATTGTTGCTCAAGACAAACCTCACAGGTAAGTTCCCTTGCTTATTAAACCTATCCGTTACCAACCTGGAGCAGCCGGCCTCTTTCTCTGGTCTCTCCTTGCCCTGTAAGTATGGGAGCCAGTTTCAGATTATACCTGCGATGCTCCTACAGAGCTTGAGCACCCACAGTTGTCAATGACTTTAAAAAAATTTTTTAATGTTTATTTATTTTTGAGGGAGAGAGACAGAGAGCCATTGGGGGAGGAACAGAGACAGAGGAAGACACAGAATCCGAAGCAGGCTCCAGGCTCTGAGCTGTCAGCCCAGAGCCCGATGCGGGGCTCGACCTCACAAACCATGAATTCACGACCTGAGCCGAAGTCCAACGCTTAACCAACTGAGCCACCCAGGTGCCCCGGCAATGACTTTTTAAATAGAACACCAAAGACATGATCCCTAAAAGAAATAAGTGACAAGCTGGACTGCACTAAAATTAAATTTTTCTGCTGTGCAAAATGACATTGTCAAGAGAATAAGAGAGGCCACAGAATGCGAGGAAGTAGTTGCAAAGGACACATCTGATAAAGGGCTATTATCCAAAATATACGTAGAACACTTAAAACTCTATAATAAGGAAACAAAACAACCCAATTAAAAAAATGGGCCAAAGCCCTCAACAGACACCTCACCAAAGAAGCTATACAAATGTCCGATATAGAGAATATGGAAAGATGCTCCACATAATAGGTCATCACAGAAATGTAAATTAAAACTAGATACCAAAAAAAACAAAAACAAAAAACAAAAAACAAAACAACGAGATACCCCTACACACTGATCAGAATGCCCCAAATCTGGAGCATTGACAATACCAAATTCCAGCAAGGATGTGGAACAACAGGAACTCTCACTGCCGGGGGGACAGCAAAATGGTTTAGCCACCTTGGAAGACAGTTTGGCAGTTGCTTACAAAACTAAGCATACTCAACAACCAACAAAACTAAAAGGCAACCAACGGAATGGGAAAAGATATTTGCAAATGACATATCGGACAAAGGGCTAGTATCCAAAATCTATAAAGAGCTCACCAAACTCCACACCCGAAAAGCAAATAACCCAGTGAAGAAATGGGCAGAAAACATGAATAGACACTTCTCTAAAGAAGACATCCGGATGGCCAACAGGCACATGAAAAGATGTTCAGCGTCGCTCCTTATCAGGGAAATACAAATCAAAACCACACTCAG